>NC_045799.1:85655334-85967348 GCF_009873245.2 Balaenoptera musculus
CCTTTCTGCTTTCAGCCTTCCAACACCTATGTAATAATCAATACCACGTGTTAAATCCCCTCTGCTGAAATACCTGGCATGACTTCTATTTTCCTGACTGACAAATATCAACATCTGAAAGTCTTTCCCCTGAGTTCATTTAGCTTCTTCAGAGACAACCACCCTCCCACCCCCGGCTTCTAGACTGTGATGTAAACGTCTGGTTGCTGGTATTTGGGGGAACAGGGCAGAAAATGGGCAGTGGGTCCAGCATTCAGCATGCACATTGTCACTTCATCTCCTCTCACCCCACCCTCTGCTACATCTAGTATCCCCATGTGCGGGTCTCTCTCTAGGTCAACCTCCCCCTGAAAAGACAACTGGTCCTGGGGAGTGGGGTGGGCAGTGGTGGGAAAATTAGTAAAAAGCCTACTTATGAACTTTCTACCAATTCTGCCACTTCTGTCCTGCACCTCCTGGCATCCACAAGACCTGTCCTGCATCTTTACAGGGTGTGTGGACAAACTGAGCTCAGTCTGTCGTAACAGCTTCAGTTCTGCTAATCCAGCTCCGGCTCCTCCAAACGCTTTCTATCCTGCAAAGGTCTTTGCAGCTCCCACATCTATGGAACACTGCTGTCTCTCCCACTCCTTCCCCTGTAGTTTATACTTTCTTATTCTCTCACTGACATTTTCTTGGGGTTTCAAGAGGAAGAGGAGAGATAAAGGTGTAAAGTTAATGTTCCATGTTTAACCAGAAACTAGATGGTACATGTTTTCAATCCATTATCACTTTCCTTTTTAATTCAGAAAAAGTACATACAAATGGTTTCATCAACACTTCTAAAATACCCAGCACAAAAAGTACTATTAAAATGATTAGTTTTGAAAGGGATTTCCTAAGAACACGTATTCACACGTATGTAAACTAGTAAAAGCAGCCAGAAGCAGAATTAACTTCTGCAGTCAATAGACTTCTCAAGGGTCAATCAATTTCATTCTTTCAGGATCTGTCCCTACAAAACGGTATTATCACATCTAGTGTATGGCCAAGCTCTGTCTCCCTCAGAGAAGACCTCGTGGTACGTAGACAACCGGTGACAAGCCATGTTCAGAGAGCAGAGAGGAAGCCCTGGCAATAGCTCCGCTCTACCTCCAAACCCCGCCTGAGCCCAGGCCTTGTTCCAAGGACAGACCAGGAGACCCAAGCAGCCTAAGGATTCAGGCCTGAGTTCCAACTCCTCACCTCACACTGGGAGATGCCATGTCCTAATAAAGCGATGCTTACTGAGGGACCCTTGGGGAGGACTGTTTGATACACCATATAATTGATCTAAAGGTATAGAAATAATGACATTAGAACAGTGCAGCACGCAGAATTCTGATAGAAAACATTACAGGGACTTCCCTGGTGGTGCAGTGGTTAAGCATCTGCCTGCCAATGCAGGGGACACGGGTTCGAGCCCTGGTCCAGGAAGATCCCACATGCCATGGAGCAACTAAGCCCGTGTGTCACAACTACTGAGCCTGCGCTCTAGAACCCGCGAGCCACAACTACTGAGCCCGT
Organism: Balaenoptera musculus; assembly: GCF_009873245.2. Lineage (NCBI taxonomy): Eukaryota > Metazoa > Chordata > Mammalia > Artiodactyla > Balaenopteridae > Balaenoptera > Balaenoptera musculus. Next base: position 85,656,880 of record NC_045799.1, read on the forward strand.
GCGCCACAACTACTGAGGCCCACACACCTAGAGCCCGTGCTCCACAACTGCTGAGCCTGTGCTCTACAGCCTGCGAGCCACAACTACTGAGCCCGCGTGCCACAACTACTGAAGCCCGTGCGCCTAGAGCCCATGCTGGTCAACAAGAGAAGCCACCGCAATGAGAAGCCCACGTACCGCAATGAAGACTAGCCCCTGCTCACTGCAACTAGAGAAAGCTCGCGCACAGCAACGAAGACCCAATGCAGCCAAAAAAAAAAAATTAATTAATTAATTAATTAATTTAAAAAAAAGAAAACATTACAAAATATGACACATTTGCCTGCAGGAGCGAGCTGCATGCAAATGCAGATAGCGTGGCTGACACCACAGACAGCACAGCTCGCTCACCTCCGTCCACCCCCTTGTGGCAGACCATCCCGGACGGCAGAAGCTAGAAAGCTCAAGGCCATGTCTGCAGACCCCGCATGGGGTTTCACACATTGACTGCACGCACTGTTGAGGCAGGGGAGGGAGAGCTGAGGGTCCACGTGTCTGCCATTCCTCCTGTCAAGCACAGGCACAGGCACAGGGGTGTCTGGTGTGTGGGCAGCAGTGATCACAGGGGTTCCGGTGACCACGTCCTCTACTTCCCGAGTACCAAGTGGCAGGGTATGTCGCTGCCTGTGATAGCACGAGTGATGCTCTACCCGGAAGCCAACAGTCACACAGGTGGCCTCCTGCTTCCGATCCCCGCAGAGGGAGTGTGGTCTGGGGCCAGCACCGGTGGTGAAGCTTTGAGACTGCCCACCTCCTGCCCTCCTGCTTGTACCAGGGACCCTGCTCCTGAGAGCAGGCCAATTCCTCAGCGTTATTCGGGGAGCCATTCCCCAGCTCGGTCCGGAGCCGCCCTGCGTTCCTCCCGATGGCTCTGTGAGCAACAGCTAACATTCTGCTCCTGCGTCTGCAGACTTGCTGAGAGCAGGCCCCGTGCCACCTGCCTCTGACACTGACGGCAGAAAGAACTCCAGTGCTCCTGAGGTGTAGCAGGCCCCAATGAAATGACCTCTTCTGTTTAGGAATGCTTTGATGCAGTGGTTCACAAAGCTACTAAATGTACAAGGGACAGCAGAGAGAGCAGATATGTTACATCTCTGCCAGTGGGTCAGATACACAGGGGTTTTAAGAGTGCGTCTCTGAGTGAACTGTATTATGGTGAACTGGCCAGTGTTACATTTAAAAAAAGGACACCTGTGGATTGGGCCGGCTTAAAAAAAAAAAAAGGAGTCATCATCTAGAGGAATGACTCTTACTATTTATACAAAGGTACTTCGGGAATCCCTGAGATACAGAAATTGAGGGAACTAGAAGAGATTTTGCAACAATGCCTTAGAAAATTCTACAGGTATTTATTTCTTCTTCTTACATAGGTTCATCTCTCGTGTTAGAAGATGCTCTTCAAACCAGTGAAATAGCAGGAGGAGCACAAGGTCTGTCTTCAATGTGATAAGTTTTACTTTGTTGCTGCGCTTTGCCACCTTTGCCTTTCTACAAATGAAATAAATACTTCACTTCTGCGACTGAAATAACTATTTTCTTTGTGTTTTCCTTAGTTAATCAGAATTTAGATGAATATATTTAGAAAAAGGAATTTTGTCAATCATAATTAGCATTCAAACAATGCCAGAAAATTAAAATTAAGTGGGAAAAAGAAGAACAAAGATTAAGGACTATACTCTATGGCAGAAAATTTTCTTTATGGGATTTTTTTTTAATTTATTTATTTTATGTATTTTTATTTTTGGCTGCCTTGGGTCTTTGTTGCTGCATGTAGGCTTTTCTCCAGTTGCGGCGAGTGGGGGCTACTCTTTGTTGCGGTGCACGGGCTTCTCATTGCGGTGGCTTCTCTTGTTGCAGAGCAGGGGCTCTAGGCACGCGGGCTTCAGTAGTAGCGGCACTCAGGCTCAGTAGTTGTGGCTCACGGGCTCTAGCGCTTAGTCTCAGTAGCTGTGGCGCACGGGCTTAGGTGCTCCGCAGCACGTGGGATCTTCCCGGACCAGGGCTCGAACCCGTGTCCCCTGCAATGGCAGGTGGATTCCCAACCACTGCGCCACCAGGGAAGCCCTCCTTATGGGATTTTAAAAAAATGATTTCGATAATAAGTCTTTCCTGGGATGAAAGAATTTTAATGATAATGAATATATTGTCAAGAGAAGCCACATTTCTTATTTGCAACCTGCGAACAAAGCAATGTTTATGTCAAGCACCACTAAAGTGTAAGGGAAATAGCATCAACCAATTCGGTTTGAGCAACGGAAGAGAACAAGGTTTGTCCTGTTTCTTCTACCGTCTTTGTTATTTTTTAAATAAGTTGACGTGACGTTCCAGCGATGTTACCTCTACTGAACTAGCATGCTTGTCGGGGTGGAGGAGAGCAAAAAGAGCCACAGGAGTTGCAGGTACTAGTCGTAGGGCAGCAGGACTCGCGCGTGTTCAAAACAAAATTTTTTTTAAGGAAAAGCAAACTGTAAAGCACTCAGGCACCATTAAGCTTCCCTCTTCTGTCCTTCTACCCCTAATGCAAGCAAACATTCACTACGTAAGAGAGATAAAGACCAGTAAAAGTATTTATTGTATAAAATTCATTGTTATCAGGGCAAATAGATGGTCACGGACCCCAGAACGTGACACGGAAATAGCTTTGCCGCTTGGAAGACATCTGATGGTATCCTTTGCATTTCTATTTGCATTCTTTCATATGGAGAGGCTTATAGAACCCTCTCTCCTTCTTTTGTGTTTCACATACATGACTGTCACTAGGCCAGAATTTAAGACCCTGAATCCAAAACTATCTGGTATGTTTTTAGGTGGGAAACAGGAGAAAGACTCCGAAGTGGTGGCTGTGGAAGAGGCGGCCTGTTTCAGGGGTCTCGTCCTGTCCGAGCACGACAGCACTCACGGGAGAAGCCTGTCCAACCTGCAGCAAGCCGACAGCACCAATTATTGATCATGCATAATGACGGCAGTTGTAAAAGAGGACCGTGCTAAGGTCAGCTGGAGATGCTCTGTCCAGCACATGAATGCTGTTTACTAGGAGGAGGGAAGGAAGGAAGGAGAGAGACAGAAGCCAACAGACAGACAGAACTCAAAGGAAGAGAAACAAGACAAAAACGAGAGGTGCTTAAGAAGCACAATCTGCCTTCTCTGCTCCACGGTGGCGCCAGCTTGTCCTGTTTCGAAAGAGATCACATTCGCGTATAACATACATGACCACGACTGTACCACCTGACACAGATGACAAAACCCATGACCTGACACAAGTAAGCAATTCTCTAAGACTGTGTGTATCTGAAACATACACCTTTACTTTACTCCATACGTATATATCTCACAAGTTTGCATGGGGAAATAAGATAAGGGCGCTCTGAACAGGGTTGTGATGTGACTAACAGGGTGAAGACACAACAACTGTGGGCAGCAGCGTCTGAGTTTGCAACGCTTTGGGAAATTTTTAAGAGACCGTCTCCTCTTTCCTTACACTCTTCAGACTTAGAGCTTGGAAGGGCATTTACAACCATGGGCAATTGTATTTTTCAAATTAAATGCCTGTACATACTGGGTAATTTCCCATATGTGTTCTGCTTTCTTCTCCCTTTTCCCTCTAGGAGACAACTACTTTATGAAGAATTTATATCAACAGTCTGTTAAAAATATAATTTCATTTGTAATGTTTTCCTGCATTTTGTTTTCTGTTTTCACATTTTCTAAGCAAACTGGCCTCAGCTTCTTAACTATATACTGTTCCCCCCAGATTCTGTTTCAGTTAGAAGATTCCTTTCATCTTAAATGGCATTTCAAAAAAAAGAGATGCAGTATCAAGACCAAATTCAAAAACTATTTTTCACTCACAGATGTTTAAAAAAAAATCAGGTCTGATTCGGCTAACTCTGCCTGTGATTCTAAAATGTACAGGATGCTTGTTTTTGCCGCACAAAAAAGAACATGACTTCACCAGCAAACACCAACTACTGCTCAGTGCCTCCCATCTATCTTTAGAATCATGTGTAGCTCTGGTTGCTGTGACACAGAAGACGGATCTGCCTGTCCTTGCCCACTCAGGAATGGGGATTTACTGCAGGCCGTTATTAAACTGCCCCAGCCCTAAGGGGACTCCTTTCTGAAGCTTGGGAGAAGCAGCCTGGGCAACTTCAACTCCATATTCATTCTATTCAGAGTTTCTTGGACCAGATGGTATATACCTAGTCTTAAAGACAGTGTGTTTATTTTTTATATCAACCAATTTGAAATAATATAATTAGAAAAGAAACTGGGCACAACTGTTGGCCAAAAGATAAAAAAGGAACATCCATAATTTAATACTGTCTTTGTTAATTTCATTTTGCTCTGAGGCACTCAATTAAGTGTCTGCAGTAAAAGCTGCAGCTACACTGGAATCCCAAATCCTATCAAGTGTCAAGGATGTTAAACCTAGAAAACTAACAGATTCTTTAGTCTGAAACCAGCTTGCCTCCCAACTGAACAGTGTTTTACCAGGAAGGCAGTCTGTAATGTGTAATCATAGAAGCACTTTGAAGTAATGGACCCCACAGGGCCCTTCAACCTTATTCAGTTCACATTAAATGATTATGAACTCATCATTTTGCGTAAGCTTACGCTTAACGTCAGCCACTCTGCCAAGTCTATTCTGTTAAGATGAAATGTATTTTAGTTTATGGATCACGCTAGATTCACGGTTGCTCTAAATACACTTCAACCGACTAAAAACACGTGATGTACTTGACTATGATGAAATGCAAAACACACACTCACAGCGTCAGAGCATAAACACAGACGCAGGCTAGCCATATGCTCCTGTGTAGAAATAACTGTTAGATGAAACAAAAACATTCTCTGACTATATTTTTCAGATATAAAAATGTGAACTGTAGCCCAGCCATGTAAAGAACCATGATGCAATGGGAAATGGAGTTTCTCAAGGAGACTTTTTGTCCAAAGTCCAAAACACTTAACAAGGCATTATTTAAGAAATCTAAGTCATGAGGGCTGTTCTAAAATATATTATCACCTTGTTTTTTTCATGATTTTCTTTAGGCAAATGCTATAAAAATATGGACTAATGTTAGTACAGAAAATTCCAGCTTCTTATTAACCTTTGTTCTTAATAGGGAAAAACAAAATTTGCTTAAAAGTAGAAAGACTGTCATATTATACACCACTGGTTGTTACCAAGATGGTAACAACAACGGCACAGAAAATGCATGGCACCACTTGATTTCTATATGCACAAATCAAAAACACCTCTTTTGCCTAAAGGTAGATGAGAGAATAATCAAAAAAAGACGTCACGCTACTTATGTAAAGTAAAATCATGTTAGGAAATGTCAGCTACCAAATAACAATGTCCGTCATCCCCTGCTGAGCCTTCCTCTCCAGGAAGCTGGTGCTACAGAATTAATGCTTAGAATTGGGGTGGGAACTGGGGAGGAGGCCACATCTCCTTTCATAATCGCCACAATGCTTTTAGAGCAACTTCCTGCAAAGTCCCTAAGATTAAGATAATTAGTGCAAAATAACATGTAAATGCACATTGTAATATGGCATGAAAAGCTGCAAGCTGGTGGTCAATCAAAAATCTCAGAAAGTCCACTCTGAGCTCAGGCTAAATATCACATCAGAGGATGTTTCCTCGTCTGTAAAATGACAATCTTGCTACCTGCCTTGACTACCTCACAAGGTGAGGAACAAGTTGGATTATATGAGTAAACACTTTGACAGCCGTAACGTCTTATTCAAACATTAGACTATTTGTAAAAAGGCTTAGGGATATCTATTAAGCAGCATATGAATGAGGGCAAATTAGTGCACAGCCATCTGAATATAAAGGGTGGGACAAAAGTCACTTGAAGATCAAACTCGTGTTTCGTTCAGGTCTGCAGTTAAAACATTCATTTTATGTCTTGAGTGTCTTTATCATAACGCAAAGTTTGCCCCCTTACAGAGACACCTTCATCTCCTCCCGTGTAAGTGCCAAGGGGGGTAGAGAGTAAAAGCAGAAAGGGTGAGTTATGAAGTAGATTTTGGAGGAAAAGATCATCACGATTAGCAATGAAGAAGCAGGTGGCTGAGGCACTGGGAAAGCACAGAGGTGAAGCAGCCAGTGGGATGTGGGGAAGGATGCAGATCTCCTGCTGGATCAGAGTTCATGCACGTATTCACTGCTCTATGTGCTATAGTTCTCTGCAGGTTACCATGGAGACTTCGAGAAGTTTCACTACATGGCAGATTAGGAAAGGCTACTGCGTGACATCCTTAAGTCTCTGTAACAAAATCAAGGTCAATTTCTGTCATATGTCCTTTCCAGATTCATCCTTGTCCAGGAAACCATCTTATTGGTACATTATTTAGGTCTCTGCTTTAATTCTTCTAGAAAAAATCTTAGCAAAGTATCTCCTTTTCTAGTGATTGTTTCTCAGGTAATTTACTGTGGGCCGTTCATATACTTTGCAATGATTATTAACTATGGTACATGGTGACTGCATGTTTAAAATCCATGCTGCTTGAATAGTGGTTTATATACAGTCACATATTATTCCCATTTAAGCCTCGCAACATCTCTGCGAGATGGGTGAGGGGAGCACCCAGCAGAGAAATGTTACATAGCAACGGGCCTGGCCGGGTTCATTACACGGAGCGAGACATGTCGGATGAAGTGGAAAAACTGGCACATTTTGCTCAGGTGATACTGATACAGGCTCTAAATTGCCCGCACATAAATCTGACAGAATATCTTTTCAGGATGTAATTGGGAAGCAGAATGTGGACACAGCACGTATGAAAAACAAAAGTCTCCTTGGTTTTCCCAAAGCCCCTCATACATACATCCATGACTGTCCTCTGCACACTGAAACTCTTGTCTCCCAAAGACGGGACGCTCCACCAAAGGTAATACCACTCACTCTCTCAGTCTCTCTCTCCTATGCATTCATCCAACAAACATTTATTGAACACGCGTTCTATGGGATCCACCATCATACCCATGACCCGAGGGCTTGGCACTCAGCCCGGGGCACAGCAGGTGCTGAATGAAGGGTGCTGTGGAGGACACAGGGTGGGAAATAGATCACACTTGAGTAGGACATCAAACGGGAACTCCCTTAGCGAACTGGTGCAAATACTGGTCACGAGCAGTCAAGTTGTAGAAGAGGAAGAGTCAGAGGCATTAACCAAAAGATTGTAACATTTAAAGAGGTAATAACAACTGAGCACAAGAATTAAACAGGAAAAACATGAAAAGAGTAAAAATATTATGGAAGGCTGAAAATTAAAAACATCGGCCTGAATGAGCAGGACACACGTGTGCGTGTCACGGATGCAGGACCCTCAGGCCGTGTGCTCTGCAGACGAGAAGGAAGGCCACCCGGGAGCAGGGACAGCCGCTGAGCAGACACAGCGACGCAGGGTGTCGAGCCGAGTGCCGCTGCCAGCGCTGAACCGCTCGGACCTACCAAATGGCAACGGCACGCGGTTCAACCTAACAGAGATCAGGACGGCCTGAAAAAGGCAAAAACAGCGAAGAGAGACTGCAGGGAGCTCATGAAAACAAACGCCTTGAACTATTTCTAAACCTCTTATTTGACCTGTATTTACTGAAAACCAGCATACGCAGAGCAAACACCCAGGTGATTCCAAAACAACTGCGACTGAAGATTGGTGAAGGTGATTTTCTCCAGGAACTGCAGTGGAAGGGAATAGACAGGGCTCCTGGAGGAGCTGCCCCGCTGCCCACCAGCACCTGGGCACCCGGCCTCCACGAGCCCTCAACCAGTAGACCCTCCAGAGAGGATGGACCATGGAGGTAAAGGTGTCCCTCAGAGAAGAAAGCATGAGTTTGGTAATTAACAATCTCATCTAGAAGGAGTCCCATCATGGCTTGCCAGACTCTGAGAATCAGAGTTACCTGAAGACTAATACCACAAATTAATTTAGAAAAGGTAGACAAAGGGTAGAATTCAGAAGAAGATCATAAATCCTGAAAAAAACCTCCAAATTTTATAATTGTTTTTAGATTATAAAAACAATACACACTTTTCTTAGGAAACTTGGAAAATGCAGGAAAATGTCAAGAAATACTCTGGCAAAGATACAAATTTCTGAGAAGTTAAAGCATATTGCTTTCCAAGGGGGTTGGCTTAAGCTGGGTTTGTTCAAAAACCAAATCCATCCTATGAAGCAAAGAGAAATGCCACAGATGTCTCGCTTTGACGGAAGGGATGGCATACCAGCTCCAAGCCGAGGTCCCAGGGGCCCTGTGCCCTTCCCCACTCTCCTGGAACACTGCAACTGACACACAGACAAGCCCCGGCTGGCCTGCTGATGGGTCAGAGACCACATGGAGGAGAGCACGGTGGTCCAAGCTGAGGCCATCCTTGGTTGCCCAGAGAAAGCTGATCCCCAAATGTGAGAGAGCCCTGTGTGGCTCAACAGAGACCCTTAGGTGATCACAAGCACATGGCTGAGCCCACCCAAGACCAGGAAAAGCACCTAGCTGACCCAGAGGCTCATGAGCAATAATAACTGATTACTGTGAACAGGCAAACGGGTCAGGGACCCCAGAACTGGAGGAAGACGGCACGGGGTATTCATGACCACCCCCAACCAACAGAAGGAAGGACTTGGGCCCAGCACAGCAGCAGGAGAGTCAAGGCAGGCTCCTTCCTCACCTGAACTGAACAACAAGACGTGAGCCCGGCAGCACAGACAAGGGGGCTCATCAATCCAGGGTCCGCTACACATAAGCAGCCAGAAGAAGGGTTTTCTTTCCCCACTGGCCTGAGACTCCTCTCCTCACCAAGAGATGCCACGCAGCCATGGCAAAGGGGATCTCTCTACAAGTGCCCAGGCCGGGAAGCCTGTTTCTGCAGGCCAGAGACTTCACTAGGCAGCCAGGTGTCACTAACCTGGGACGTGCTTTCTACTCCCCACAGGCAGGGGAATCCAGCCAAAATAAGAGCCCAGTACCAGAAGCTCTGTCCTTCCCCTCAAGCCTGAGGATGCCCTCCCTCCCTGGAGGCACCAGGCACCTCTGCCTGGGGAAACTTCTGCCCCCTTCTAGAGCAACAGAGGACTGGAAGGAAACCCAACGGCACCAGATAAACAGAGCAGGCCTAAATAGCATCAAAGAGCCTCTGAAAATTGTCAATGTCGTAAATTTGACAATGCAAATGAAATGGCCCAATTCTTTGAATTACAAACTGCCAAAACTCAACCAAGATGAAGTAGATAACCTGAATAGTCCTATCATTAAAGAAATCAAATTTGAAAAATAAAAAAAAATGCTCCCCAATAGAAAGCTCCCAGATGAGGTGATTTCGCTGGAGAATTTTACCAAACGTTTAAAGAGTAATTAACACCAATTTTATGTAATCTCATCAAGAGAGAAGAGAAGGGAACACTTCCAAACTAACTTTATGAGGTCAGTATTACCCTGATACCAAAACCAAAGATGGCACAAAAATGTAAACTACAGATAAATATCTCTCATAAACTTAGATGTACAAATCCTCAAAAAAATATTAGCAAATTGAGCCCAACAATGGATAAAAAGAATTATATACACTATGACCAAGTAGGATTTATACCAGGTATGCAAAGCTGGTTCAACATTTGAAAATCATTCCATGTAATCCATCATATAAACAGGCTGAAGAAGAAAAATCATACAATCGTATCAATTGATACAGAAAAAGCATTTGACAAAGCCTAATATGATAAAAACTCTGAGTTAGCATAGAGTGCAATTGCCTCAACTTGATAAGGAATATTTACAACAAACCTACGTCATTGTTAAGCATGGAAGCCAATGTTTTATCCCTAAGGTTCAGAATAAGGCAAGGATATCTGCTCTCACCACTCTTATTCAATATAGTACTGGATATTCCAACCACCACATAAGGAAAGAATAAGGAAAAATTGGAAAGGAAGAAGTAAAATCGTTCTTATTTTCAGGTGATATGATTGACTATGTAGACAATCCTAAGGAATCTACAAAGAAAAACCTCCTGGAACCAATAAATGAGTTGAGTAAGGTCACAGAATACAAGATAAACACATGCAGGGACTTTCCCTGGTGGGGCAGTGGTTAAGAATCTGCCTGCCAATGCAGGGGACACAGGTTTGATCCCTGGTCCGGGAAGATCCCACACGCCTCAGAGCAACTAAGCCCATGCGCCACAACTACTGAGCCCACGTGCTGCAACTACTGAAGCCCGCATGCCTAGAGCCCGTGCTCCACAACAAGAGAAGCCACCACAATGAGAAGCCCGCACACCGCAACGAAGAGTAGCCCCTGCTCACCGCAACTAGAGAAAGCCCGCATGCAATGAAGACCCAAAGCATCCAAAAATAAAATTAAAAAGAAAACAAGATAAACACATGCAAAAAATAAATAAATAAAATTTATTTCCATGTACTAACAAACATGTGGGAATGACAATTAAAAGCATAATACCATTTACACTTACTCCAAACAAAATGAAATAATAAACTAAAAACTTAGCATATATAGACTCTGTATGCTGAAATTACAAAATGTTGATGAAAGAAATCAAACACAACCTAAATAGATGGAGAGACATACTGTTCAAGGACTGCAAGATTCAACATAGTAAAGATGTCAGTTCTCTCAAACAGGTCTATAGGGTTAGTGCAACTCCTATCAAAATCCCAGCAAAATTCTTTCTATACAGATACAAGATTATTATAAAATTTATATGGAAAGGCAATGGCACTAGGATAGCTAAAACAATTTTGAAAAAGAACATTGAAATAAGAGAAATCACTTTACCCTATGTTAAGATTTACCATAAAGCTACAGTAATCAAGACAATATGGTACTGGCAGATGGACAGACACACAGATCAATGAAATAGAAAAGAGAACCCAGAAATACAGAAATATGAACAACTGATTTTTGACAAAGGCACAAAAGCTGAATAGAGGAAGGACAGTATTTTTAACAATTGGACATTCATAGGGAAAAAGAAAATTAACCTTGACCTAATCCTCACATCTATACACAATTAACTCAAATGATCATGGACTTAAATATAAAATGTAAAACTACAAAACTATTAGAAAAAGATACAGGAAAAATTCTTTGGGACCTAGGGCTTGTTGAAGAGTTTTTAGACTTGGGAATTCTCTGGCAGTCCAGTGGTTAGGACTCAGTACTTTCACTGCCAGAGCCCTGGGTTCAATCCCTAGGTGGGGAACCAAGATCCCGCAGGCCGAGGTGCAGCCAAAAAAAAAAAAAAAAAAAAACCACCTCAAGACTAGAATTTAAAAAAAAGCATTTTTAGACTTGATTCTGATAGTAAGATCCATAAAAGGAAAAACTGATAAATGAGAACTCATCAGAATTTAAAACCTTTGTCTGCAGAAAAGCTTGTTAGGAGGTTGAAAAGACAACATACAGACTGGGAGAAAATATTTGCAACCCACATATCCAACAAAGGACTAGTATCTAGAATATATAAAAGGTCTCAAAACTCAACAACAAAAATTCAGTTAGGAGATGGGCAAATGCTGTGAAGAGATATTTGAAGGGAATATATAGATGGCAAATAAGCAGATGAAAATATGTTCAACATCATTAGCCATCAGGGAAATGCAAGTTAAAACCATAAAGAGATATCACTACAGACCTAGGATGGCTAAAATAAAAACTAGTGACAACACCAAATGCTGATGAGGATGCAGAGAAATGGGTCACTCATACACTGCTGGTTGGAAAGTGAAATAGTACAACCATTCTGTAAAGCAGTTTGGCAATTTCTTGTAAAACTAAACATAAGCTATCATACAATGCAGCAACTGCACTCAGATATTTATCTCTGAGAAATGAAAGCTTGCGTTCACACAAAAACCTGTACACAAATGTTCATAGCAGCTTTATTTGTAATAGCCAATAGCTGTAGATAACCCAGATGCCCTTCAGTGGGTGAATGATTAAACTTACTGTGGTACATCCACACCATGGAACATTACTTAGCCATAAAAATGAGTGAACTACGGATACACACAACAACTAGGATGGACTTCGAGGGAATTATGCTGAGGTCCAATCTCAAAACTAATATCTAAAGGTGATATACTGTATGATTCTATTTATATATAACCTTTCTGAAATGGCATAATCATAGAAACGGAGAACAGGTTAGTGGTTGTCAAGGGGGTGGAGGTCGGGGTGATGAGGTAGAGTCAATGCAGGTGAGCGTAGCTACAGAAGGGCAACAGGACGGTCCCTTGTGGTGATGGGACTACTCTGTATCCTGACTGTGGTAGAGATACATGAACCTACACGTGATAAAATTACATGGATCTAAATACACAGACACACAGACACACACACAGGATGAGTACAAGTAAACCGGGAAATCTGAACAAGATGGGCGAGTTGCTGTGTTGTTTTAATCAATGTCAGTAACCTAGATGTGATACTGCAGTGCACTTCCGCAAGATCTCACCACTGTGGGAGCCGAGTCAATGGTACATGGCATTTCTCTGTATTATTTCTTACAAGTGCATGTGAAACTACCATTATTTCAAAATAAAAAGTTTCATTTAAAAAGCTGTACTGTTCAAAATTCAATGGAAACCACATTAGGGCACCAAGAGAAAGCAATATTACTGTAACCATTCTGCAGATGTTACTCAGCATACACACAGTTGTGGTTGTGACATAACAAACCCATGAGGAACATATGGCCCCTGACAAAGTGCTTCATTCTGTCCTGTATTCCCACAGCAGTTCTGCCAGCCAAACAGGATCCAAGGGAGGGGGAAGGGAAAATTGAGTGGAAAAAGCAGACAAGGACCATTTGGGTCACGGAGCGGGTAGAACAGCAGAGGGAAGAACAGACTGCGAGGGATTTGCAGGCACTGGTCACTGTTTCTGGTCGATTTCTCAGTACTCCTACAGCTGTGTGCTAGAGCTCTGAGCTCTAGGCTCTAGGCGATGCAAAGTGCGAAAACTTCTGTCAGCATGTGAGAATCGGTGTATAATTCACTCCAGACTTCCAGTGGCACTGGATTTTTCAAGAAGCAACTCTAGACATTCCAAATGTATGGCACATGCCTGCATGATCTAATCAAATTATTAGACTCAGCCGCAAAAACTGCTGCTGGGCCAAGAAGTACTGAGAGTCTAATAAAGACTTGCTAGTTGATGAAATGCTGTCTTTGAAGTTATTGATTTTTATGTAGTTTCCTTAAAATTTAAGGTTCAGGAGTGATAGTGAAATACGTCATCAGCATGCTAAATCAACTGCCTTTGCCCAGTACAATGTCCTCCTGAATTCAGGGGCCTCTACCCTCTGCTTGCTGTAGAGTAAATCTGTGCTGCTGCATATCCTTCAAAGCTGCAGTTTTCCAGTTGAAACACAGCTGATAGAGGAGAGGAATTTTTGCTTCTACTACATTCACAGCTGTTTTAAAGAGAACAGTAAATGCAGTTAAAAAGCTGGTTGTTAAACTGACAACCCGAAGAATAAATGGGGCATCAGTGACGGTCAGAATGGCCATCCAGAGCTTGAGATGGCTCCAGGCCTTCCCCTCTTCCTTGCTGTGTGACCTCAGGCAAGTTAGGCACAGAATACCCACCTTTTAGGGTTGTGAGGATTAAAAGGGGACAAGCAACACAAACGCCTTAAAATAGTAACTGGCTCAAAATAAGTGTTCAATAAAATCACCTCTCCTTTTTTTGATAAGAAGTCATTCATGACAATCAATGACCTGAAAGGAGGAAAACTATAACTTTGTCTTGCTCTGTTCTTTGTCGTCTTCTAGATAATTCTGAAGTTTGTTTTCTTGTTTTGTTTCGTCTTATGAGGCAACACATCATAATTAAGAACAGAGAGTCAAGACTCAATCTGCCCGGGTCAGATCCTAGCCCCTCCTCCTGACCATGTTTCCTTGGGTCTGTCACCTCACATCTCAGTAACGTGACAAGAAGGATGTTACCTGCCTCTCTGGGTGGCCAGGCGTTCAAATGAGTTGGTACATGTAAAATATTTAGACCAGAACTGAGCCTGCATACAGTAAGCACTAAGTACCTGCTAGCAAGTGTGGATTTCATTTTGTGTTAAAACAAGTAATTGCAATAAAATAATGAAAAATAAAAAAGAGAAAAAGCCTTAATTCTCACCCTTGTCAGTCTCCCATCCCAGGGGCCTCAGCACCACCCAGCACTTTTCTTTCAAACATCTTTCTGGGCTGTTCTCATTCTCAGCAATAATCTTAAACCTTCTCCACCCAGACCCCAGGTCAGCTCCTCGAAGCCAGGCTCGGAAACCCCAGGTGTCCATCTGCAGCTACGACTGGTCCCATGAGGCCACCAGCAAGCCCCCCAACCTCCTCTCCACATCGTCTCCCCAAGCCACCCCGCCAGCCTGCGCAGTCCAGGCCCCTCCTCTCCCATCCTTAAGAAGGGACCTCTCTGATGCCCCTGCTATTCCATCCTATCCAGATTTTCCCAAAAAGACACACACTGTTTCTACTTCCTTTCTACCCCTGCACTGCTCTGGGTTTTCCTACTTAGACTACTAAAAGGATCCTGGAATCCAAATCCAAACAGCAACTGGAACCCAAGGCGCCCCCTCATATGGCTACTGGTCTTCTGCGGCGTTAGATACAACCACCTTTGGGTATGTAATTGTGAAGGCAGTGACATGAGCTTGCTGAGGAGTAATCATCCCTCATTCATATCTTTAATTCCCAAGTGTCTACACATAACAGGTTAATCTATATTTGTTGTCTACTGAGAAAACTAATTCCAAAATGTTCATCAGAGGAACACAATTCCTAATTTCACCATTTATTAGTATTCATAATAAAAACTAATAATAACCAAAAGTTATTTTTTATTGATCACTACTAAAAGTCAGGCAGTATTCTAAATGTTTCACATTCTATTATTCCATTTAATAATTACAATAACCCTATTAAGTAGGTACAATTGCTACATAGTAGGTATAATTTATCCCATTTAATGGATAAGAAAACTGAGGCAGACAGAGAAATGACTTGCCTGGTAGAGCCAGGATTAAAATCAAGGTAGTCTGACTTCAGCAGAGACTTCACCTGTAGCTACCATTCTACTTACTTCCCAAGGTGAAAAATAAGATAATACACGTTGCAATTCATGGTGGCTGGGTTATTTTCTTGGAATAAAAGATCTTCCTGAGGCATGAATTTATAAAATGTTCAGACTGAGAAAAAAATGAATAGCTAGTTTGCTTATTTTACATTAACCAATGCAAATCAGATACCAAGGAGATAAATATAATTATATACAACAGGAATAATGCCCTCTATAAATCAATATTAGAATCTTGCATAGAATTCAGGATGCCAATCCTTAAACACGATGTTTCTATCCATCACTGCAAATCTTGGCCAACTGGCCAGAAATGTCATCTCTTGGAAAAATGCCATTTTTTAGTAAATGATACACTTAATAAAAACATGTTCTTACAAAACAAATGATTAATTCTTTGCATTGTAACATTATTGCTACTAGGTTCTATATTTCACCAAGAATGATGAGCTAAGAAGAAAATAAAGACTTTAAAACATGAGCCAAGAAGTATTCTCAGCCCCTTGGGATCTAAGCCCGTTTTAAACAACAAATATTTAATAATGCCCACTTCACTCTTCTGAAGTGAAATTCATAGATAAAATAACCACACTTTACATACAATTTCAAAAAATCAACGATACAGAGGAGAAATAAAGAAAACAGTTTATAAAGACATGCATTTCAATACGTAGATGCTTAAGCCTGACTACACTGGAGGCATAATGAAGTTGTTAGATGCTTGTACCTTCTTATTAATCAACACGTCTGGATGTGGAAATATAGGATTAAACACCATTCCACAGACGATATAGGAAAATGGAAGAGTAGAGGTATAAGTGGACACCAGAACAAGAACTGGTGTTAGAAGTGAAGAAAAAGAACAAATTGATATCACACACGACACAGTAGACTCTCACAGGCATAACGTTGTGTGAAAGCAGCCGGGCATAAAAGTGGGTACTCTTAACGGACTGTTTACATAAGATTTGTAGATGTCAGAATCACAGTTACCTTTAGGGGGCAGTAATGATGGAAATATTTTATATCCCCATCCGGATGGGCGCACATATATTAAAAAACTCACTGACTGTGGTATATTCATATGATAGACTATTATTTATCAATAAAAAGGAACAAACTACCGGTAAACCAAACAACATGGATGAATCTCAAAACCATTATTTTGAGTAAAATAAACCTTAGGCAAAAAAATACACCTTCTGTATGATTCCACTTATATGAAGTTCTAGTACAGGCTAAACCCGTGGTTCACAAGGATTTTAGTCTCAGTAACCTCATACAATCTTAAAATTATAATTATTGAGAAACCCCAAAAGCTTTGATTTATGTTGATTATATCAATTTCTATTTCTCATATTAAATTTTAAACTGAGACACTTCATTAATTCATTAAAAATGGTAATAGCAAGCCTTACATATTAACATATATAACATAATATTTTATGAAAAATAATTATATTTTCCAAAAATGAAAAAAAAATGTTAAAAGAATGGCATTGTTTTCATATCTTTGAAAATCTCTTTAATGTCTGACTTAATAGAAGACAGCTGGATTCTAATAGCCACTTCTGCATTCAATTTTCATATTAAAATACATATTCATTATGAATTACTTTCTTTTATTTCTCCTTTATAGCAGCAGTAGGGCATTATATTGATTTTCTGAAATTATATGTGTAGGCTGGTTTTTTAATCTATGAATTGCATTGCAGAAGAGTAAGGGGGCATGATTAAATATTTGTTGTAATAAAAGGGGAGGGTGGAATGTAAATTGATACAGCCACTATGGAGAACAGTATGGAGGTTCCTTAAAAAACTAAAAATAGAACTACCATACGACCCAGAAATCCCACTACTGGGCATATACCCTGAGAAAACCATAATTCAAAAAGAGTCATGTACCAAAATGTTCACTGCAGCTCTATTTACAATAGCCAAGACATGGAAGCAACCTAAGTGTCCATCAACAGATGAATGGATAAAGATGTGGCACATATATACAATGGAATATTACTCAGCCATAAAAAGAAATGAAATGGAGGTATTTGTATTGAGGTGGATGGACCTAGAGTCTGTCATACAGAGTGAAGTAAGTCAGAAAGAGGAAAACAAATACAGTATGCTAACACATATATATGGAATCTAAAAAAAAAAAAATGGTCATGAAGAACCTAGAGGCAAGATGGGAATAAATACACACTTACTAGAGAATGGACTTGAGGATACAGGGAGGGGGAAGGGTAAGCTGGGACGAAGCCAGAGAGTGGCATGGACATATATACACTACCAAATGTAAAATAGATGGTTAGTGGGAAGCAGCACACAGCACAGGGAGATCAGCTCGGTGCTTTGTGACCACCTAGAGGGGTGGGATAGGGAGGGTGGGAGGGAGGGAGATGCAAGAGGGAAGAGATATGGGGACATATGTATATGTATAACTGATTCACTGTTATAAAGCAGAAACTAACACACCATTGTAAAGCAATTATACTCCAATAAAGACGTTTAAAAGAAAAAAAAAAAGGGGAGGGTGATTTTGTCCAGTAGGATTGAGAATAACACTGCCTTAAAATATGTTTTAAAGTATTTATTCTTTCCTTCCTAGCTCATCATCCTCACTGAAATATGAAACCAGGCAGCAGTAACACTACAATGCAAAAAGTTAATGGAGAACTGGAAAAATCCTAGCAGACTCTTAAGAGAATGAAATGGAAAAGGGCAAATAAGATCTATGTAGTTTTACAAAAACAGTTTTGGCCTCATGGTCCCCCCTTGAAGGTTTCCAAGGTCACCCATGAATCCTAGACCAGGGCTAAACTAATCTATGTCAAAAAAAATCCAGAAGAGTGGTTTCCTCTAGGGGTGGAGGTCAGGTTTGACTGGGGAGGGTCACCAGGGAACTGTTCAGGGTGATGGTGATTTTCCGTCATGTCCGGGCTTGCACACAGATGTATGCATTTGTAAAAAGGAATCACACGGTACACTTACAATTTATGTAGTTGATTGTATGCAAGTTTTACATAAAGAAAGTAAAGGAATATTGAAGTCTAGTTAATGATATACATGGTGAAGTGTTTAGGGGTAAGTGTACTGACGTCTGCAACTTACTTTGTAAAAAGCATCAAGCAATAAGATGGACTGGTGGGAAAAGAGAGGGGTGGGTCAATGGAGAGACACATGATGAAGCAAATACAGCAAGACATTAACTGCAGAAACTAGCGGTGGGTATAAGGGTGTTCACTTTTTATTTTTTCTACGTTTGAAAATGTTCATAATAAAATGTTGGAAAAATTCATTGAGTTGTATACTTAAGATCTGTGTACTTTACTATATATAAGTTATACCTCAATAAAAAATTTAAACTGGGCTTCCCTGGTGGCGCAGTGGTTGAGAATCTGCCTGCCAATGCAGGGGACACGGGTTCGAGCCCTGGTCTGGGAAGATCCCACATGCCACGGAGCAACTGAGCCCGTGAGCCACAACTACTGAGCCTGCGTGTCTGGAGCCTGTGCTCCGCAACAAGAGAGGCCACGATAGTGAGAGGCCCGCGCACCGTGATGAAGGGTGGCCCCCGCTTGCGGCAACTAGAGAAAGCCCTCGCACAGAAACGAAGACCCAACGCAGCCAAAAATAAATAAATAAATTAAAAAAAAAATTTAAACTATTACACAATTTAGGCTAAATAGTAACAGATAGCTTATTGGTAAATGATAAGAGAAAGAGGAAATAATATTTATTGAAATAAAGTTTCAAGACAAATTATACATGATTAAAGTGAAGAAAAAGAAATATATGACATTCTTAGGAATAATGAGGCTTATTTTTAAATGTTGTATCAAAATAATGTGCTACCTTGACATGGGATAGGGTACTGACAAAGGATCCCAGAAATACACCTTGTATCTCAAATCGCCATCACATGCCAAGTGATAGACCCGGGCTCTGAAACTTAAGAGGGAAAGAACCAAGAGGCAGTAACACAGGTTGTAGAACACTGGGGGTAGTATCAGAATAAGACTAAAAAGCAGTAGGCGACCCTCCAAATCAATAATTAAATATGTAATTTTACATTATATTTTGTAGGTTCATATTACAAAAATAAAGAATATAGAGAGGATGACAATAAATGACATTTAAAGAAAACTTGTATTATTAAAGTGTGATAGCTTCACATTTAATGTTCCTCTACTAATTAAAAAACATTTGGTTCTAAGTCTCTTGCAATGAATCCCCAATTCCCTCTGTTATATATTTGCATGCTATGGCTACAAATGAAGACTGATACAGGCGTGCCTACCAGCAGCTCAGATACCACAAGGGCATTGCCGAAATGGTGAACAGCTCTTGGTAAAGTTCCCAACAAAACAAAGTACTATTTTCCCTCAATTTACTCAGTAATTGCATTTGTGGAAAATTTCAGTGTACGTTAAAACCCTGCAAAATACTATGTGTTTATTTAAAAAATGGAGTACTAGGCTCAGATCATAATGTTCATTTTTTTTTTTTAACCCATGTAAACATCCAGGGAGGCATGGGAAAGACACGTGCGGGCACAGAGCCGTTCTTCCTCATGCTGGGCCACCCCGAGCACCGCAGGCAGTCTAGCCTGGCCCCTGCCCTCTCTGGGACTGGCTGCCGTCCTTGGGACCAGAAATGCTCCACAAACATCCCGTAGGAGGCAGTCCCACATCCACTAGAAGCCACAGATCTAAGGTGATTAAAGGATTGTTTGAGGAACATTTTATATTTTAACAGCAGAAACATATTCCCCAAAACAGAATTAGCAGACTATTATGTGTTCATTCCTAAACTAGTCAATGCAAAAATACTTTCAATTTCTTTAAACAATTCATGGCCAAGTTGTGGTTAAAAATAACACAACCCCCCAGAGATATATTCAGATACACAGTCCTCTGCTGATGTTTTGTGGCTATAGTTTCACTACAAAGAAAGCATTTCAAATAGTAGCTAAAGACTTGTCATATGGAAACAATATTTGCTTATTCCTGCCTAGGGCTGGATTTAAACCACTGAGCCAGAAGTGAAAAGCTCCACATTCTGCTATTTAAAAATCGAAGCAAATACAAAAACTTCATACTTAAATATTATTCTTGTGATTTTTAAATCATTTTTCAGGTTATCCAAGCTCGGTGTTCCAGTGGTGTGTAACTTCATGGCTTTATTGTCTCCACTTCCAAGTGTCACTTGGCCACTGCAGTACTTGTGTGTTTTTACCCCAATCAGGCTGGTGTCACCAGCGCTCCCGAGGCTTTCCTGTGTCCTCCCCATTCTCCCAGGCATCCTAGATGTCCTTCTGCCTTCGCCGCCTCCTTTCTCTCTTTTTCTTTTTTTTGTTCTTCCCCATCATCCCTGTACAAAGATTAGGCCTATTTTTTTTTAAGCAAGAAAAGATGAAATGACACGTGAATTTGTTTGTTTAGAAGAGGTGTCACCACATAATTAAATAGATCACTAAGTATGGACCGAAAGAAAAATGTTCTTGATCAACAGAATAGATACTGAATTTTTTCAAAGAAATTAAGGGGGAAAAAAATCAGTCAGCTTTAAAAAGCCATATGTAATTGGGCAATCAAAATGCTCACAAAGGAAAGGTGCTGTTCACTCTATGTTCTAGGTAAAGAAACATTTTGCAAACACTTACATAAAAATTAAACATGTACTATCTGACCCACTCCTAGGTATCTACCCAAGGGAATTGAAAATGTATACTTACAAAAGATTAGGTAGGCAATGTATATATCAGCTTTATTCATAATCACCCCAACAACCAAAACGTCCTTCAACAGATGAATGGATAAACAAATTGTGATACATTCAGACAATGGAAGACGCCTCAGCATTAAAAGGAATGAACTGTTGATTCACATAACAGCATGAATAAATTTTAAATGCATTTTGCTAGGCAAGACCTAAAGATCCCATTTACATGACATACTGAAAATGGCAAAACTGTGGGGTCAGAAACAGCTCAGTGGTTGCCAGGGGTTGGAGGGAAGGTCTGAGCAAAATGGGATCACACAGGGACCTGTGCTGCAGGTACTACGGTGGTGGATACACGGCTCTGTGCTTCTGTGGCTCCCACAGAAAGGTTCACCGTTTGCAAACTAAAAAGAAACAAACAAAAATCAGGGGACTTCCCTGGTGGGGAAGTGGTTGAGAATCCGTCTACCAATGCAGGGGACACGGGTTCGAGCCCTGGTCTGGGAAGATCCCACATGCCACGGAGCAACTAGGCCCATGAGCCACAACTACTGAGCCCGCGAGCCACAACTACTGAGCCCACGTGCCACAACTACTGAAGCCCGTGCGCCTAGAGCCTGCAACAAAGAGAAGCCACTGCAATGAGAAGCCCGCGCACTGCAACAAAGAGTAGCCCCCGCTCGCTGCAACTAGAGAAAGCCCGCACGCAGCAACAAAGACCCAACGCAGCCAAAAAAAAAAAAAAAAAAAAATCAGTCAGGATACTGGAAGATCCCAGAATGGGGTTCAAACTGTGATAAATGAATGACTGACGAATGAAGTACAAATGTGTGACGTAACCTCACTGAAGGGAATGAGGAAAAAGAAGGCACCCTGACTAGCCTTGGAAAACAGTGTTTTGACTGTTATTTCAAGGCTAAAGGTAAGGGAGCCGTACATAAACAGTGCTCAGTTGGTGAATTTGTTTCTCACAGGGACATGAGTTAATTCTGAAACTAGCGTACATGTACACTGGGGTTAAATAAGTAAGTAAACTGTAGGTAACAGAAGTTAGGTTTCTCACTGTTAGAGAAACAGCGAGATTACAAATAAGGAACGGAAGAAAATGGAATGAACCCACGGTCCCGGATTACGGTCAGAGATGCCTGCATGAACTCACGCTTATTTTATTATTTTTTAGAATTACTGTTTTTTAAAATTAATTAATTAATTAATTAATTTTTGGCTGCATTAGCTTTTCTTTGCTGCAGACGGGCTTTCTCTAGTTGTGGCGAGCGGGGGCTACTCTTCGTTGCGGTGCACGGGCTTCTCACTGCAGTGGCTTCTCTTGTTGCGGAGCACGGGCTCTAGGTGCGTGGGCTCAGTAGTTGTGGCACACGGGCTCTAGAGCGCAGGCACTCTAGTTGCTCCACGGCATGAGGGATCTTCCTGGACCAGGGCTGGAACCCGTGTCCCCCGCATTAGCAGGCGGATTCTTAACCACTGTGCCACCAGGGAAGCCCCATGCTTATTTTAGAATGTATACAGACAGACAGATATAGGAATATAGACTTGAGTGTATATATGGGTTAGAATATTTGTGTTGATTTCCTAGCTCTGTCCACTGAGAGGCCTAGAAGTGTGACAATCTAGCAGCAACAAGCATACCCAGTACCCGGATCTTTCTAATCCCATTTCCAATAAAAGAAGCCAGAGATCTTGTAAGAAATGGCCGATTCTGGGGCCACTGCAGGTAATATACAAAATGAGCCGGGAGGATCTCATGGTGCCAGGGAGGAAGGAAGTGCTAAGCAAAAAAATTAAAGCGATACACAGAAGCCAACCTGAAAAAGCTCCCAAGGCCAAAGTTGGAACAATCTAAGCTACAAATTAAAAATAGATTATAACCCAAGAAATGACATAAATACCCATGTCCATAATGATATAAAGATGTTTAAAAAAAAAAAGATGGCGTATAACCAGAAAAAAAAAAAAAAAAACATGGAGAGAAGGGACAAATCTTTGTTACAGAAGAATTCCAAATAATAAATGTAGAAGGAATGAGGGAAACAGAACTTCAGCACAATAACTGCTACAGCAAGATCCCCTGATGATAAAATTTAAGGAGAAACAGGTATTTGTGTAGCTTCAAAGTATCTCCCCCAGAATATCAACGGATTACTGTGGTGGTTTTAACACATGCCCACACATTATTTGATACTTTTCCCTCAGGAAGTGGAGTTTAATTCCCCTCCCGAGAGTGGGCTGGACAGAGTGACTGACTTACTTCTAAGGAACCGGAATCCAATAGCAAATACACATTTGGTCTCTGTCTGGGTTCCTGGCAAAAGAGTTCCTGAAACACCTGGGATTTCCTGAGTGATAAGGATGGTAGGAGTGTCTTTTGTTCTAAAGATGGGATTGTTGGTGGGCTCCTATATAGCTTCAGAGATGGGGGCTGGTTGCAAAAAGACCAAGCCTTGATCAGAAACTTGCAACGTTCAGTTCCATTCCCCCAGTCTCTGGGGAGGGAAGGGGTTTGGGGATTGACTTAACCACTGATGACCAAGGATTTACTCAATGGTGCTTGTGTTATGAAACATCCATAAAACCCTAAACTGAGGGTTTTTTAGATCTTCCAGGTTGGTGAACACGTGCAAGTGCTGGGAGGTGGTACACCCAGAGAGGACATAGAAGCTCGGCCCCCCAACTGAATTGCTGGACACCCTTTTGGTGTCAGAGAATTGGAGAACTGGTGTGGAAAAACATCACATATTTGGTTAGTATGTGAAAAAATCTTTCAGGAGTAGAGTGAAGGAAAAAAAAAACTAGGAACTGTACCTTGGAGAAACTTGTCAAGCACCACCTGCACCAAGTGATCAAGGTCCCCATCATCAGGAACAAGGCATGTTGATATCATGTAGCCCCAGGTATGATGTCACGGAAGGGGCACTTCATCTCTTGTGGCTTTCCTCCAAATCCACAACCCCAGGCTAATCACAAGGCAACAGACAAACATACGTGGAGGGACATTCCACGAAACATTGGACCAGTACTCTTCAAAAGTGCCAAGGTCAAGAAAATAAGGAAAGACCAAGAAGTTATCACAGATTGGAGGAGACTGAGAAGACATGACGTCTAAATGCAACGTGGGACCCTGGATGGGATCCTGGAGCGGGAAAAGGATATCAGGAAAAGCTGGTGGAATGCAGATAAAGCCTAAAGTTTAGATTTTTTTTTAAAAGAGAATAAACAACTGATACACATAAAACAATATGAATGTGTCATACACTTTACGATATGTGAAAAAAGCCAGATCAAAAAGCTCCATACTGTGTATATCCATTCATATGACATTTTGGAAAAGGCAAAACCATAGGGTCAGAAGATAGATGAGTGGTTGCTTGGCGTCAGGGGTGAGGGAAGGGGCTGGCCGCAAAGCGAAAGCACAAGGACGTTGGGAGGTGACGTTCTGTATCTTGACTGTGGTGTTGGTGATCAGATTCTATGTCCTTCCAAAACAGTGAATTTTACTATATACAAATTAAAAAGTAAATTTAAAAAATATCCCAATAGCCTTCTTAATTTAAAATTTCCCACTTAACTATATTCAGTTCACACATGGCTAGATAAATCCCTCAGTACAAAATGAGAGACTGACTACACAGAGAGACCATGGACGACAACAGAACTCCCACCCACGTGAGAAGCCTGGGGAGACAAGCCGCGCACATCCCCTGCACCATCGGCCTGGAGAGGCCGAGACTTGGTCACTGACGGCTCCCACACCCTTCCCAGCGCAGGACCAGACTTGTGAACCGCCTCGGCTTGCCCGGGCAATGGCCTCCAATCAGGGCCCACCCGAAGCCCTCTCTTCTTTCCCTGTGAAGTTCTCCCACTCCTCGGCCTGCCTTTGAGTCTCTGCCAAAAGCAAGGCTCCCTCGATACAGCGAGCTCCGAATCCACAGCTTCTGTTTGCTCTCCTTTGCTTTTCGTTTATTTCCACAGAAGCAAACCTACTTTATAAAACAAAGCCTTATCAGACATTAGATAAAATATTGCCCAAGTGCTATGTAACCAGTAAGGTAAGAAGCTCTGTGCGGAACAAATGGACAGCAGAAGGGAAGCTGTTGAAGGCTCCCCGTGCTGCAAGGCTCTTTCAGAATCACCAAACCACTTCTGAACTCCTCGTATTCCCCTAGCTAATGCCATCATTACTGCACACTAGCTGTTCAGTGAAACAGGTACAGTCTTGTCAAATGAGACTTTCTTTCATCGTGTCTGAATTATTCACTGCGTATTGTTACCACTGACAAGGGATTTTTTTTTTTTCTTTTCTTTTTTCTTGGTTATTCAGAAACCAGGTCCTGCTGTTACTCCAGTCAGCAATCCTGGAAGAACTTCCTGGGATAAGGGGAGACAGGAAGGAAGGAGGGGCGTTAGGGAATGCAGGGGAAGAGGGGAAACTAAGAAAAGACTGGCTTTTTTAGTAAAAGATAACTTTTCTTTTAAGGATACAGTAGAATTAGTAATGGAATGCTTCCAAGGACTGATAAAATGATTGCACTCCACAATTTAACATTTTAATGCTTCCTATAAAAGTGTTTTCTTTCTTCCTACCTGTAACAGCTTGCCAAGCTATTTGAATTTCAGGAGAAATGTTATATAGGCTAAATTAGATGGTGTAAAATTAAATTATTCTGACAGAACAACACCAAGCAAAATTTGATGAAGGAATTAATAAATTAAGAAATCTTCTTAAAAATGCAATATTCAATTATAACTTAAATAAATCCTTGGGGTATGAACCAAGACAATTGTATTAAAAAGTAATATGAATTTCTCAGAAAAAGAACTTCAGGTTGGTTGAGTAAAAACTCTCCAAGGGCCAACTTCATTAGCCAGCATAACGTCCAAGACTCTTGGAGTGACCAGCTAATTTAAAACAACTTTTACAACCATTTCCATATGGCCTAGTCATTTATGTTTATGGTTTGGACAGAAGTCTTGAATGGAAAGCCAAGAGCAATGCCTAGAAATATCAAGTCTCTTTTAGAAAGATTTTCCTCATCAAATCATTAATTTTTTTTGCATTTTACTTTCCTTCAACATTTTATTTTATAGGTGATACTGAATTCTCATCAACATATTTTATTAAATATAGTAAAAAGAAAAAAAAATGACAATAATACCAAAGGGCCCAGTTCTAGCTACTTCAAAACATGCCTTTTTAAATGTTTAATTTGCAGATCACAGCCTTGTTCAGCCCCCAAATGCCACCTCACCAACTTATGAGTGTCACCTCATGCATTTCATTAACGAGAAAACTGCATTCAGTCAGGCTTCTCAGACCTTTCCTGTGATAAACAGGTCTACAGCATGGCCTCTCACGCTTAATGCCCCAGCTTTCCAGAGCCAACTGCAATAACCTGCAAGAATATTCCTGCCTTGGGTCACTGCAACATGGCCAGGTTCATTCCTGCTTTCTCTCT
The DNA here is from genome assembly GCF_009873245.2 of Balaenoptera musculus. Lineage (NCBI taxonomy): Eukaryota > Metazoa > Chordata > Mammalia > Artiodactyla > Balaenopteridae > Balaenoptera > Balaenoptera musculus. Next base: position 85,683,229 of record NC_045799.1, read on the forward strand.
TGCAATAAAGATACTTTAAGTGGCACCAACTCTGACTCTGCATTCCTTGTTTCTCTAATACTGATGGTGATTTTTTTTCCTTTTTATTGATGATGATGATTTACTATAATGAAATATGATTTGAACAGTCGAAGTTTCCAAGGAGAATTCAGAAACCAAGTTCACAAGATGACACAGAGTTTGGATTTTTTCATTTTCATAAATTCAGATTATAAAAATAGTAAAGAAATTACTATGAAATTAATATTGAAATTCTAATATTTCTAGATACAGTAATTCATAAGCTTGATATCATAACTAGTTTATAAATTACCATATCTGGAAATACTGCCCCACACCCTCTAATTCTTTCCATTTTTGATCATCACCCCTGACATCTTATTGATCTGAAAGCAACAGAATTCAAAGACTCCTTGGGAGTTCAGTGCCTCTCCTTTTATTTGGTTACAGAACTAGTAGCACCAATGTTGTCTACCCTTCTAGACTGGGGGAGAGAGCAATTAGGGAAAGCCAGAATTTAAAGCTGAGATAATAACAAAAACTAGATAGAAAAAAATTGTTGGGACTTCCAACAAAGATAACTGACTCACTACTTATTTACAAGTTACAAATCTGAATTTTTCGTACATTGTTTCTCAATAAGGTTCTGACCTTGGAAGATGGGTCTCATGATTCATAATAATAAAGATGCAAAGAAAGAAATGGATTCACAGAGTTTTAAGAATTGGGGATGAGAGGAAAAGAGTATACCATACAGTCAGCCCTCCATATCTGCTGATTCTGCACCCACAGATTCAACCAACTGTGGACCAAAAATATTCAGAAGAAAAACATTTCATAAAGCTCTAAAAAGCAAAACTTGAATTTGCCACACACTGGCAACTATTTACATAGCATTTACATTGTATTAGGTATTATAAGTGATCTAGAGACGGTTTAAAGCATAAGCGAGGATTCGTGTAAGTTATGTGCATATACTACGCCATTTTATACAAGGGGCTCGAGCATCCTTGGATTTTGGTATCTGTGCGGTCAGGGGTAGGTTAGGGAGGGGGTTCTGGAACCCATCCACTGTGGATACTGAGGGATGACTATAGTCCCAGATGATATAAATGCATGCTAGAATTCTAAAATCAAAACAATTTCTGTAGATGTTTCTGAAGGCATCTCCCAGCATGTTTTTGATTTCTTAAACACAGAATCACACTTTGACCAAGAATTTAAAACTTCTTTGAATGCTCAGTAACAAAGTTTCTCCAGGACCCTTGTTTTCTCATCTTGTTTGCATTTAATTCTATTAAAATCCTAAGGTCAAATGACATTAAAAGTACTGGGAGCTCTTGCAGAATAGTAATTATATATCAAAGTGAAGGCACGGAAACTGTGATGTTCAGGAAGCTATTTAAATGAATGAAAATCAAAAGAAAAGGGTCTTTGAAGTCCTAAACATGCATTAAGATGAAAATAATTGATCTAATAAATTCATCACATAGATTGCAGTCCTTAATAACAGTGAATAAGAGCATATGGAAGACAAGTTAATATTGAGTCCATTTCAGCCTCAACCATCAGATTGGGCAAGATGAAAACAAAAATTGTGATATATGTTCAATCATGTAGGCAGAGACTTAGAAAGTGTTTATTAGTTAACTTTCTCCCAAAAGGCTGTTTTGAAATGTAAATCATAGAAGGCAAAAGAAATACGTTTTCTACTGGTAGAGAGCTCAGTTCATTCTCTGCTCATTGGAAATATGCCTCACATGAAATACTACCTTTAGCCTCTAGACCATCATTAGTGATGTTTTTGAAAATTAGACATAACCACACAAATTCAGCAGCTGAACCAGGAAAGGAAATGGAAGCAGAAAACAATTTTCCCAGGGCTTTCAGAAGACAGCGGTCCTCAGAGGAAACTTAGGAGGAGAGCTGTCCAGAGCCCAAGCCCAGCGGTGGGTAAGGCCGCTTCAGGGGCCACAGTCAATGTCCTGCCTCGGCCCCTTCCCAGCGCCTGTCAGCTGCATCTGATCAGAGCTCAGCGCTGCCAGCAAGGAAATGTTGAACACTTTCTTGGGAGAAAAAGGACCTTTCAAGAGGAAGTCTGTACGGCTGCCAGAGAACCATCACTGACTGAGGCTCAGTCCTCTGGAAATAGTCCACCTGGACGATTAATGACTGAACAGCACCCGGGCTTTCAGGCACTTGACCACAACCCCCGCCCCCATGGCCCCCTTCTTGCAGCGGCATCTCTGGCCCTACTCTCACGCTTTGTTTGCTACATGCAGCGTCTTGGGCTGAGTGAATGTGCAGCAGTGATGGATTATGAATGCAGGCGCTGACTTCAAGGTTTATGGGACAGGAAGTAAAAAGGGGCATCATCCTAGTTTTATAGCCCTCTTACTCGATACCTTGAGAACTATCAGACCTTCAGAAGACTGAAGTGTGCATGAAAACCACTTGCTGAAATTTAAGTTCCACGTTAGTGAGAGCCTACATGCCCCGTAATATCAGAAGCCAAGCCCTCAGGCTGGTAGCCGCACAGGGGCCAGAGGGAGGGCCATGGACCAAGACAGCAAGGGGCCCCCAGCCTTCCTCTGGAACCACAGCTGCAAGGTGGATCCTCAGGTATTGCTGTGGGTGGCAGGCCTGCGCTGGAAGGAAGAAGCAAATTCTCAGAAGCGAAAGGCTCTGCACATGCAGGTGCATGAGATTATTATGCAAAGAAGGGCAGCCTTGACATGTATCTCCTCTGCTCTGCTGTCATCACCATATTCAGGCATCTTCCCACAATTTAAGCAGGAAAAAGTACAGAAGAGAAAGGTGTGAATAGATGGTAAAAACTGAAATCTTTTATCCCACATGACATGACTCTACGGAGTATCTTTTGTTTCACTAGTATTTATTTATAGACAGCATTACATATAAATTATATATTTAAATATTTTTATACTTGTTGATTTGACATGATAGTAGATGTCAAAGTTAAGTGGTTCACCTTACTTTTCACTCTTCTGCGACGCAATTAACACCTCTTTCTCATTCATTGTTGTCTATCTAATCACTTGAATCAAGCACCTTCTTTTAGAGATGGCTGTAAGATCTTATTAAATCTCTGGTCCCCCTTGGCAATGATAAACTGATACTCTTAAGCGATTTTTAATTGAAGCAGTCAAAATCACCATGTATTTTGAGAGTAAAACATTTTTGCCAATTTTGTTCAATAACTTAGTCAATTTTGTGGTAGGCAAATAAATCACGTCTTGGTCCCTAAACACACATTACCATGGTCTGTAAGCCTGCGTGAGCTTTGTACTAAAAAGCGTGAAAAATGCCTAGATGCCAACAAGAATGAAAGTCAAACCATTGTACACTGGTGTGCAACTGGGAGAGGCGGGGTTCTGTTTTCAGTTTTGTTTCTCCTCTGTAGTACTGACTTGGTCCAAAGTAATCTGCATTGCTGTTATTTCACACCAGGATAGCTCCAGCCTTGGGAGCTATAGGGTACGTTACCACCACCAGGAGGGAAATGGGAGGGAAATGGGAGGGAAATGGGAGACTGGAACTCCACCCAACGCATAAGCCAAAGAGGAAACTTATCCCCAGCTCCTGGTCCAGCAAGGAGGAAAGAAGGATACAAGGTACTTTTTCTCTGCTGGAACCAGGGTTTAGCTATGAGCAGCAAGCATGGAAAGGGGAAAGGACTTTTATTTCTTTTCCTATTTCAGTTTAAGAGGTGGTGTTCCCCTTAACCTTCTTTAATGCATTCATCTATCAGACCATCTGATTAGATTCTCAGAAACAGTGAAAATATGATCTGCTAAAATATTCTTATTACTGGTATGTTTCCATCTATCTGTGGCTTGATTTTTTTGTTCCCTGCTATACTGAAACTTATTTTAAACCAGAATATTATTATTATTAATGAATTTCTATAGAACAGAAAAAATAGTCTAGATATGACAAATCATATATACCCAAACAATTGCGGTACTGTGGATAATATTGAAAATAAAAGCATATAATAGCTGAGATTCTAAATTTATATAAAGTCATTATATGGTTGCACCAAGTACTTTTTTGAATTTTTAAGATTTGTTTTTGTTCCCAGTCAAATAAAACAGGGATGAGATTTAATTCACCCTATGATACTCTATGGTAACAAAACCAGAATTTTTACAGTTCAATACATGAAGCATGAAGAAACTGAACACGTATTAGAATTTCGGAAGCAATTGCCCAAGGCTAGCTGGTTTCAGTTTCTCCCCCAGATCCATATGTCTGAAAAATATATTTCAATAAAAAACACTGAAGCTTAAGGGTCCTTAGAGGAAAAGTGTACACTGAAGATCTCAAAGGGACAAAGCCAGCACTAGCCCTGACTCCATCCCATTTAATGGGTATTTCCCATGTCATGTCATAAGCCCATTTTAATATATATAGACTATTCATTTAAGTGTTCCAAGATAAAACTGAATCTATTTTTCTGAAATAATACATATTTTTCCTAAGTAAATGGTAACACCTATTCATTTAGAGAATTTAGAAAATAAAGGAGAATATGAAAAGCACCCTTCATCCTACCACCCAGAAAACCACTGGAGTAACAATTTGGACTAATTTCTCAGTTTCTGCATGTACATACATACAGTTTTTCTTTTTCAAAATTAAGATTAAACTGTACATGCTGTTTTGTGCCCCCGTTTTTATAATTTCATATCATTAAATATTGTATCATTATGTCATTAAAATTATATTATTTAATATTAATGATTGCATAAGTAATGTTACACAGTATAATCATATAGTCATGATATACAATATAATTATGACATACTAATATTGTATCATAAATTATATAATTTAATATTGTATCACTGTCTTCTTCGGAAACATTATTTTCGTATCACTTTCCTGGTTCAAACCTTAAACTGCCTGACAGGTCTGGCACGCTGTTTCCCTTCCTACCTTACCAGCGTCACCACAAGCTCCTCTCCTGTGTCTCTGTTTCATCGTCTTGTTCCCTGGTACCAGTTCTGCTGGCCTTCGCACACGCCACTCCCCCATCCTCTTCTCCCTGACGCATACTGTGGACTCGTTTAGCCTCTACCACTTCCCCAGGGAAAGCTTCCCATTCACCATCCCCCCCGACACACACACACAAGCACCCACACCCAGTCCAGGTGAAATCCTCCAGTGAAGGCACTCATCCCTCTAGATCGTCCTCTCTGAACACCAGTGATTACTTTACTTTCAACTTTTTTCTTACTATTTCTAGTTTATTTATCATCTTTAGGACTTGAGTATTATTTTGTCAACGTTCCATATGTATCTTCCAGGAATGTGACTGAAATTGCATTAAGTCAACCTGTGAATCAACTTAGAGAGAAATGATGTTCTCACAATGTCAAGTTTTCCCATTCAGGAAGAAGGTATGACTGATCACATGGTCAAGGTATTATTTATATTTGTTTGTAAAGTTTTAGTTTGTCTCATAAAGGTCTTCTACACTTCTTGTTATATTTGTTCCAAATATTAGGTTGTTTTGAGAATTTCTTTTCATGATGTTTTCTATATGGTTACTGCTAACTATATAGGAAAGCTATTTAAAAGAATTTTTAAATTGTGAAATAACACACATATATATGGAACAAAAACAAATACTCATATAAACTATCACCCAGATCAAAATACAGAGCCTTGGAAACTTTCCTGCCTGGTGCCCCTTGGTGTCATCACCTGTCTTCACACCACAATGAACATTTACCACCTATGTGTTCATCTCTACACACCATAATTTAGGTTGCCTACATTTTGAACTTTGTAAAACTGGAATTACACAGTAACTATCCTAAGATACTGATTTTTTACATTACGAGTACAAAAAGTAAAATATCTCATGTTACTTTGTCCCCTCTATAATGCTCTTCCTTTCCTTACGTGGATCAGAGTTTCTGACCTGTATCGTTTTCCTTCTCTTTGAAGAGCTTCCTTTAACACTTCTTGCCAGGCAGGTCTACTGGCAACAAATTCTTCAGTTTTTGGCTGAGAAAGTCTTTCTCCTTCACTTTTTCTCCTTCAGTTGTCAAGGGTAATTTTTACTGGATACAAAATTCTAGGTTGGTGGGTTTTTTATTTAATGCTTTAAATATTTCACTCCACTCTCTCCTTGCTTTCATGATTTTCAGCGAGAAATCTGATGTATTTCTTATTCTAGTTTCCTGCTAAGCATGGTGTTTTCCCTACTCTTTCTTTTTTCCAAGATTTTCTCCCTGTCTTTGGGTTTTCTGCAGTTTGAATATGATTTGCCTACTAGCAGATTTCTATAATTTATCCTCACTGGTGTTCTAAGAGTTTCCTGGAAGATTAGTGTGGTGTTTGTAGTTAACTTTGGAGAATTCTCAGCCATTATTACTTCAAATATTTCTTCTTTTCTTTCTTCTCCTTGTCATATACCTATTATGCATATTTACATCTTTTGTAATTGTCCCATAGTTCTTGAACATTCTGCTCCACCTTTTTCATTGTTTTTTCTCCTGACGTTTCAGTCTGGAAAGTTTCTATTGACATATTTTCAAGCTCACTGATTTATTCTTTGTCCATGTCCAGACTACTAACGAGCCCATCAAAGACACTTTTTTTTTTTTAAGAATTTTTTTTTCCTGCTATGCCCTGTGATTCTTTCTTGGAGTTTCTATCTCTCTGCTTATATTACCCATCTGTTGTCGCAAGTTGTCTTTTTTTCATTAGAGCCCTTAATATATCAATCATAGTTACTGTAAATTCCCTATCTGATAATTCCAAAATCTGTGTCATTCCTGATTCTGGTTCTGACTCTGATTTTTCTTGCCTGTTGGCGTGCCTTGTAAATTTTTTTTTTTTTTTTTTTTTGAGAACCAGGAATGATGCATGGGGTAATAGAAACTGATGTAAGTAGGCATTTAGTGTGAGGTTTTATGTTAGTTTGTCTAGAAGCTGGGCTGTGTTTAATGTTTGCCATAGCTGCAGGTGCCAGAAACCTCAGTTCCCTTGTTGTTGGTTTATCTTCCTCCCCTGTTTTCTTTGGGTTTCCCTAAGAACTCCTCCTTAAATAGAGTCTGTGTCCTGCAGCCCTCTCAGTTGCCACCCACTATTATTAGAGTGGAGCCCTCTTAACCTGGTGGTAAGGTGTTTGGGAGGGAAAACATTCTATAATCTTATGATTAAATCTCAGTTTTTTAGTGGGCCTAAAAAACAGATTTAATCAGTTAAATCTGATTATGAAGAGACCTTCAGAAGCACATCTTGGCCAATTTTCCTTCCCTTAGATGAGACAGGAAGGCTAGATGGGGCTAAAGCTGGCCAGCTGCCCTGCTCTCAGGTCAGATAAGGCTCTGGTGAGTTAGTTCCCCATGGAGGGCTGGCCTTTGTATGAAGAATGCTCTGGGTATATTTTTCAAAATGGTTACTTTCCTTTTCCCTGCCTAGGACAAGAAGGATTCCCCCCCCCATTTTTACAGTAAGAATCTTGTGGGATTCCAGGAGATAAAACTCACAAAATTGTGGGAGTCCTCCCAAGACTGGGCATCCAGGAGTTTTAAGTCTCAGGTAGTCTACACTTAGCCTCCAGCAATTCATCAGAATTACGATTTAAATGTTCCTGTGAATTAGTGGGTCAGTGGCTTCTGTTTTAGGTAGCTGATCTCAGCTATGATTCTCTGTATTCACCTGTCTCTCCAACTTCTGGGATTGAGGTTTGCCCTGTGACCTTAATTCTCTGATGGATCTTTACCAGTGTTCTTTGCTTTTTCATGTGGATTCAATTCACCTAGTCATTTACTTTTGGCTGGAAGAATTTCCTTCAGTGTTTCTTATAAGGATCTGCTAGTAACAAATTCTCTCAATTTTTATCTGGGAAAGTCTTTACTTCACCTTCATTTTTGAAAGATGGTTTTGTGGGATATAGGATTCTTGGTTGGCAGGGTTGTTTTTTGTTTCTTCCTCTGAGCAGTGTGAACATGTTATCCTACTGCTTTCTGGCCTCTACTGTTTCTGTTGAGAAGTCAATTGCTCATCTTATTTGGGTTTCCTGGCAAGTAATGAGCCATTTTTCTTTCTTTCTATTGACATATTTTCAAGCTCACTGATTTATTCTTTCTGCTATCTGCTTTCAAGATTTTCTCCCTGTCTTTGACTTTCAGCATTTTTACTATGATGTACCTGTTTATAAAGATATAATGGGTTTCTTTGCAATTATCCTACTTTGAGTTCACTGAGCACGCTGGATGGATAGGTTATTGTTCCTCAATAAATTTGGGGTGTTTTCAGCCACTGTGTCCTCGAATACTTTTTCTGCCCCTATCTCCCTCTCTCTTTCTCTCTGGTATTCCCGTTATGCATATGTTGGTGTGTTTAATGGCATCCGACATTTCTCGGCTCTCTTCATTTTCTTCCTCCTTTACTCTCTCTGCTCTTCAGCTTGCATAACCCCATAACCGACCAACAGATTTTCAAGTTCGCTTATTCCTTCTCCTGCCAGTTCAGATCTACTGTTGAGCTTCTCTAGTAAGTTTTTAAACTTAAATTATTATACTCTTTAACTTCAGAGTTTCCATTTGGTTCTTGTTTATAACTTCTGTTTATTGACATTCTCTATGCAACATTTTCATCATACTTTCCTTTACTCCTTTAATCATGGTTTCCATTAGTTCTGTGACTATATTCCTAATAGCTACTTTCGAGACTTTTCCTGATAAATCTGACATCTGGTCACTCTCAGAAGCAGTTTCTGTTGCCTGCTTCCCCCCCCCACACCCCCACCTCCAGTGTTTGGCTCATACTTTCCTGTTTCTTTTCATGTCTCATAATTTTCTTCTGGAAACTGAACATATATTGTAACAACTCTGGGTATTGGTTCCCCCAACTATGGAGCTTCTTCCTGTTATTTGCTTGTTTATTTGTTTATTGACTGGCTGGATTATTTTAGTAAAGTGTATTTCTCCTCCAGAATGTTAAGCCTCCAATGTTGCTCTTTGGATATGTTCACAGTCACCTGGGGTAACAGTGGTTTTGGTAGGGCTCTCTTCCTTTCTTTCCCTGAACACGCCCAGCTGTTAAACTTTATTAACTGCCAACTAACTGCTCTATTGTTTTCAATAATGCTCTGAGGCATAAGTTGTTCTACAAGTGAATGCAATCAAATTCTGCCTCCTTTGAAGGAATGGTTTTTGAGGCCAGTGTTTGATACTTGTTCTAACCTCAGGAGGACTCCCCCCTCCCCCGCCCAGGCAAAAATCTTTGAGCCAGGGCTCTGGAGCTGTGGGTGGGGACAAAGGCAAGTTTCTCTCAGTGTCACACCCCACCTGCTCCTCTAGGAGCTGAGCTCTGTGCTGGGGGGCAGGGGAGAAGCCTGAGGTCCTCTCAGCTTGCCTCTCTTGGCCTGGAACCACTGCCTGATGAGCTGAAGCAAAGGTGGTCAGGACCCCAGTATTCTTCACGTGCTGAATCCAAGGTAGAGTGTCCCATCCACAAGTGGAGGCTGGTGGAAGAAGGGAGCCTCCACCTCTCTACTGCAGTTGCTGGAGCTGAGACTCAGCAACAGGTAGTTGAGGCAGGATGAGAAACGCCGATGCTGTCTCACAGGAAGAAAGCCCTTCACCGGGGAGGCAGAGGCATAAGGAGCCCTGTTCTAGGCTGAGGGGTCTCGAATGGAGTCTCTACCTTGTTAAGCTGGGAGGGAGGAGCAAGGAGCAATCTTGATTCAAATTCCACAGACTCTCACCTTCCTTACAGAGTTTTTGTATATTTTCTTGAATAGATGTTTCTACATTTGTCCCTTGCCCTTATGACCATTTCTAGAAACTACATTTTAAAAAAAAAATAAAAATTTTATCAGTTTCACTGGGGAGAGGGTCAGTGGAGCTCTTCATACTGTGATGTTAGAAGTTGATATCCTCTGATTTTTTTAATATCTAATTTTTGACTAGTTGCCCTTACTGACTTCTCTTAATGGTGGTAATAACACTAATAAGAGAAAACATTTATACGTTACTTTTAGGTCAAACTATATGACGTTGCCAATATCTAGCCATTCTGATCTACAGAAACAGCTATTTCATATAATTTAACCTATTATATGTTGAGTATAGTTCTAAATGCTTTACGTATATTATTTTCTTTAATCCTCACAACAATTCAGTGAGGTAGCTACTATTATATTCCTATTCTACAGATGAAGAGAACCTTTACAGAGAGGTTAAGTAATTTGCTAATAGAATGACAGCTAGTTTGCAGTGGAGCTGAGATCCAAACCCACACAGCCAGGCTGCAGAGTATATGTTCTTAATCACCACAACCTAACAGATTACAAATTAATATTTTTCAGCCATTTACTTTGGATTTTTCTGAAAAGAAAAATATATCATTTCCAAACGATATGTTTTTTTCTTTTCTCTTTTCTTTTCCAATAGTGTTATTACTACTTGTCAGGTCTAATTACATTGGCTAGAAATTTTAAAACAAAGAGGGCATGTTAAAACTGGTGAAAACTGAATAAAGTTTGTAGCCTAGTTAACAGTATTGCATGAACATCAGTTTCTTGGTCTTGATATTTTACTACAGTTATACAAGATGTCACCATGGGAGAAGCTGGACTCTATTATTTTTGCAACTTCTTGTGAGTCTATGACTATCTTAAAATAAAGAGTAGTGGCAAAAGCAGATATCTTCATCTTATTCTGGACATTAATGGTAATGCTTTAGGATTTTACTGATAGCATAACTTTGGTTTAAGATACATATTATTTATGTACCCAAAGAGTAATATTCCAACAAAACAGAGAAACAGAACTGAGAGATGTCAAGATACCACAGGATCTTCATCTAAGTTAATCTGATATAATTTATACACTGGATAAAAAAAATTCCCAAGGTTATATTTAGCAATGGCAGGGAACTTCAGAGCAAAGAGTAGAATCAATGGTTTATAAAAATTTTTGCTTTTAAGACAACAGTAAAGCTAACAATCATAATAAGAAGGCTTATTACTTAACTTGACACCTGATACTACTTCCTTGTCACTGATTGCTATGGAAGCATACAAGAGGATTTAGCCTTCATGAAGAGAAAAGAATACAACCACCAAAAAGAAACTGATTCTTCATTGTATTTACACTATTAGTTCATTTAGCAGATGTACTGAATGCCTATTAAATGTTTGGCAGGTGAAGCCCATGCCCAAATGAGACTTACATTCTAATAGAGCAGATACTGGAGACAAACATAAGGACACATAGTGACAAGTGCTACAAAGAAAATCAAAGCAGGGTAAGGTAAGGGGTTTAGCAGCAATTAGAGAAATGAAAGGGACCTATTTTGGATAAGGAGGAACTTTCTGAGGAGATGACATTTGAGAAAACAACTGAATTAAGTGAGGGACTGAGCTATGGAAAAATCTTGGAACAGCACTCAAAGCAGACAAACAGTAAGAAGGACCCTGAGGCAGCAACAAATTAGGAGGCCATTGCAATAAACAAGGTAAGAGATGGCAATGATTCAAGATATCCAGTAGGATGATTTTTGGATGCAAGTTACAGAATATTTGAAGAAAGGTGCTTAATGAATAGTTTTACTGTCACTGTTTTACTAATCACACAGAATAATAAATATGGAAGAACTGATTCCAGGGTTAGTGCTGTTGCTGAACAACGTCACAGTTTGGGAGATGCATCTTATGATCCACTCAGATGGCTACAGATGGCTCCTAAGTTATGGCTACTATAGTTCCAGACATTGCACCACATACAATAATATCCAAGCAGGAAGGTTTCCTTATCATGCCATTGTCTTCATCTCTTTGTATGACACACAATGGTGATATGTCCGCTCTTCCTTCTCCTCCTCCTCCATCTAATTACAATGCCTAGTACATATCAAGCACTAAGCACATTCCTGGTGCATGGTAATTGTTTCTTAAATGTTAACTATTTTAACTGTTTATAGTTGAGGTTATTTTGAGGTATTAGGGTATTTTGTATCCCAGCACATCCGTTCTAGTAAAATAAAGCAAGACTGGGGGGTGTGAGTGTTTTAAGAAGGCTTCTGCCTTCTCTGGGGCTGCTTGGCCCCTCTCCATTAATTAAATAAATAAAAAGGTCAACTCTAATTGCTCTGATAATTCCAGCTCTGTAAACAGAAGGCCACAAAAGGAAAAAGGTGGAGGGAATGTGGCAGGGAGAACAGGCTGAATGTTCAGAGTTCAGAGAGCCCTGAGCGGGGTCTCCATCAGTCAGGTGTGCCCGGCTACGGAAGCTGAGTCAAAGCTCACCCAGAAGGCCAGACAGCCTGCAACTCCAAATGTACCCGCTGTCACCTCCAGGCATAGACTTAACAAAGGACCGCTTTTAAACTATCCCTCACAGGAGTTCCCCCCTCACTCTTATATTGAGACTTTCCCCATCTGTGTGTCTAAGTACTCCTCTCCTCTTCAAGGCACCCAGGACTTTTCTTATTCTTGAATAGAGCCTTTCCTGACACAAGCCATGTGCACTGATGTGGGATCAATCTGATCCTGTACAATCAAATCTATGCCTTTCAATAAGTAAAAGTCATGTCATACCAAAGCTCAATACAAATTACTAATGTTGATGAAGACGAATCATCCTGTAGAAAACCAATCTCAGTTTAATACATACAGTTTGCTGGTATTTTTTTGTTTGTTTGCAACAAATTTTTTTCTAGACTATTTCTCCAGGGATCTCTTCCCATTAACCAATCCCTGTGAACTCTGATCAAAAGGGCATTTATCTTTTATGTCATGAACTTTGACAAATACAGAAGAGATTGAGAAGGAAAGAAGAGGAAGAAAAGGAAAGGGAAAGAAGGCAGGGTCAGAAGATTTAATGAAACCAGATATATGAAAACATAATTAAAACTGCCCCCAAATTAGTGTTCTGTCCCTGCTATTTAAAGCACTAATTCTTAAATCACTATAAATACAGCATACATGTATACACACTAGAGTACAGGTATACAAACTACAGCTCAAGAAAATGGATGGGGTATTGGGCCTGGATATTGGTTGGTTCTCTAAGTCAATAGCTATATATACATATACCTTTGGAAAGTCATTTACTGTATGTTTTCTGGTTTACACAGTAGTAAAATTAAAATAATCAAGCATGGCAATCCCAATAGTTCATCTCTTTCTTTGGTGAGTTAGTAATATAGTGACATGGCGTAAATGGGATTTTTTTTGGCTGTGCCGGGTCTTAGTTGCAGCACACGGGATCTTCACTGTGGCATGCGGGATCTTTTAGTTGTGGCATGCAAACTCTTTGTTGAGGTATGTGGGATCTAGTTCCCTGACCAGGGATGGAACCCAGGGCCCCTGCATTGGGAGCACGGAGTCTTTGCCACTGGGCCACCAGGGAAGTCCTGGATAAATGGGATTATAAATGTAAATGTTAGGACTCCTAGCTTAAAAGCTTCATATAATTTGCATAAATCTGCATGCTGAGTTCAAAAGGCACAAATCTGTAATATTAAAGTTAATAAGGGCAAACTACTATTTAATATAAATCCAATATTCAAGAATAACACAGATGAAATAGAGAGTAGTTTAAAAAAAAACAGTTGTTTGAATCATTTCCTGATTAGGCAGCTAAAATAAGCTCCACACAAATATGGCACTGCCAGTGGGGTGTACAACGCCCACACACACCACTGCAGGAAAGCAGGGGAAGAGGGAGAGCCTCCCAGGAGCTGCACATTTCTGCCGCACCTTTCAGAGCTCCAGTGATGCAGGTGGGCTGACAGGGTCTTCCTAGAGTTCTGGTTGCTCTAAGATTCTGACTGGATAAACTTAAAACCCTGCAGACAGTCCCATGGCTGGTGGGGGGAGGACTGTCCCAGAAATTCTGTCACACCTTCCTCAGCAGCTCAGCAAGTACCTAGGACATCCACGTGGCATGTAGGAGGTGGCAGGGTGGGGTGGGTGTTCAGGGAGATGTGGCCAAAGCAGCCAGTGTTCTTCCATAAGCCTCGTTCCACTCTGGGAGGTCTGCGGAGCAGCACAGGCACACGAACCACAAGGTCGGTCCCTGACGGCTTTTCTACACAAAGGGGCCTCTCCCCGTGTCCACATCTGATTGAACCACAGGACATTGCCTGAGGAGAGAAGCACCTCTGGAATGGCAGAGTAAAAACCTCAGAAATTCAACTCCTCCATAAAATCAACTGAGACCATTGGCAAAAACTGTAATGTCAACTTTTTCAGAACTCTGGGAATTAGAGGCTTGCAACAATCCAAGGAGTGTTTATTAAAGAAAAACAGATGACTCTTGTTAAGAACAGAAAACTTTGGGTGTTTTAACTTGGCCTATTCCCATATCCCTCTCCTCGATTCCACAGGATTCTTGAACAGCCTTGCAACTACAGTAGCCATGAAAACCAAGTCGCCTTGAAGCCACTAAGTGGGATAAAACAGGATTGTTATTATTTGGTCTGTCAAGGAGCTCCCTTGAAAAGCTTCATTCTTAGTATTTGCCTTTATTTGACCTGACTCAGAGCTCACTCTGTGTTGAAAGTCATGATGAAAACACTCAACAAAGTAGGAATGGAAGGAGGCTGTCCCAACATAATAAAGACCATATATGAAAAGCCTACAGCTAACAGCATGCTTAACGGTGATAGGCTGAAAGCTTCTCCTCTATGATCAGAAACAGAACAAGGATGGCCACATTAGCCACTTCTATTCAACTCAGTATTGGAAGTCCTAGCCAGAGCAATCAGGTAAGAAAAAGGAATAGAAGGCATCCAAATAGAAAAAGAAGAAGTAAAATGATCTCTAGTTGCAAACATAATCTTATAAGTAGAAAACCTGAAAGATTCCAAAAATAAAACTGTTAGGACTAATAAACAAATCCAGCAAGGCTGCAAAGAAAATCAACACACAAAAATCTGTTGCATTTCTATACACTAACAATGAACAATCTGAAAAGGAAATTAAGAAAACAATTCCGTTTAAAATAGAATCAAAAAAGAATAAAATACTTAGGAGTAAACTTAACCAAGGAGGTGAAAGACTTCTTCACTGAAAACTACAAAATACTGCTAAAAGAAATGAAAGAATACACAAATAAATGGAAAGATATTCCATGTTCATGGATTGGAGGACTTATTATTACAAAGTCAATACTACCCAAAGTGATCTACAGATTTAATGCAATCAGTATAAAATTCCCCGTGCTGTTTCTGCAGAAATAGAAAAATCTATCCTAAAATGCAGATGGAATCTCACTGCACCCCAAATAGTAAAAACAATCTTGAAAAGAAAGAACAAAGTTGGAGGTCTCACACTTCCTGATTTCAAAATTTATTACAAAACTGCAATAATCAAAATAGTTTGGTACTGGCATAAAGACAGACATATATATACCAATGGAATATAATAGAGGGCCCAGAAATAAATCCTTGCATTTGTAATCAAATGATTTTTGATAAGGGTGCCAAGACCATTCAATAGGGAAAGGACAGTCTTTTCAACAAATCGTGTTGGGAAAACCAGATATCCACATGCAAAAGAATGAAGTTGGACCCTTACCTTATACCGCATAAAAAAATTAACTCAAAATGGATCTAAGACCTAAATGTAAGACCTAAAACTGTAAAAATCTTAGAAGAAATAGAAGAAATGCCTCATGAAATTGGATTTAGTAATTATTTCTTGTATGTGACACAAGAAGCACAGGCAAAAATAGTGAAAATAGATAAACTGGCCTACATCAAAATTAAAAATTTCTGTGCACCAAAGGACACAATGAATAGGGTTAAAAGGCAACCCACAGAATGGGAAAAATATTTGCAAATCTATATTTGATAAGGGGTTAATATTCAGAACATATAAAGAACTCAACAACAAAAAAAATCAAATAACCCAATTTAAAAATGGGCAAAGGATTTGAACAGACATTTCTCCAAAGAAGACATACAAATGGCCAACAACATATGAAAAGATGCTCAGCATCACTAATCATTAGGGAAATGCAAATCAATACCACAATGAGACCACTTCACACCCAGGAGAATGGCTGCTATCAAAAAAAGAGAAAATAACAAGTGTTGTAGTGATGTGAAGAAATTGGAACCCTGTACACTGTTGATGGGAATGTAAAATAGTGTGGCCATTATGGAAAACAGTATGGCAATTCCTCAAAAATTAAAAATTGAATTATCATATGACCCAAAAATATGGGTACATATCCCCCAAAAACGGAAAGCAAGGTCTTGAAGAAATATTTGTACATTCATGTCCATAGCAGCATTATTCACAGTAGCCCAAAGGTGGAAGCAACCCAAGTATCCAGTGACTGACGAGTAGATAAACAAAATGTAGTATATACATACAATGGGATATTATTCATCCTTAAAAAGGAAGGAATCTATGACACATGCTATTACATGGATGAAACTTTAGAATAGCATGCCAAGTGAAGTAAGCCAGTCACAAAAAGACAGCTACTGGAGGATTCCACTTATATGAGGCACCTAGAGCATCACATTCATAGAGACAGAAAGTACAATGGTGGGTGCCAGGGGCTGATGGGATGGGGAAACAGGTAGTTGTTTAACAGGTACTAAGTTCCAGTTTTGCAAGACAAAACAGTTCTGGAGACTGGATACACAACAATGTGAACTATACACTTAAAAATGGTTAAGATGGTAAATTTTATGTTATGTGGTTTTTACCACAATTTAAAAAATAAATGAAAAAGAAACAAAAGCCAATATTGACTGAAAGAAATGAATGAAGCAAATTTATAGAGAGCTGCAAAGAGAAAAGAGAGAAAAATCTAGAGGTTTCTGATTCCAAGCCCTCCTGAGTCCCAGCTGGACTCCTGCCCTATGACTCCAAAGATACCTCAATAGTCTAATTACAAAGTTTTCATTGGGCTTAAACCAGATTGAGAGTGTGTCATGCAAGTACCAGAGTCCTAGCCAGCATGCACACAAAAAGGAGAATGAGGGACACAGTCACTAAAGCCACATGGCTTACTTCATAATTCTGGCAAGAGCTTGCTACATGCTGAACTCAGAAAACAAAGAATACGGGGCATGGGAAATATTGTCCCCCCAAATAAGGCTGATCCTAAAGATATGATAATTTGTTTTTAAGAGAGAGGCTATTCAACTAAAAAACTATGCAGTAGGAGATGAAGTGGCTTAGACATACATCAGCTGCACTCATAACAAATACCCCATACATCTCAAACACACTTTGGCCTCCAGCCTTTGCTATTTACATTCACTTCCTCCAGTTGCAAAGGAAGTGGTGTTTAATTAGTGGCTATTTCATCTGATCAAGTTTTGGAAGGGAAAGATTATTTATTTGTTTTTTTTTTTAAAGATTTTTATTGATTGATTGATTGATTGATTACTATATTGGGTCTTCGTTTCTGTGCTAGGGTTTTCTCCAGTTGCGGCAAGCGGGGGCCACTCCTCATCGCGGTGCGCAGGCCTCTCACTATCGTGGCCTCTCTTGTTGCAGAGCACAGGCTCCAGACGCGCAGGCTCAGTAGTTGTGGCTCACGGGCCCAGCCGCTCTGCGGCATGCGGGACCCTCCCAGACCAGGGCTCGAACCCTTGTCCCCTGCATTAGCAGGCAGATTCTCAACCACTGCGCCACCAGGGAAGCCCGGGAAACATTATTTAAGCTGCAAATGGTAACTAATCTCAGATAATATCTTTAGCTGAAATGTTTAGCCCTCCTACCAAATTACTGACTTAATACTTAAGGAGAAGCTTGCTTATAGACAAATTCTAAAATGTATGTCTATTCGAGTTATCACCTTTAACATCATCCATAGGTGAGTCAAAGTCTGAATACAGATTTCATGACCTGTGATTAATGTGGATAGATGCGTTTCCTCATGCTGATTTGTGTAGAGAGAACCTTCACATTCCTTTGATCTAGTTATGCCAAGGTTTATGTCATTCTTGCACAGCTCACAGAACGTGGGTATCCTCCCTCTGTTGATTACAGGGCACCAGTTAAGCATTAAGGCCTCTGCTCCAGGAGCAGTAGAGTGTCCAATGATACAACTAAATTTAAAAACAACTATAGCTAAATATCAGCATGATACTATAGGTGATGAAGAGAGCTATTGCCCCTTAATTCCAGTTACTTTCCATGAAGAAGATGAAATGGGTTGTAGGAACCTTCATCTTACTGGGAACCTGGGCAAGAGGAAGGAGCTTTCAGTAAGGGCACACCCAAGGCTGAGCAGGTCTGGACCAACAGTTCCCGGCATGGATTCTCAGGGCAGTTTTATTGGAAACATCTTGGAACCTTTAGAAAAGAAAATTCTTGGGGCTACTCCTTGGAGATCCTGAGTCAGTAGCTCAGGGCTGGGACTCCAGAACAAGTGCCCTGGGTGATTCCGATGTGCATTCAGATTTGAGACGTCTGTCCTGAGAACAGTCACTACCGGTTATGAGAATCGGGATGGAACACACCTCTCACAGGGAAGGCTAGGGACATGACAGGCCTCTGAAATGCCTCAGAGAGAAGTCACCTCCAGCCCCCACTACGCCTTCCTTCGTTCCTTCCCGTCCAAGTACCGTATGGACCGATCACCTCACTGCCAGTCGCTGTACTAGGGGCTGAGAGGCACAGGAGACAGACGCAGCTTTCGGAACTCACCAGTAGAGGTGAGCACAGGTCTTAAGCAAATTAAAGGGGGAGGAGCTAGAGAAGGCACCCAGGAAGGCCTGCCAGCCGCAGTCACTCACCGCTCAGCGCTCTGACCACCAGAGCAGGGAAACTGAGACCCTCCAGCTCTGGAGGGAAGACCCAGTGAATCGAATCAAAGCAAAGAGGGCACTTCTATTACTTGTAGTTTCTATGTATCAATCATGAAAAATAACTCATAAGATAGCCTCTCCTGAATGAAATACTATAATTTACAATGGCTGTCTAACTGCACACATTTAGATGTCTTCCCAAGGTAGTAACTATTTTCATGTCAACCTGTTAAAGTTCTTCAAGGGAAGTATCTTCTTGGAAACTGAATTTGATTCAAGTGGCCTACTGAAAGACACAAGCTGATAAATTAGCATATCCCTTAAAGACCCAACACATCACATAGGGAGCCGTTCCTAGTCATATAAACCCCCTTTTCAAGAAATCTGTCAAATTCTTTTATGCTTATCATTGAACTGCCTAATGTCTGTTTTATTAATTGGGAAGAAAACACAGAGCTCAAGGGATGGATTCACTTGCCAATGTGCAGACAAATGACCAAAATGCAAGCCTGGAACCCCTGAGATTACTTGCTGGAAACTGGATTGCCTCCCTAGACTCTAGGAAAACTTCCAATGGAGATAAACTCATTCCTCACGCAAATAAGGATAGACGTTTTAAGGAAAGGTGACTATCACGTGGAGATACACTAATTCCCACATCTACGTTCCAGTAAAATGTAAACTTTGAACTGCCTCATGAGCACTGCCTTATGCTTACTGCAGCAGCTATGGAGCCTGAATCGAAGGTTCCCCATCCCGTCTGCCACTAGATTCCATGTCACTGAGTGTGTTCCGAGACATTCTGTGCCTCAATTAATCAAATAAAAAGACACATTGCAAAGATTAATTAGTGTTCGCCACTTAGTCTCTCTGAATGCATCACATGGAGAAAGCAGAGAAATGTGTTGCCAGAAAGAAAACAAAAGTATAATTATGAGCACTGAACAAAAGGAAATATATGAATAGAAACAGTTAAGACTGAGAGAAGACCGAGGGCAATGCTGTAAATATGAACTGTATAAAGTAAAAACTTTGTGTACAAAGTTTTAGAAAAATCTTCCCTATCTTTTCTTGGAATTTTAGAAAGTTCCACTTTATTCTATCTAAATAAGCTCCAAATAATATGGCAGCTCTCTCCTGACAAAGTGCAAAAATGTATTCTTATTATTCATATATGTTTATAAATATTCCTATATTCATTTGATCATAACAATTTGAAATCCAGCAGTTACATGCCCTACTGACAAAACTCACACATGGCTGGCGTGCCCTACTTCACTATTCTGCACCATCTACTCCAAAAAAAAGAGAAGGCTAACTGGAGCTTTATGTAGTCACAGCTAACAAACACTTCTTCCTTCATCATTTTATCTTAAAAATAAAATTACCAGGAAGTTTTTCTCCATGGGGATTCCATTCTGTTTCTTCTTAAATCTACACGCTTCTTTTATTTAGTTCCTCTGAACAGGCCCTGTTAGAGTGGTATTTGTATTCCCGGGGTTTCTGTCATCATCGTGTAGCTGACAGAATGACTCAGAGATAGAAAAATTATCTACTTAAACCGCCTAGTCAAGATGCCTGTCGAGGTGGATCTCAACCACAAAGTAGACTGAAATACATGACATGTTTAGCTCCAAAGCAGCAATACCAAACATAAAAGAATATGCAGGAGAAAAGTCATTCTGACACCTGGTACCTACCAACTGACTTACTTGTATGTCACCAGTTCGGGTAGAGTGATGGCATCACTAGTCCCATGTCCACCTGCCTGTATCCACTTTCTGGAGTAACGCCTACCCACGTTGACTCTGAGCTTGGCTGTGTGATCTGCTTGACAGTGGTTCCATAAGAAACATAATACAAGCAGCAGCTTGAAAAAGCACTTGTGAATTTCTTTCTCTCCTGGACACACTGCTAGGAAAATGTGCCCCTTGAGCCTTACAGAAGAATGCTGGTGACATGTGGGAGAGAAATGAGGCCCCCGTCTGAGGCTGCCCCTGACCAGCCGCTCTCAGTCATCCCCCATCCGCGACCATGGATGCATAAGCGAGCCCAGATCAGCAGAACCACCTAGCCAATCCATAGACTCGTGAGACATAATAAAAAGTTACTCTTTGAAACCGCTAAGTCTGGAGGTGGTTTGTTACCCAGCAATAGCTAACTGACACACTACATGATGGAAATGTAGAGAATATGAACTGAGAACCAAAATCATCAAAATAAAACCTGTCCTGAGGTTCACCTAAGACCTTAAGCCTGATGCTGTATTTCAAAGACTGATGGCAGCCGTGAAAAGGCCTCTAGTTTGGGAGACAAAGCAAAATCTTCAAGGCCAGAGTTTGGTACGGTACAGTTGCCAAAGTAGCCGATTATGCGTCCTCTCCCTCCCCTCCACCCTCTTACTACATCTGAGGCTCTTCCAACTGGCCGCCTCTTGATCTGTTTGCTTTAGCTAGTCTCCTGGAAGGAACGTGGACCTTAATTTTGTAAGAAAAGGTGATCTAAGATCTGGAACCCAAGCCACAACTCTTGCATGCCTTTGGCTTCCTTCCCAGAGAAAAAGGACATTTGTCACCTCATCCTCTCAGACCTGCTGCCAGCACACCCTACTCTTTGGAGGGCCTCTTCCCACTGGCACCAGTCCTCTCGCTGCCTTCCTAGAATTGTCTCCTTCACATCTCTGTTAACTCCAGGTTCTACCCTCCCGTCATTTCACAATCTGCTCTTTGAAAAAGTGGACACAGACAGTCCCAGAAGATTCAGCGTCTTGGCAACAGTCTCTTCTATCCACTGGCTTCATTCCAGGGCTCCTGCCCTCACTGGGGCTAGAGAAAGCAGCCTGGTGCCTCAGCTGTCAGAGTCCTTTAATGATAGGTGATAAGGCATGAAAAGTACGGCAGAGCGCCCCCCATCATTAGCAGACAGTTAATGAGTGGTCACTGTATGTGGGGCTAAGACACTCCTCCTCTGTCCTAGACTGACCGTTTGTTCAGTTCCAAATGTAAGGATTCTCCAAGTCATCTCTGTCTCAAAGGAATCCTCATTAACGATGGTTCCCCAGGTTGTGGGCCGTTTTCCCCCTATGAGGACAAAGGTTTCCTTCCAGGGGCCATCAAATCCATATGCACCCAAGCACTAGCTGGAGACTGAACAAATAATGGGTCTCACACAGACACACAGGTATAATTGTTTTTCAAATGTCATGTTGCCAAGACAGAAGTTACTGTAAATATGTCACTAACCCACAGCCACTTTGTGAGTGTGAATGTGTGTGCTAGTGTTATGATACGTTTTCTCCATTATTGAATAATAAGGGGTCGACAATTATGTGAGACTCCTTGAAAGCTCTGGTCATTAAAAAAGGTCTTCATATTTAAACAGGCTGAGTGGAAACCACTGTTCTAGAAGTCATTCTAGAACATTCTAGAAGGCTCATTCTTAGGTGGACCTAGGGTCACAGACGTTCTCTGGGGTTATTTAACACCTTTCGGACCAAACCAAACACACAATACGTCTCAGGGTCTAGGGAGGCGTGCCCCAGACAAGAACTGGAGACGGCACAGCCAGTCATGGGAGTTTCTCACCCTGGCACTGCTGGAGCTGCGGGTAAGATGGCTCTTTGCTGGGGCAGTGGGGGCGTCTGTGCATCGCCGGGTGTTTAGCAGCGTCCCTGGCTTCACCCACGAGATGTCAGTAGCACCCCTCCACCCAGCTGTGACAACCATAAATAAATGTCCCCAGACATTGTCAGGTGTCTCCCAAGGGATACACTCCTCCCCCGACCCTGGAACCACTAATCAAGGCTATTGTGAGCATCTGAAGGCAGTGCTAGAGTGAACACTTCCAATGTCAAGCCATTAAACTGTTCCTTTGTGAAAGTCTGTTTTCATTTGGGTCAATGAACAATTTTACACCTGAATATATAAATGTTAATTTTGCTTCAAAATTGAAAACAAAATAGTTAAATGATTTACTAAGATAAAAAACACTTAATTTCATTGGACCTTACAACCAAACTTTCATTAATACCCCAAGTAGTGCGATGTCATGTTAAAATAAGTACAGACACCACCCAGGCAAGGAGAGTGATGCCGACAGAGGCTGAACTGAGTTGTTAAGCGGGATCCACGCTGCCAGCAGCTAATCCCAAAGGCTGAGGTCAAGAGGTCCAGGGGCACCCTATACTCTCCCTCAAGTCACTTTCCTTCATAATTTTTAAATCAAAATTTTCTTTGTATCTTGCTGACACTAATTACTGAATGTATTCATTTCAATGGGAACTTGTGGTTGTTTTACACTGAATTTCTTCTATGAGCTATAAGGATTTTTGTTTCTGTTTAGAATGCCTGTTTTGCTGGTTCAAGGGATCAAGAATACTCAGTACTTCATGCACAGGCAGAACTAAGGATAATATAATATGACACATGGTGGAAAAAGAAGAGAGAGCTTTAGGAACACGTACGTGAGAGCTCAGCTCTGTGCTAAAGCTTGGAAGTTACAGAAGACATAAAATACATGGTCTCTGACTGAAAGTTAATACAGGGGAAATTTTTCAGATAAAATAAGAGTGAACACCAGAGGTTAAGAATAATTAAAAGCTCAGAGTTGTGAGGAGAGGGATTCCAGGGAAGTCAAACTTTATGGCAGACAGAGCTACTTTCATGTATCCTGCCAGCTGGCAAAAGCAGGCAAAAATCCCAGCAAAGTGACAGATCCAGGATATTTTTCTGGAAACACTGTCTTCCTTTCAAGTATGTATTTTCACTCTTAGAAACAGCCATTGGAGTTTGTTAACTCATGACTATGTGGTTTCCTCGCCCCTCACCTCAGTGTCACCAGACCCTGCTCCACTGTTGACCGCAAAGCAATTCTTAGAGGAGTTCTGAGGTTTTACCCATGTATAAAAGACAAACTATAATTTTGATATACTATGGAATTGTAGTTGGGTCGCTCAGCTAAGAGGTGGTGAGCACTTCTCACCTGCCTTCCTAGTGCAGTTCTCAACAAATAAGTCTTGTCTCAAATAGTAAGCCTATGGTCTAATAATCCACAAGACTGGTCAGATTCAAGGGAAGATATCTAGAAGGAGGTGAATCCTGAGGCAGTCTTTGTGGTATAGGCAGAATTAAAATAGAAGTAGTATGGCAAGGGGAGAGAAGACTAACTTTCCAGTGGAGAAACCTGAAAACACACCTCAGCCAGGTGAACAGGTCAATATCAACAGTGACAGATCATGTTGATAGCATGTACCCTAGATGTGCTGTGATGAGAATGGCATTTTACCTCTGCACTCCTCCTCCCCAAGAATCCTAACCCTTGTTTAACGATGAGAAAACTATCAGGAAAACCCAAATTGAAGGAAAATCTACAAAATATTTACCAGCACTCCCCCGCAAAACTGTCAAGGTCATCACAAACAAGGAAAAGCTAAGAAACTGTCACAGATTGCAGAAGCCTAAAGGAGACATGCATGGTGACTAAGGTAATGTGGGACCCCGGATGAGGCCCTGGGACAGAAAAGAGACTAAGTAAAAACTAAGGAAATGTGAAAAAAGTATGAACTTCAGTTAATGCATTTTATTCTTGATGAGTCATTTTTTAACTGTTGTCCTTGGCAAAAAGAGAAGGATGGGTAGGGCAGAACCGGCCTTATGAGAGCACAGAAATAATGGTGCCTGGTGATGACAAGCTGATGGCAAGTATTAGTGGTAAATCCAACATCACACTTTCTTTCCAGAATAGAGAGCAATGGAATGAAACCATTTCCTACTTAGGGATTCTGATTACACATTAGATCAGCAGACACAAACAAACAGAACTCTGATTAAATCAATATGGCAACAAGGTTGCTTTTAAAACTAAAAGTAACTTGCTCCTCTATCTGCCATATAAACAATCAGTGAGGGACACTCTTTCCAATGCCTACTTATGATGCAAGTGAAATTTAAAAAATTAATTCCCTTTAATAGAGGGAAACGTTGTTGTCTCTCTAACCACAAGCTTGCTTTCTTGTCACAAGCATGTCATGCCTGTAAAGACTGAAAGATACATTCTCCAGAGCGTCACTCAGAGACCTACCTTATTCATGATCTATTTATCATGGAGACAGGCAATTACAGTTTGGTTAGCATGTATAAATGCTGTTTCTTTACAATATATCTAGCAAAGTGGGTGAGCAAAAACCTTTTGGTGGGATTTACACCCCTACAGACTACACAGTGGACTGAGTAAAGGGAAGAATTGAGCTGGTAGTAGAAAATTTACTAGAAAAGTGGAAACCAGAAGGTCAGCTGGCTCTGCGGTCATTGCTGAAATCTGCTGTCGTGAGCTGTGATTTCCCCCAGCTCCTGACTATGTGAGAGAACCCAGAGTTTGATGTGCCCCCACTATCCACATTTTGAAGTTTTTGAAGCATTAAAGGTTTAGATTTTTAAAAAAATTGATTTGTAATCTGGGAGCAGATTCAATGACAAAGAATAAATTCAGCAACAATTGCATTGCAATGGATAAAACCAAATCGTAAATCAAATATTTTAGAAAGCTCTTACTAAGACAAAGAATTCATTTACTCCCTTAAAGGAAAACACGTAAAGGGATGACAGTTGGGCCTCAAAACTCGCCATTAAGGCTACAAAAAATTAATTTCCTATAAGTGAGAAATACCTACAGTTGAGTTACTGCTCCCGATTTCATTGTTTGCATGTATCATCTATCTTAATATCCAAAAGCATTAACTTTGTTCTTCATGCTGATTAGAATTAATGGATTTTAGTAAGCATGCCTCTAAATCCACTCTTTAAAAAGAAAGTATCTGTCAACTCAGCGGCTATCATATTCTGCCTGGAGTAGTGTGACGATTCTTACAAACTGGGTTCTAGTACTAGGCTAAAACGCTCTTCGGCAAGGACTTCTCCGATCTGGAGACTCTTTCTCTATGAAGTGGGAATTCCTGCTCCCCTCATCTCATTGGGATTCTGGGAGGACTGAGCATCAGGCAAACGTAACGTGATGTGAATTCAAGCATACTTAGCAAATCTGCAATTTATTTTCCCCTAAAGAATTTTAATAGTGTCCCTCTTGCTCTGAGATACTGGTGCCTGAATACCACCTTATTTTTCTCAAACCAGCCATTATTTTGTAATGTAAGCATGTTTTAGCCCAGAATCAATTGACTGTTCAATACAATTGAATTCCGACTGCAGTAATCTTAGAAACTTTATTACGGTAGTAAATTGTGGTTTCAAATCAGATGTCATTCACGACCATGCTTGTGGAGGAGGAGAAGACAGTATGCTCTCACAGTGGCAGGGGCAATTTTCTTCTCGCTAATGGCCTTGGCTTTGGGCAACTGTGAAGCTTGACTGCAGATGGCTGAGGCCCCGGGGACAGAGACTGCTTTGATTATTTCTTTGGTGTGGCTATCCTCTCCTTTCTTGGGGCTGCTGTCTCTCTACGTATGGTTTATATTATAAAGTAGACAGCAAAAGAACAGCAAGGATGAGCTAAAGTTTCTGAAATAACAGTAATTTTAATGACAGTATGAATATTCTCTTAAGGGGATCTTTTATTACACCTTCTTCTGTAATTGTGATTAGGAAACTTTTTTTTTTTTAAACACAGAATTTGTCAAAACCTAAGTCATCTTTGGATTTCAACGAGAAAAGAACAGAGAGTTACTTAACAGAAAGTACATTTATGGACCTTCCCCAGCCCTCCCTCATATAATAAGGGCTTGAGACTTGAGATAGCCAGTTCCTTCTTGTTCAAGGCCCAGGCATACACACTTTGAATCTCAGTTTGCGAAATTCCTAGAAGTAATGCCTGAAAGACTCTCTTCCTTAAACCCTGCATTCATTCACCTCTCCAGTCAGACTAAGGGTAGATTTTCTTGTAGTTTTCAGAATGCTCAGAAATTTTTCTTGCTTAACTAAATCCTAATCAGAAAAATTAATTCCTGTATCAAGTGAAGATGGATTCAACTCTCTAGAACTATCCTTCTCTTAAAAGTACCTGTCGAGGCCCAAATATCTGGAAATGGAATGTGGCTAAGGAGGGACGTCTAAGCCAATACAGCTGAAGAAAGAAAGCTTCCAGCAGTTGGGTGGACTGTCCACCAAAATCCATCTTCTGTCTCTAAAATGCACAGGCTATGCCTGGGAAGCAGCCCCCCGGCCAGAACTGTATTCCCCACCCCTCTGCAGGCGTGGCCTGGCCCCAAGCTCCCTCAGTGGAACGCTGTTAGGAATGACGTGTGCTACTTCCAGGCCAGGCTCTGGCCGGGGAGGTGTGTCTCCTCCTTGCTCTTTCTTCCTTCCGACCAGACGCAGAGCAGTGGTGGAAGGCAGGATGACAGGAAAGCGAAAGCCTGTGTCTCTGAATCCCCAAAGGAAGATAGCAATTCCAGGATCAGGAGCCCATCCTGGGCTCTTCTGGGAATGAAAACCACTTCTGTTGTGTTTGAGTCTGTTTGTTACCCTAGCTTCGTCTTACACAGTGCACTATTAGGACCCTCAGAAGGTATAAACACAGCCACATAAAAAGTTTTCCCTTAATGCAAATCAAAACCAAATGGCCATCACAGAAAAGTCTACAAATAAAAATGCTGGAGAGGGTGTGGAGAAAAGGGAACCCTCCTGCACTGTAAATTGCACAATGTAAATTGGTGCAGCCACTATGGAAAACAGTATGGAGGTTCCTTAAAAAGCTAAAAATAGAGCTACCGTATGATCCAGCAATCCACTCCTGGGCATATATCCAGAAAGGATGAAAACTCTAATTCAAAAAGATACATGTAACCCAACATTCATAGCAGCACGATTTATAATAGCCAAGACATGGAAGCAACCTAAGTGTCCATCGACAGATGAATAAAGAAGATGTCATATACAGTGGAATATTATTCAGCCATAAAAAATGAAATAATGCCTTTTGCAGCAACATGGATGGACCTAGAGATTATCATACCAAGTGAAGTAAGTCAGACAGAAAAGACAAATGTTGTAGGACAGCTCTTATATGTGGAACCTAAAAAATAATACCAATGAATTGATTTACAAAACAGAAACAGACTCACAGACATAGAAAACAAACTTACAGTTTGTTAGGAGTATGGGATTAACAGCTATACACTACTATATATAAAATAAGCAATAAGGATTTACTATATAACAGAGGGAACAATATTCAATATCTTGTAATAACCTATAATGGAAAAGCATCTGAAAACGTTATATATATATATATATATATACATATCTTATTCACTTTGCTTTACACTTGAAACTAATGCAATATTGTTCATCAACTCTACTTCAATAAAAAAGTTTTCTCTTAATCTCACCCCTCAACACACAACAACTAAACATTGCTCAGGCTTAATAAGCAGATGGCGCAGTAGAATGACAACTACTTAGTTTGCCACGTGTTTCTTTCTAAATGCATGAATCGTCTTCTTCCAATTCTTCAAATTTCATTCATGAAAAGCGTCTATGTTTGAAATTCAGGTTATACAATGAAACGTATTATCATTAGGTCAAAAAACAGATAAAATTCTCTCACTGATTTTCCTAATTTTGTTACTAACGTGAGAATAAAGAAAACTGAAGACGTAACCTCTTTCTACTTCCCTATTTGTTAAATCATCAAGACATGTAGCAGCACCTACAAGTTTCCTTTTTTCAACAAATATCATATTTTTCAAAAGCTTGTATTTAAGACATAAAAACTGTTATTCTAATATTTTAGGAAAGCGCTCTCTGAGTTCTATAGTAATCATCTGAATTTACATCTACATCTTGGTACACAGAGGTAACTTATTTATTTGGTCTTATGTACTGTCTCATTTTGAATTCTTAATTTATTACTCAGTAGGGACAAAGCTAAATCTTGAGTATGGAAGCTTTTTACTTGAGAAAGGTCTGAGAACGGAATTATATAGTCACAAATTCCTTCCTAACACAGATATGCTATCTGGCCTTGCAAAAGTTACTTAACCTCACTGTTTGTTTCCCAAGTGTGAAATTGAACATTACATGTTACTTCTTTCTATTCCCATAGAGTCATGTGAAGTTTAAAATTTGTAATGCAATTTCAAGGTGAAAGGAGTTTATCCATACTAAGTACTTAGGCTGATTTTCCACTCTACCTTGGGAAGTATCTCCTGAGAGTGGAAGGGAAAAGGCCAGGAGGGGAACGTGTGTGTGGCCCTGTAGGTCAGAAGCACACTCTGCTCCAGCGTCGGGCACGGCCCAAAGAACAGGCAGGGGTGTGTGCTGACCTACCACAGCTCAGTCCCTGCCTCCGAGGACCCTGAACCAGGGGTGAGGGGTACTTGATACCACAACGTATGTGTCTGGGCATCTTGGGGTGGGGTGCTCTTGAACACACTTTGGCCCTTTATAAGCACCTCCTGTGTGTCCAGAAGTGTGTGGTGTGCTGTGGAGTGTACACTGTGTGCCCATAAGGAGTTCCCGACTCTGAAAGAGCACGTGGACGGAGATGAAGGCCTGGAGGAATGCACAGGCCGACTGCTCCTGTGTGCCCACCCCGGGTGCTGTCCCCTGCAGTGAGCTGGACAGCCAGGTGGCCCTTGTATTAAAAGCTTTGTATGTGCTTCTCTGCCCTGGGCGGACTACCCAGGGAGCCCCTTTCCTGTGGCTGACTTGCCAGGGGACAGAGATTGCTTTGTCTCTTCAGCTCAGCTACCTTCTCTGTTCTTGGGGTCCCTGTCTCCCTAAGGGTGGCGATGGCATAGGATGTGGTCCCCGGGCCTCCTCTTCTTCCAGGAAGTCTACCAGCCAGAGGTTCTTTTTGTGTAAATCCTCTTAGCAAGATTTATTGCTAAGAATGATGAGAAAATCAGCAGATAATGGACACAGAAGGGAGAGTTTAAGGATGGCAGACAGTTCATGATGTTACTGTGCCACCTGTCCTAGTAAAACAAAGCAGAATACGTTTCTAGTAGCTTCCAGCTCTGGATTCTCTCTCCTTATGGGCTATTTCTCCTCCCATTCTTCCCCTCAGGTAGAACACAATGCACCCCAAACCATGTCCTATCTTCCTCTGGAAATACCAGACACCCCTTGTGGCAGATGTTAGAGCAGAAGAGACAACTGAGAGTCGTTTGCATCTTAAGGGAATACCAATAGAAGTGCTACCAAATCACTGTAAGACCCTCTTTCCAAAATTTAGAAGCTTATGCTTTGAAAGCTTGATCATGATTTGATTTTTGCACATTCTAATTGTATTTTTAATTAATTTTTTAAAAACTTTGATTCCGAAATAATTATAGATTCACAGAAGTTGTGCATCTTCAGCATAACCACAGCACAACATCAAGATCAGGAAACTGACACGGTACAATCCACAGAGCTTATTCAGATTTTACCAGTATGGTATACACTCATCTGTTTGTGTGTGTAAATACACTTTGCAATTTTATCACAAGCAGATTTGTGTAACTACCATCACAGCCAAGATGCGAAACTGTTCCACCATCACCTGACTCCCTCCAGCCACTTCTGTACACCCAAACCCATCCCTTTGCCCCCCACCTCAGTCCCTAACTCCTGGTATGCAATAATCTCATCTCCAATTCTACAACTGTGTCCTTTCAAGACTGTTATCTAGGGACCTCCCTGGCAGTCCAGTGGTTAAGATTTTGCACTTCCACTGCAGGGGGCGCAAGTTCAGTCCCTGGTCGGGGAACCAGGATCCCGCATGTTGCATGATGTGGCAAAAAAAAAAAAAAAAAAAGAATGTTCTCTAAATGAGAATTCTACAGTACGTGTCCATTAGAGACTGGCTCTTTTCACTAGGCAGAATCCTCTAGAAGTCCGTCCAAGTGGTATGTATCTATGGCCGATCGCTTTTTATTACTGAGCAGTATTCTATGGTAGCACAGTTTTTATTTTAACCATTCACATACTGCAGGACATTCGGGTTGTTTCTAGTTTGGGGCTACTACAAATAAAGCAACTATGAACATCCATATATAGGCTTTTGCGTGAACAAAGCTGTCGTTTCGCTGGGATATGCCCGAGCGTGCAATTGGTACGTCACATAGTAAGTGTATTTTCAGTTTTAGAAGAAACTCCCAACCTATTTTCCAGAGTGACTAGACGAGTTCACATTCCCACCAGCAAAATGTATGAGTGATCCAGTTTCTCTGCATCCTCACCAGCATTGGATGTTATCACCATTTTTTATTTTAGCCATTCTGACAGGTTTGTAGGAATATCTCATTGTGGTTTTAACTTGCATTTCCCTAATGGCTAGTGATACTGAATATCTTTGCATGTGCTTGTTTGCCATCTGACGTACTCTTTGGTAAAACGTCTATGCATGTCTCTTGCACATTTTCTAATAGCAGTTTTTTTTAAATGTCAACTTCCGAGAGTAGTTTATTTATTCTATATATCCTAGTATATTCTAGATATATTCTAGTCATTTGTCAGATATGTGGTTTGCAAATATTTTCTCCATCTCTGTAATTTGTCTTTTCATACTCTTAACATGGTTATTTGTAAAAGTTTTTAATTGTGATGAGGTCTAATTCTTTTTTTTTTTTTTTTTTTTCTTTTGTGGATCACACTTTTGGTATCATCAAGTTTAAGAACTCTTCTCCTGGGACTTCCCTGGTGGTCCAGTGATTAAGACTTCACACCTCCAATGCAGGGGGCACAGGTTTGATACCTGGTCAGGGAACTAAAATCCCACGTGGCATGTGGCACGGCAAAAAAAAAAAAAAGAACTCTTCTCCTAGTATTAGGTTCCAAAGGTATTCTCTGATGACTTTTTTCTAACAGTTTTAAAGTTTTACATTTTACATTTAAATCTGTGATACATTCCAAATTGACTTTCTAAAATAAAGTAAAAGATTTAGGTCAAGGTTGTTGTTGGTGGTGGGTTTTTTTGCCTATGGATGTCCAATTATTCTCACTACAGTTACTGTAAAGTCCATATTTCCTTCATTGAATCACTTTGGTCCTTTGTCAAAAATCAGGTGGACATATTGGTGTGGGTCTATTTCTGGGTTCTCCGTTTCTTCCCATTGATCTATGTGTCTGTCCCTCCACCAATGCCACCCCATCACGATCACTGTCTCTATATAGTAAGACCACACTGCACGGAGTGATTCCTTCCACTTTATCCTTTTTTTTTTTTCCACAATTGTTTTAGTTATTCTAGGTCCTTTGCCATGCCATACAAATTTTATAATGAGGTTGTCTATGTCTACAAAAAATTGTTAGTTTTTTAATGGGAATTGTGTTAACCCAATAGATTAATTTGAAGAGAACTAACATCTTTACTACACTGAATTTTCTAATCCATGAACAAGTAAGTCTCTCAACTGGAGGAGAGGTATGTTTTGATTTATTTCACTTCTCAGCATTTTCTAATTTCCAGCATATACCTCATGTTTGATCTATACCTAAGTATTTCATTTTCTTTGGAGCAATTGTAATTGTAATATTGTGTTTTTAATTCTGGTTTCCACATGCTTGTTACTATGTAGAAAAGTGATTGACTCTTGTGTGTTGATTTTGTATCCTGCAATCTTACTGGAATCACTCATCTAGGACTTTTTGGTGAATTTCTTTAGATTTCCTATGAAGACAATAATGCCTGAAAATAAGAACAGTTTTACTTTTCCTTTCCAACTGTTATGCCCTTTTTCTTGCCTTATCATACTAGATACAACGTTAAATACAAGTGGGAGAGCAGACATGCTAGCTGTGCTCCCTACTTTAAGGGGAGAGCAGTGAGCCTTTCACCATTAAGTTCAGGGTTAACTGTAGGTTTTGGTACATGCTGTTAATAAAACTGAAGAAGTTACTCCCTATAACAAGGTTGCTGAGGATTTTTATCATGAATGAGTGTTGGATTTTTTTCAAATGCTTTCTCTGTGTCAATGGATATGCTCTAAAGATTTCTCCTTCAGCTTGTTGATATGGTGGGTTACATGGATTGATTTTCAAATACTGAACAAGCCTTGCATACCTGGAATAAAATCCACTCGGTGATGGTGTAGAATTCTTTTCATACTTTGCAAGATTCAATGTGCCTGTGTTGTATTCAGGATTTTTACATCTATATTCATTAGATATATTGGTCAATAGTGTCTGTTTTGTGCTCTTTTACTGGCCTCATAAAACAAACTGAGAAGTGTTTCCTACTCATCTGTTTACTGGATGAGATTGTGTAAAATTGGTTTTAATTCTTCTTTAAATATTTGGTAAATTTCTTTAATAAAATCATCTAGGCTAGGAGATTGAGGGGGGAGGGTTTAATTTTAAATTACACTTCTCTAATAGCTATAGACAGCTACATTTATTTATTTCACAAAGGTTGAGTTTTGGTACTTTGCAGTTTTTGAGAATTCGGTCCCGTTAATCTAAGTTCTCAAATTTGTGAGCACAAACTTGCCTGTAGTATTTCCTTAACATTCTTTTACTAGCTGCAGGTTCTGTAGTGATATCTCCTGTTTCACTCCTAATATTAGAGTTTTGTGTCTTTTTTTCCTTCTTTCTCTAGGTCCCTAAGGTTCTTAATTATTGATTTGAGATCTTTCCTCTTTTCTAATAGAAACATAAGGCTATAAATTTTCCTCTCAGCACAGCCTTAGCATACTACAAATTTTGGTGTTTATTTATTTTCATTTTCATTTAGTCCTATGCATTTCTTTTATTTCCTTTAAGATCTTTTCTTTGATTCATGGATTATGTAGATGTTGTAAATTCACATATTTAGAGATTTTCCTGTTTTCTTTCTTATTAATTTCTAATTTGATTCCATTATGTTCACAGGATATACTTCGTATGATTTCAATTCTTTCAAATTTGTAATAAGGTTTGGTTTATGACCCAGGATATATTCTATTTTGGATACTGTCTCATGGATGCTTTAAAACAATGTGTGTTGGGTAAAGTTGTTCTATAAACGTCAGTTAGCTCTTACTGGTTGATGGTATTGTTCAGTTCTTCTAAATCCTTGCTATCAGTTGGTACTGTCAGTTGGTGAGAGCCCCCAGATATAACTGTGAATTTGTCTCAGGTCAATCGGTTTTTGTGTCATGTATTTTGAAGTTCTGTTTTTCGGAGCATATCCATTTAGGATTTCTATGTCTTCTCAGTGGAATAATCCTTTTATCATTAAATAATGGCCATTTTTCCCCCTTGTAGTTATCTTACTCTGAAGTCTACTTTATCTGATATTAATGTAGCCAGTCCTGCTTTTTAAAAAATTAATGCTTGTATGATGTAACTTTTAGTCCTTCTACTTTCAACCTATATATGTCATTATGTTTGAAGTGAGTTTTGTAGGTTTTTTAAATCCACTCCGCCAATCTCTCTCTCTTTTAATGGTTGTATTTAGACTCTTTTAATTTATTGTTTCTTGTTCTTCTGTTCTCTCTTATTGCCTTCTTGTGGGTTACTTGAAGGTTTTCAGGATTCCATGTTGATTTAGTTATGGTGTTATTTAGTGACTTGTTTTGTATAGTTTTCTTAGGTTGCTCTAACGTTACAATATACATTTATAACTTACCACAATATCAATATTCTACTCCTGCAAGTGATGTCCTGAGATTCCCCTTTCCCTTCCTCATGTTTTAAATATAATTGTCTTAAGTATTCCCTCTACACATATCTAGCACCACTTCAGATGGTCTTACAGTTGTTTTTCCTTCAAATTTCAAATATTATTTAAGAAATTCGTTGAGAAGGATAGTCTATTTTAGTTATTTTCATTTTCCAGTTCTTTGTTCTTCTTTCCTTTCTGTAGTTCTGAACCTTCTTCTCTGATCACTTTCTTTCTGTTCAGAGGGCCTCCTTTGGTTATTCTCCAAGTGTAGGTGTTGTAACAACACATCCTCTCAGTTCCCCTTACTCTAAATTTTCCCCTTCATTCCTGAATGATATTTTTGCCAGATATAGAATTAGCAGCTGACAGTTCTTTTTTCTTTCCTTTATTTTAGTTTGAAGAGTTTTCACTTTTCTTTACTTTTTATAAGTTTAAGTATGATGTATCTTTGAGTAGGTTTCTTTATCTTATTTGGGATTCACTCAGCTTCTTGAATCTCCAGGTTTGGTTTTTTGTTGTTGTTGTTGTTGCTGTTTGTTTGTTTCCTAATCTGGGAATTTTTCAGCCATTATTTCTTTGAATGCTTTTTCAGCCCTCT
Source organism: Balaenoptera musculus (assembly GCF_009873245.2). Classification (NCBI taxonomy): domain Eukaryota; kingdom Metazoa; phylum Chordata; class Mammalia; order Artiodactyla; family Balaenopteridae; genus Balaenoptera; species Balaenoptera musculus. Next base: position 85,718,183 of record NC_045799.1, read on the forward strand.
TCTCTTTCTCCTCTCCTCCTGGGCATTCCCATGACATGAATCTTAGATCTTCGGTTATAGTCTCACAGGTCCCTGAGGCTCTGTTCTCTTTTTTTCCTTTAAGTACATTTGTTCCTTATTGTTCAAAGTGCGTAAATTCTGTTGATTTGTTCTCATATTCAGTGGTTCCAACCTCGTCACCTCCACTCTACTACTGAGCTCGTCCACCTAGCTTCTTGTTTCAGTTATTGTGTGTTTCAATTGGCTAATTTCCACTTGATATATTTTTTAAAATTTCCTCTTCTTTGCTGAGATTTTCTATTTCTTCATTCATTTAAACAGAAATAAGAATGTGCTGTTGAAGCACTTTTATACTGGCTGCTGTAAAGTCCTTGTCAGATAATTCCAACACCTGATTCATTGCAATGTTGTCCCAGTTGATTTTCTCATTCAAGTTGTGATTTTCCTGGTTCTAGGTACAGCAAGTGATTTTCAATTGTATCCTGGATATTTTGGATATTATGTTGAGGCTCCTAACCCTATTTAAATCTTTCATTTTAGCAGGCAGTTGTCTGATAAATTTCATGTATAGGATGTAGCCTACTTTTGTGGGCTGTGGTTCCAATGACAATTTATTCTTCAGAGCTATTCTGGTCTCCTTTGTTCTGTAGGGTCTGCTGGGGCTCTTGCTCTGTAACCCTGTGGGGACAGAAGGCACTTCCCTAGGTAGGCCTCCCTGTGTCACTGGGTATGAAGTGAGGGATGCCTGGCCCTCTGGACTGAGAGAGTTTCTCTGGGCCATCAGGTACTGGTGAGATTCTTACTCAATCTTGGCTGGTGCCATGCAGGGAGGGAAGCACCCACCTGGTCTATCTTCCAGGACCAGAAAATCAGAAAATGCTGGGAATGGATCAGAAAATGCTGGGTCACCACTTTTTCCATTTACAAGCTTCCAAGTGTTACATTCTGGGCTTGCTTGCTACAGTTTGAATGATCAAAACCAAACCAAACCAAAATAACATAAATAGTAGAGGGGTAGCTCTTTAAATATTTCCCTTAGTACAAGTAGGCTGGACAGTGGAGTCAGCCTGAGTCCCCTCCTCCTTCTTGTAGCAACACGCTCCAGACAGCTTGAGACCAAGCACTTGACCATGACACCATAAACAAACAAATGAAATTCGAGGCCCTCAAGCGTGTGACTTCAGTGCCTCAAGGCTGACTTTAATCAGGACGCCTGTGAGAACTCAGTAGCAAAGCCATGGGTGGGACATAATATCTTTAAATAAATTAGCAAACGATTATGGAGCAATTTCTCTGTGAGTTTCAAACCTCAGGAATTAGTCTCTGCCCTCAACGTACTTATATTCCGCAGCAGACTTTCTGAGGAATCAGGATGAATGACTATTCAGCTGATTTGGGGGTGTCAATAGTGGTACAATGAATAAGAGGCAGACCTCTTTTATTTATTTTTATTTTTGGCTATTTTTGGCTGTGTTGGGTCTTCGTTTCTGTGCAAGAGCTTTCTCCAGTTGCGGCGAGCGGGGGCCACTCCTCACCGCGGTGCGCGGGCCCCTCACCGTTGCGGCCTCTCCCATTGCGGAGCACAGGCTCCAGACGCGCAGGCTCAGTAGTTGTGGCACGCAGGCTCAGTAGTTGTGGCTCACGGGCTTAGTTGCTCCGCGGCATGTGGGATCTTCCCAGACCAGGGCTCAAACCCGTGTCCCCTGCATTGGCAGGCAGACTCTCAACCACTGCGCCACCAGGGAAGCCCGCAGACCTCTTTTTATTGTACTTTGCAGATACTGTGTTTTTTTTTTACAAACTGCAGGTTTGTGGAAACCCTGTGTTGAGCAAGTCTATCGGTGCCATTTTTCCAACAGCATTTGCCCACTTTGCGTCTCTATGTCACGTTTTGGTAATTTCTGCAATATTTTAAACTTTTTCATTATTATATTTGTCATGGTGATCTGTGATCAGTGACCTTTGATGTTACTACTACGACTCGCTGAAGGCTCAGAGGATGGGCAGCATTTTTCAGCAATAAAGTATTTTTTAATAAAAAAAAAAAGAAAGAAAATGCTGGATCAAATATTTTTTAACAAAATTTCTGATAAGTAGTTATGTCATTAATTCACTTATAGTCTGCAGTTCATCTGCAAAAAGTGAAATAAAACCTTAAGTTTGCAATTATATTTGAACAATTTATGACAATCTTGTATATTTGTGATTAGGGTAGTTTAATATTAATGGATGCTAATTATATGTGCAATTATTTTGGTATATAGTGAACAATAAGGGCAGTTACAATCTTAGCATTTAACAGATTTTTAAGTCATCATTTGAGAGGTTGAACCGAATGAGAGATGAGTGCTCTCTACTCGATTCTTCCTTTATTTTTTATTTGATTGACTTTTAATGCTACATAATATTGATTCACACCTTAAAAGATTAGAATTACAATCAACCCAAGTCCACACTGCATTCTCTCAAAGCCCATTTTAAAGTCTAAAAATTTGGTGTCATTTATTAATTTCATTGTAATTTGCACTTAATTAGAACCTCTCCGTATTTGAGACATACACAAAACAACTCATTCTAGCATAACTGGGAAACGAGATATCCTACAAAAGCAAATTTCCCAGACATTTGATGCTCAATGCTTCAAGCATGGTAACTTGTTTTACAGTCACATTTTAGAGAAAATTTTCTGAAATTAATTATACAGTAGTTCTTTTCCTTCTTAAATAAAGCATACTGAATGACATTTAACCTTTTCTTGAGGCCTCAGGACCATTTTCACAATTTGTATATTGTTCTGTAATGTAGTAATGACAATATCAGCCACTTACATAAGAATGCAAAGCTTACAGCATTGCAAAATTCTGTAATTCTGTAACGGCTTACAGAATGCAAAGCACTTTACGGACATTATTTTGCTGGTATGAAATGGGCAAGTAAAGTATAATTATTTTCTCAATTTAGGAGGAAACTGAGTCTCAGGGAGGTTGAATGACTAGTCAATAATTAAATGGCTAATCAAAAGAAAAAGGACTTGAAAAAGCTAAGCTTCACATTGTACTTTTATAGTGCCAAAGCCCTTTTCACACGTATTATTTCACTTAATCCTAAGAACGATAATTATTATCCTTCGTATTTCACAGTGAGGAAACTGCAGCTCAGAGACTTTAAGCAACTGTCTGTTCACAGATGGCACAGTCAAGGCCTCTGTCTCTGGGTCCTGTGCTACCTGTAGCTCGTGGGTTTTTAAAGCCCTCCTGAATCTGAGTCCAGAGCTATCCCAGACGCACCGGGTTGGCAGGGCTCTTTACACCTTCATGACTTGGCTTCAAATGGCTGGTGTTGTGATTCTGGTTCCACATTTTGCATTCCTCTGCCTCCTCCATGGCTGCTAGGCTGCTGGCTCTCTCTTTGCTGCTGCCTGTACGCCTGCCTCTCACGGTTTCTAATCTGATATTTCAAATATGTTTGTGGGCTGAGATGAATGAAGCAGCCTTTGAATTAGGGTCCGAGGAGCTCTCTCCTTTAAATCCAGCCATGAATTAACGTTATGTCTATTTTGACTGTGTAAAGCCTGCTTTGCTGATTCCTAGGTCTCAGTTTAGTTCTTAATCACAAAGGTTACTAGATATATGACTCGTCGACAAGTGACAGGTTGTGACTATAATACCTTAGCATAAACAAATTACACAATAATTAAATTGCTGACTGGCTTTGCTTTCAAAGCTAGTACATTCTCCAGATGAAAGCTCTAGTTCAGATTCCACGATCAATGACCAAATAGTGGGACAGAAAGCTGCTGAAAGATTCTGATGACTGATGGGATCTTATTCTAATGGAGTTGACATATGTTTGAAAAGATTCTTTTTTGCCCTTTTTGTTACAAATACTAAAGTCTAGACAAGGCCCAATTCAATGGTAGAAAACTGCATTGGGAAGAAACCAATAGGAGATATCTAAGATGACGAGAGCAATGAATGAAGCAACTCCTGAGGGGAAGCAAAGAGAAGATGTGTGGCAGTCCATCTATCCCCCACCCAGGTCCTTTCTTACTTCAAACTCTTTGGAAACCCTTTTTATTGAGGAATTGGATTTCTCTAGGTGTGGAGAGATAAACACCCCCAATTGTACTTTACACAGAACCTCAGTTCTCAGAGGATTCTGAAGTAAGAAGATCATGATCTTTCTTAACCTAACAGAGGAAGACAACGTCTTCACCATCAGTCTGTCGACCAGCCAGACTCGGCTTTGAAACTAGGTGTTTATCTCGGGGAGGCACTCACCTCTCCCAAGACTGCTGGAGGGTTCCCTGCACCCTCTGGCAGTCCAAGATCTCCTCCTCCTCCAGACTTGGACCCCTGCCACCGTCCCAGGGAACGCAGCCTGTGCCATGGCATCCTTTCACCCCAGCTACATGGTATCCCCTTGGTTGGTTCAATCCCCTTAAGACAGGCTCAAGATTAACAGTCAAGTGTGTGGGTTTGCACCTTCACAGGGGCTTTTGGGAAACAGTGCTCTAACCCAAAGGAGGGAATCCAATGGTACCAGGGAAGGTCCATGGGGGAGAAGTTGTAAGGCACCTAGGCCAAATCACAGAGCCAGTCGCCATATATTTAGCCATGTTTAGACAACAATTTTATGTAGTCTTTTCTGAATTTTCCCCCAGAATAAACTTCTTTCCTTTGTGTCCAGGTACGCCCTGGATATGTATTTTGAACAATGGAACTACTGTACTCTACCTGTCTGTTTGTGTGCCCACTGCCGTGTGCTTCACAAAGGCAGTGAAATGTCTTACTCATCTTTATAACAATGTGTTATAACAACTGCTACCGTATTACTGAGCACTGGCATTGTTTAACCGTAAGACTTTCACATACATTTTCTTATAGAATACGATAGCGTTATTACACAGATGCTACCATTACTCTCATTTACAAATGAGGGAACTGAACTTTAGACAGACTCACACAAGACAACAGCCCAGGAGAACTTTCCTAGAGGGTCAGCCATGGCAGGTCTCCTCTCCCCGGTCTTGGCTTCCATACAAATGCACAGAAGACCAGGTCACACCCTGCTCAGAGGAGTTCAAAGGTGTCCCTCTGTGCTCACAATAAAATTCCCAAGGACGGAAATCGTCTAAAGAGCCCTGCAGGATCTGGTCCCTGCTGAACCCTCCATCCACATCCTGAGACTCTTCCCACCACGCGCATTTTCTTCCTGCTTCTTCAGTGCACCCAGCCTTTCCGCTATGGGTTCTCTGAGCCCGCCATCTCCACAGCCAGAAACGCTCTAACCACAGGTCTTTGCTGGCTCATTCTTATACTTTAGGGATCAGTGCAAATGTCAACTTCTTACAGTAGACTTCCTTGACCACCAACCAAAGTTACCCACCACCCCTAGTACATAAATCACTCAATTCCCTTCATATAATTTATAGCCATCTAGAATTACCTTGTTTATTCATTTGTTTACTTGTTAACTCCCTGTCTCTCCCATGTAAACTTTACAAGGTCAGGGACCTTATTTGTCTACTCTCTGATGTATCCCTGGAGTGTAAGTCCAGTACTCAATAAATATTTAATGACAGAATAAGTGAGTCCTTAATAGCAAAGATGACGGATAGCACAGTCTCCTAAATTAATGGAGATTATTCTCACTTTAAAGAAAAAAAGGAAATCTGCAAAGATATATAGAAATATCTCTGTGTTGTTTTAAAAATTCAAATCATACTGTTTCTTGTGATAAAAGAGAAAGTATATCAACTTTCTTAAATTACATAATTCAGACTTCTCAACATAAAGCTATTCTACCTTCCGAACAACAATATTAATTGCTATCAAATTATAGGTCATGAATTCACGAAAGCACTTCCTGAGAGTTCCCTGGAAATAAAATTTAAAGTTTGAAACTGACATAAATGTAAAAGAATAGCTTTCAAATGCACTTTATATTTTAGAGGAAAATGTCTGTATTACTACATGAAGCCACAGTAATAAAGATATCAACCAGGTACTTATTAATGACGCAGTATTCACTATGTTATATAATAGCATACGGTAATTTGAAAATAGAAATAATCAAGTGTGAAAACATTACTGGGATATTTTCTAAAAGGTAGATGGGGGTTGGCTGCTAAGACTGTGGAAACATTAGCCTCTCTGTTGCTTTCCTAATCACCTGGGAGCCCCTTTAGTTCAAGCAGTGACACAGCTGTAGTTAAATTGGGGTGTGTAAGCACTCTCACAATATTTGCCTTAGACGCTACTGCTCTGTTTTAGGAGATGAGAAAAAAACAGTAAGTATATAAAGACTCTGTTTAAGAAAAAGTACACTGTGAAGCACTAAGAAGAGAAAGATTTTCTCTAACAGCTTGTTCGTATATTAAAATTAGAAACAACTCCAACCAGATCTCTGCCCTTAATAATTCCAACATGAGAACTTTAATAAAAAACAATCAGATTTGGGCAATGGATTTTTTCCTGTCTCATTAAAAGAGCATGGCATAATTGAGCAACCAGTGAACAAACAAGTTATTAACTGTGTGTCCAGTATGTGACAACCTCGCATCAAGCTAGTCATTCTGAAGGAGGCAGAGCTATTTCATATGACCCCTCTATAAGAAAGCCAGGTGGGAAAGCAAAATGCATACGTGTGGAACAGTAGAACAGCTAATTGCAGCATATTACTGGCCATAAGCGTCACAGAATCTGCCACTGAAAAATTAGAGAAAAATCAATTCTCTACCTGTCCTGAAAGGATTTAAAATGTAAAAGGCATTATAGGCAATATCAAAAGTTTAATAAGAAATTTTTAAAGAGTTTTAATAAAATCTCTTTCTCTATACTCAATATATCAAATGATTTTAAAACAATGTATCAAAAGATAAAGAAAATACAAAACTAAGGAGAATGTTTAAGTCTTGGGGCATCCGGCACATGCTCTGCTCCCTTGAGCTTGGGATGGAGCTCATCGCTAAGGTCCTTGATGGCAAACATCAAGAGGAGAAAGCCTGGAGTTTCCAACCTTTGTAAATTCTCCTTTGATATTAGCAGTTTAGTTCACCCTGCAAAGCAGCTAAGAAAAGTTTTGCAAAAGACCAATTTCATGACAAAGAATTTACTCTAAAGAACAGGAAGCCATTTGTTGATGCAAATGAATAAACAAAAACAACAAAACTATAACATGAGACAACAACTAAAGCAAACCACTTGGGAAGCCAATGACAAATGTGGGAAAATTATCTGGCAAAATTCTATAGCCATTCCTGACCGAAACTATTACTAAACTATGAACAGAACTTCCTCAACTTGGTAAGAAGCGCATACAGAAACCCTACAGCTGACATCATACTTCCTGGTGACGTACCGAATGCTCTTCTGTAGGCTTGGCAACAAGGCGGGGATGTCCACTCTCACCACTCTGTTTCAACACGGTAGTGGAATTTCTAGCAAGCTCAATAATGCAGAAGACGAATAACGGGAATACAGATAGGAAAGGAAGAAAGTAACCATTCCTGTTTTCCAGGGTGATCTACCTGGAAAGTCTCAAGGAAATCTATTTTTGAAAGAGCTCATAGAATAAGTAAATTTAGCAAGGTCACAGGATAGAAGATCAACATGCGGATATCAACTGCATTTGTGATGAACATATGGAAATTAAAATTAAAAAATACAATACTTTTTATAATTACTTTAAAAAAAGAAATATTCAAAACACGTTCAGGGCCTGATGCAGAAAACTACACAATATAATAGGGAAATCAAAGATTTAAATATATGTTCCATGGATTGAAAGAAGTCAATTTTCTTCAAATTGATGTATAAGTTTAATGCAATTCCTATCAAAATCCTAAGAAAAATTTTTTTTAGGTTTAGAAAAGATTATTCTAAAACTTATGTGGAAAAGCAAAGAAGCTGAAACAAGTCTGAAAAAAGAAGGATAAAATTGGAGGAATCACTCCACCCAATTTGAATTCGTATTACATAGCTAAAGTAATAAAAACTCTGTGGTATTGGCACGGGGAAAGACACATAGATCAGTGGAACAGAACAGGGAGCCCCGAAATAGACTGACACAGGTACAGCCAACGGATTTTTGACAAAGGCACAAAAGCAATTCAGTGGAGGAAGAATAGTCTTTTCAACAAATTGTGCTGAAGGGATTAAACATCCAGAGGAAAAAAAATAAGCCTTGACCTAAACCCTACTCCTTATATAAAAATTCACTCAAAAGGTGCTGGATTAAATGTTAAAACTATTAAACTTTCGGAAGAGAACATACAAGGAAATCTCTGGGGTTTAGTATTTGGTGAAGAGTTCCTAGGCATGACACCAAAGACACAGTCCATAAAAATCAATAAAGTGGAATTCTTAAATTTTTAAAACTTTTGCTCTGCCAAAGAGCCTGTTCAGGGAATGAAAAGACAAGCTATGGACTGTAATAAAATACTTGAAAGCCAATATTCTCTAGAATACACAGAGAATTCTCCTAAGTCTCCACAATAAAAAATTGAATTATAAAATGGGCAAAAACAAGAGGAGACATTTTATGAAAGAGGGTGTGCAGATGGAAAATAAGCACATGAAAAGATATTCAGCACCACTAGTCTTGAGAGCAATGCAAATTAAAACCATGTTGAAATATCACTAAGGAGCTAAGAGAACTGCTAAAATAAAAAGTAGTGGCCCTAACCAAATGCTGGCAAGGATCTGGAGAAGCTGGGTTGCTCATATATTGCAGGTGGCAAGGTTAAAGGGTCCAGCCACCCTGGAAAATAGTTTGGCAGATTCTTAAAAAAATTAAACATACACTGATGAGAAGACTTAGCAATTGCACTCCTGAGCATTCATCCCAGAGAAAAAACCTCAATCCTTTAGGATTGCCATGTCTTCCTGGTAGACAGACTCTTTTTCATTATGTTCCTCTGTGTCTCTAGTAATTTTCTTTGCTCTGAAGTCTATTTTATCTGATATTAATATAGCAAGTTCTGAATTCTTTTGATTTATGTTTGCATGGCATATCTTTTACTTTTACTCTTTTACTTTACATTTACTTTCAGTGTACCTATATCATTATTTTGAAGTTAGTTTTTTATAAACAGCATATAGTTGGGTAATGATTTTTTATCTGCTCTACCAATCTCTGTCTTTTTCCTGGTGTATTTAAGCCATTCCTGGTGTATTTAAGCCATTTACCTGTAAATACGATTTGAGGACTTAAGTCTACTATTATTTTTTATTTGCTGTTTGTTTTCTCTGTTTGTTTCTTTAATTTCTGTGATTTCTTTTTCTGCCTTCCTTCCTGACTGTCATTTGAATTTTTTGGTTTTTTTTGCAATTCTATTCTGCTGTATCTAGTGTTTTTGAGTGTATCCCTTTGCATAGCTTTTTAGGCATTACATTTTATCTATATAAATTTATCATGGTGTGCTAGTGCCAACATTTTACAGTCTGAGTGAAGTATAGAAATCTCACCTCCTCTAAATCCCTTCCCCTCCCCCACATACAATAAAATCATCTTAAATATTTCCTCTACATTCACTGTGAATAACATTTTACAGTGTTACACTTTTTACTTCAACCATCAAACATAATTTAGAAAACTCATAAGGAAAAGAAAAATCTATCTTATTTATCCATATTTTTGTTCTTTCTGTTGTTCTTTCTTCCTGATGTTCCAAGAGCCCCCTCGTCTTTTTTTTCTTTCCTTCTTTTTTATCATTTCTGGGCTTTGAACTGCTCCCTATAGCCATTCTTTAAGGGTAGGTATTATAACAACACAGACTCATGGTTTTCCTTCATCTAAGAATGTCTTAACTTCCCCTTCATTCCTGAAAGACAGTTTCACCAGATATAGAATTAGTGGTTGACAGTTCTTTTCTTTCAGCACATGAAAATTGTTCTGAAACCTTCCTGTGGTCTTCACGGTGTCTGATGAGAAATCGGATGACATCTGAATTGTTTTCCCCTTGTAAGTAAGGTGTATTCTGCCTGGCTGCTTTTGAGATTTTTCCTTTGTCTTTAGTTCCAACAGCTGGGCAGTTGCGTTTCTTAGTAGGCATGTCTTCAGACTCGTGCTGCCTGGGATGCACTCAGCCTCTGGAACTGTGGGTTTGCGGGTTTTGCCAAATCTGAGACTTTTCCCAACCCCAGCCTTCTTCCTTTTCCGCATCTGGGATTCTGATGACACAGTTGTGAGATCTTTTGTTGTAGTCCCAGAATTCTCTGAGGCTCTGGTTTTGGCTTTGTTTCCGTCTATTTTCTCTATTGTTCAGATGAAGTAATGTCTGTTGTTCTGTCTTCAGGTTCATGGATTCTTTTCTCTGTCTTCATTCTGCTGTTAAGCCCATCCATTGAGATTTTTTATTTCAGCTATTACATTTTTCAGTTCTAAAAATCTCAATTTGATATTGCTTTATCTCTTAAATTTCTTTGCTGAGATTTATGTTCTCTTTTTTCCCCTATTTGTTTCCAGTGTGTTCATAATTGTTCATTGAAGCATTTTTGTGACTGTTGCTTTAAAACGTTAGTCAATTTCTAACGTCTGTGTTATGTTGTTGTTAGCGTGCGTTGTCTCTTCTCGTTCAAGTTGAGGTATTCTTGGCTCTTGTTATGACAAATGACTTTCACTTGAAACCTGGACATTTTGAGGGTCATGCTATGAGACTCTGGATGTTAAACAGATCTATTTAAGCAGGCCTCTTCCGACACTGCTCCCGCAGAGGAAGGGCAGCAGTGCCCTTCATTGGTGCCAGCTGTGGAGAGAAGTCCAGGATTCCCACTCGGCCTCTAGGGATACCAGGAGTTGGAGTGGAGGGCTCCTCGTTGCTGCTAGGTTGGGGTGGGAGTTCAGGCTCCCCATGGTCCTCTGCTGACACCTCCCTGGCTGAGAGGTGAAGGGGGTTTCTTGCTGCTCCTTACAGAGCCTCCACTGACTCTGTCGGGGAGGGGGCCCTGTTACCGCTGGTGGAAGTGAAAAGTCCTGACTCTCCACTAGGCCCTAGTGAGAAGACAGAAGGGCACCTCAACAGCCCTAGGTGCAAATACAAGTCCAGGATCCCCAGGAGGTCTCCCCTGAAGCCAAGCAGGGAGCTCATGACTACTTAGAGGGGATGTTAAGTCTTGGCTATACACTCAGCCTTCTTTCTCACCACTCTGGTCAGGGGTAGGGGAGTGGAGCCACCCGTGACAGCCTGGCAAGGTTGGAAGTCCAGGCTCCCCACTGGCTTTGCTGGTGGAGTTTGTGAGGGTGGCCACAGTGTTTTCTGTGGCATTGGATGGAGACTGGTTAAAGGTGTTCTGTCCTGCGAAGCTATCCCTCTTGTGGTCCTTTACCTAGAAAGGGCAGGGTTTCTTGAGGACTCTTTTCTCTGTGCCCACTGGAATCTGGGTTTCCACCTTCTCTGGCATCCAGTCCAACGTATATGAAGCAAGTAGAAAGCTCAGGGACCCACCACTGCAGTCACTGGGTCCCAAGGTCCCTAGGCAGTCTGCCTTCTGCTTTCCACCTTTCAGGCTCTTCTTCTGTCTTTCATATAAAAAGTTACAGATTTTAGCTGTACTTAGCAGGAAAAATAGGGAAAAGTACATCTAGTCCCTCTTTCCAGAAGCATGAGTTGAGAAGATTCTTTTAACAGTCTTTCTTTCCCTTCCAGACAGACTGATGATCAGCAAAATAAGATTCAAGGATCATGAGCACGTAGAAATGCCGAAGGAACAACAGAAAAACCTACCACAGGAGTGAAGTGGGAGGAAGAAATGGATAAATTGTGAACTGTACACAAACCTTAGAAGTAGAAACAAGGCCCTCATCTGTTTTGCTTTATGGCAAAAGATAATGACTTGGAGATGTGGACAGTCAAAAACTGTGCAGGGCAAAGAGTAGGAAGAAAATAATAATTTAAGAAAAAAAGGGAGCATTAAAGTTATGTTAATACACATGGCCTTAGGAACAAAAAACAGAAAACCTTTTTTAATGTCTCATGTCAACTTTTAATGAAGCAGAGCTGAAGAGAGATTCTCCATGTTAGCCAAATGTCACTCAATTCCATTAGTTGAAGATGAAACCTAATTGCTGAGAAAAAAAGCAGAGGCAGAAGCTCCAAATCAGCAACTGACATCCTAAAGACACACTGTAAATTACAGTGGGAGAGAAAGGAATGAGTAATTAGCACTACACAAATTTCAATATCTTGGCTTTCCTTATAATTAGCAGACAAGCAATTTAAAAACCAGAGCCCTGCACAGAATCATTATTGTTATTTTCCAAAGGTAAAAGAAAAAACCTAGCAAGAAAAGGTTTAAATTCCCTTCATTCACTCCATCTAGTTTTATTATAAGAACTGGTCAAAACAGCTAGAGAAGGAAAATCTAGAAAACGAAAGATTCTCTCACAAGAACCTGAGAGTGTATATCCCTTTCAAGGTCTTCGAAAGATTTTCAGACTAAAGGTTCACTCAGCACTGCTATTCTATATATGAAATGAATTTATCACACATACCATGTTACTTCTGTTTTCTTTAAGAAATTACAATGGTAAATATTAGAGGTCTCCTAGCTACTAGTGTTGGAAACCCTAGGGAATAAGAAGCAATGAAATGCTCTCCCTTTACAGTTAATCACTTTCCTATAATTAGATTTTAGTCTCTAAATTCAATATACTATTTAATAAAATAATTAGAGAATCAATAAATTAGAAAATAATCAAATATATTATTTCTTTCATTCTTTAATTAATTTTCTTAATGTTATTTTAGAAGTTAGCACCTACAAAGTATTAGAAATTTAGACAATGATTACATTAAATGTAATCATCTTTGCTTTTTGAATAACCCTAAATATGGAAGATGATTCAAAGGAAGAGAGAACGCCAACATCAAATCTTGGGCAAAGAAAAGGAGAAGCATGTAGAAATAGAAAAGAGGAGACTTTCATCACCATTAGATGGTCACATAGATCTGAGAAGAGAAGGGATAGTCAAGGTCATATAGAGGAGTGTGGACTTGAGCCAGGACCACAATGAATGGCAGGTGTTAAGTGAGTCCCAAGGCAGAGAGAGGAGGATGGGATGCAGGATGGAGGGCCATCATTCCTCGGAGGCAATTACGAACACAGGAGCGAGAAGAAACCACCCAGGGAGATTGTTTAGAATGGAAAAAAAGAGCGTCAAATAGAGAATGCACAGAAACACCAGCGGTTTAGCGACAAGGTGAAAAAGTAGTTAAGAGGAACGGTCAAAGGAAGAAATAGGAAAGAATAGCGTTGAGGAAGGCAAAAGAGGCATGTCAGGAAGCTGAAAGTCATAACAGCTCCAAAGCCTGCAAAAAGCAAAATAATGTAAACGGAGGAAATTGTCCATCAGCTTTGATAACCGGGCTGTCACTGCGGAACCAAGAGAAAGCAATTCCACTGGTGTCTCCTGGGGGCTAAGCCCGTCTTCTTCAGGGCTCTCCACAGCACACACTGGCTACTGCCTCCTATCTGCTTCTCCTTCAGGGCTTTATACTACACAGATTAATAAATACATTTTACAAGGAAAGTGTATACATGATATAAATCTCAGTTAACTAAATTATTTATTTGAAACACTTAATGCATTGGCAATGCATTTCTCCATGTTTTGTATTTCTGATTTTCTAGGAATATTCACATCCTAGAAAAGTATGGTACCTCACACTGAAGTATGACAAACTATTATACCACCATTAAAATGATTTTTACAAGGTTTTTGATAAAGGAAAACATCTATGATATAATCTAAGTTTAAAAATGTTTATAAAACAACTTATCAAGTAGGATCTCGATCATGAAAAATGTACATAAAAGAAAGTAGAAACATGACAAATGTTTGTAATTTTCTATAAAATAAAGTTAATAAAGTTATGGGTGATTTTTTCTGCTTGCTCAATCTCTTCTGTACTTATCTGTTACAACGAGTGTGTGTTTTGTATAATTTTAAAAATCATGAAAAACAATAATTAAATCCTGTTATAAAGACAATCAACTTCCTATCCTCCCGCAATTATGTTTAGTATTCAAGTTCTTGGAGGGAAATAGTTGTTTAATTTGCTGTGTGAAGAAGCTAATATAGACCATACTGCCTTCTAAGAGAGCTGCCTTATAAGAACTCTAAGACCATGTGCTGATAAATATTTTAGCAATCAATAAAGTGTGAGTTATACAGAAAAGTTGCGTTAACATAACAACCCTTTGTCTCTAATATGTACAGTTCCCGGTGAGCCACCTCTGTATCTGCTTTCTTGAACAAGGCATTTATATACTAAAAGTATTTCAGAATTTGGTGGATCAATAAGAAAACCCATGGAGATACACCAGAGCACTTACATGCCTATTATTCTAGGTATGTGCTTGCGTTTGTACATGTGTTTAACTTTTTGTTTCATAGAAGAAATGACTTTCCACAAGGTCTGAGTATCACTACCAAGAATCCTGTTGTTCTTCCTAGCGCACGGTTTCACAAACTTGCCTGATGATGTGACTTACAAGGATGTTTGTAAAAATGTAGGCTCCTGGGACCAACCTATAGAAGCAGAATCTCAAGAGATGTGGATTAGAAATCTGTATTTTAAAAAACTTTCCCAGGACACCGACACACTGAGAACTAAGTATTATTTTCCTGAGAGTGTTTTAGAGCATCTAAAGAATCGTGTACTTTTCCAAATTCAGGTTTTCCCTTTGCGGGAAGGAGCAGTGACCCTGGGGGAGACTGAACCAGACCTACCTGCTGGTGTTGGGGGGTCTCCTGCAGAGGCAGGGGCTGGCTCTGTTTCACCATGGGGACAAGGACACTGGCAGCAGAGGTTCTGGGAAGTGCTCCTTGGCGTGAGCCCTCCCAGAGTCTGCCATTAACCCCACCAAAGAGCCCACGTAGGCTCCAGTGTTGGGTACCCTCAGGCAAAACAACCAACAGGGAGGGAACCCAGCCCCACCCATCAACAGTCAAGTGGATTAAAGTTTTACGGAGCTCAGACCGCCACAGCAACAGTCAGCTCTACCCACCACCAGAGCCTCCCATCAAGCCTCTTAGATAGCCTCAACCACCAGAGGGCAGACAGCAGAAGCAAGAAAAACTACAATCCTGCAGCCTGTGGAACAAAAACCACATTTACAGAAAGATAGACAAGATGAAAAGGCAGAGGGCTATATACCAGCTGAAGGAACAAGAAAAAACCCCAGAAAAACAACTAAATGAAGTGGAGATAGGCAACCTTCCAGAAAAAGAATTCAGAATAATGATAGTGAAGATGATCCAGGACCTCGGAATAAGAATGGAGGCAAAGATTGAGAAGATGCAAGAAATCATTAACAAAGACCTAGAAGAATTAAAGAACAAACAAACAGAGATGACCAATACAATAACTGAAATGAAAACTACACTAGAAGGAATCAATAGCAGAATAACTGAGGCAGAAGAACGGATAAGTGACCTGGAAGACAGAATGGTGGAATTCACTGCTGTGGAACAGACTAAAGAAAAAAGAATGAAAAGAAATGAAGACAGCCTAAGAGACCTCTGGGACAACATTAAATGCAACAACATTCGCATTATAGGGGTCCCAGAAGGAGAAGAGAGAGAGAAAGGACCAGAGAAAATATTTGAAGAGATTATAGTCGAAAACTTCCCTAACATGGGAAAGGAAATAGCCACCCAAGTCCAGGAAGCGCAGAGAGTCCCATACAGGATAAACCCAAGGAGAAACACGCCGAGACACATAGTAATCAAAGTGGCAAAAATTAAAGACAAAGAAAAATTATTGAAAGCAGCAAGGGAAAAACGACAAATAACATACAAGGGAACTCCCATAAGGTTAACAGCTGATTTCTCAGCAGAAACTCTGCAAGCCAGAAGGGAGTGGCATGATATACTTAAAGTGATGAAAGGGAAGAACCTACAACCAAGATTACTCTACCCGGCAAGGATCTCATTTAGATTTGATGGAGAAATCAAAAGCTTTACAGACAAGCAAAAGCTGAGAGAATTCAGCACCACCAAACCAGCTCTACACCAAATGCTAAAGGAACTTCTCTAAGTGGGAAACACAAGAGAAGACAAGGACCTACAAAAACAAACCCAAAACAATTAAGAAAATGGTCATAGGAACATACATATCAATAATTACCTTAAACGTGAATGGATTAAATGTCCCAACCAAAAGACATAGACTGGCTGAATGGATAAAAAACAAGACCTATATATATGCTGTCTACAAGAGACCCACTTTAGACCTAGGGACACATACAGACTGAAAGTGAGGGGATGGAAAAAGATATTCCATGCAAATGGAAATCAAAAGAAAGCTGGAGTAGCTATACTCATATCAGATAAAATAGACTTTAAAATAAAGAATGTTACAAGAGACAAGGAAGGACACTACATAATGATCAAGGGATCAATCCAAGAAGAAGATATAACAATTATAAATATATATGCACCCAACATAGGAGCACCTCAATACATAAGGCAACTGCTAACAGCTATAAAAGAGGAAATCGACAGTAACACAATAATAGTGGGAGACTTTAACACCTCACTTACACCAATGGACAGATCATCCAAAATGAAAATAAATAAGGAAACAGAAGCTTTAAATGACACAATAGACCAAATAGATTTAATTGATATATATAGGACATTCCATCCAAAAACAGCAGATTACACATTCTTCTCAAGTGGGCACGGAACATTCTCCAGGATAGATCACATCTTGGGTCACAAATCAAGCCTCAGTAAATTTAAGAAAATTGAAATCATATCAAGCATCTTTTCTGACCACAACGCTATGAGATTAGAAATGAATTACAGGGAAAAAAACGTAAAAAAGACAAACATATGGAGGCTAAACAATACGTTACTAAATAACCAAGAGATCACTGAAGAAATCAAAGAGGAAATCAAAAAATACCTAGAGACAAATGAAAATGAAAACACGATGACCCAAAACCTATGGGATGCAGCAAAAGCAGTTCTAAGAGGGAAGTTTATAGCTATACAAGCCTACCTCAAGAAACAAGAAAAATCTCAAGTAAACAATCTAACCTTACACCTAAAGAAACTAGAGAAAGAAGAACAAACAAAACCCAAGTTAGCAGAAGGAAAGAAATCATAAAGATCAGAGCAGAAATAAATGAAATAGAAACAAAGAAAACAATAGCAAAGATCAATAAAACTAAAAGTTGGTTCTTTGAGAAGATAAACAAAATTGATAAGCCATTAGCCAGACTCATCAAGAAAAAGAGGGAGAGGACTCAAATCAATAAAATCAGAAATGAAAAAGGAGAAGTTACAACAGACACCGCAGAAATACGAAGCATCCTAAGAGACTACTACAAGCAACTCTACGCCAATAAAATGGACAACCTGGAAGAAATGGACAAATTTTTAGAAAGGTATAACTTTCCAAGACTGAACCAGGAAGAAACAGAAAATATGAACAGACCAATCACAAGTAATGAAATTGAAACTGTGATTAAAAATCTTCCAACAAACAAAAGTCCAGGACCAGATGGCTTCACAGGTGAATTCTATCAAACATTTAGAGAAGAGCTAACACCTATCCTTCTCAAACTCTTCCAAAAAATTGCAGAGGAAGGAATACTCCCAAACTCATTCTATGAGGCCACCATCACCCTGATACCAAAACCAGAAAAAGACACCACAAAAAAAGAAAATTACAGACCAATATCACTGATGAATATAGATGCAAAAATCCTCAACAAAATACTAGCAAACAGAATCCAACAACACATTAAAAGGATCATACACCATGATCAAGTGGGATTTATCCCAGGGATGCAAGGATTCTTCAATATACGCAAATCAATCAATGTGATACACCATATTAACAAATTGAAGAATAAAAACCATATGATCATCTCAATAGATGCAGAAAAAGCTTTTGACAAAATTCAACACCCATTTATGATAAAAACTCTCCAGAAAGTGGGCATAGAGGGAACCTACCTCAACATAATAAAGGCCATATATGACAAACCCACAGCAAACATCATTCTCAATGGTGAAAAACTGAAAGCATTTCCTCTAAGATCAGGAACGAGACAAGGATGTCCACTCTCACCACTATTATTCAACACAGTTCTGGAAGTCCTAGCCACGGCAATCAGAGAAGAAAAAGAAATAAAAGGAATACAAATTGGAAAAGAAGAAGTAAAACTGTCACTGTTTGTAGATGACATGATACTATACATAGAGAATCCTAAAACTGCCACCAGAAAACTGCTAGAGCTAATTAATGAATATGGTAAAGTTGCAGGATACAAAATTAATGCACAGAAATCTCTTGCATTCCTATACACTAATGATGAAAAATCTGAAAGAGAAATTATGGAAACACTCCCATTTACCATTGCAACAAAAAGAATAAAATACCTAGGAATAAACCTACCTAGGGAGACAAAAGACCTGTATGCAGAAAACTATAAGACACTGATGAAAGAAATTAAAGATGATACCAACAGATGGAGAGATATACCATGTTCTTGGATTGGAAGAATCAACACTGTGAAAATGACTATACTACCCAAAGCAATCTACAGATTCAATGCAATCCCTATCAAATTACCAATGGCATTTTTTACGGAGCTAGAACAAATCATCTTAAAATTTGTATGGAGACACAGATTTTCCCTTTGCAACTATTCTCATCAATATACACACACCCTTTCCAGACCAATGGAACAGCCAGTGATAACCAGAAATCGCCAGGTCTTTAGTTGCAATTTCAAATTTGCTTACCAGGCAGCTTCTATGCACACTCCAAAGTCTGCTAGAACCCAGGTGCTATCCCCCATTTGCCAAGGTTGGCCACCCACTGAGTCAGTCTAACTGAGAGTGTCTATAGGAGGACAGCATCATGCTAAACTAAACCTGCCCAGAAATACTGGTGTGAAAAACAGGCTTTGCCTTAGGGACCTCCCAATCTAGGAGGGGAAATGACTGGCATGGTTATCAACTCATGAGTTTGCATTTTCCAGACAGCAAAGTGCTTCCACACAATCCTGTGAGGTAGGCAGGACATAATTTACTATTCCCATATAAGTCGGAAAACTGAAGCAAAGGGGTATTTAAATGATGTGTTCACTGTCACAGAGCTTAGTCTTTCACAACCTGCTTTCCACGCTGTCACACTTTTGGGAAAGGATAGGTATACACATAAATCATCAAACACAGATACGAAAAATACTCTCCAAAGAGGTATGAACAAAATGTGATGAAGGTCTAGAGGAAGCAGTAATTGTGTGCAGGCGGGACAAGCAAAAGGGGCGGCCTGGGAGCCGGAGCCGAGCGGTGGGGGATGAACAGAGGGTTGACAGGCACACGTGGGGGCGGGGCAGGTCACTGAAGGAACCAGGAGGAGGTACAGACAGGGAAGGGAAGGGAAGAGCATTGTTCACAGAAACCAGGTGTTTGTCCAGTTCAGCTGCCCGGCTGGGGTCTACGGGGATGGGGGAGTGAAGACCAGGCTGGTGAAAAGTACAGGCCAGTGCTGGAATCTAGAGGATGTTCCGTTCTTGAACAACTTACTTCAAGATGGTCTCCAAGAGAGAAACATAACAATTATAGTCAGGAAAGAAATAAAAACAAACTGTTTAACAATAAAAATATATACAAAATTGCCAGCAAAATTAAAAAGTGTGGCACCCAGGAAAAAAAAATTTTACCAAACATCACTGGAAGATATAAAGGACAATAGAAATTAGTTGAGAGACAGACAATATTTCTGGAGGAGAAGATGTAATATTGTAAAGATGTCAGTTCTTCCCAAATTTAGCTTGTATTTTTGATGTAGTTCTAACCAAAATCTTTCAGAAAATTTTTCGAACATTCCATTGTGATTCTGAAACTGATTGGAAGAATTAAGAGGCAACACTATGATACAAAAAAATTGAGTAATTGAAGTAACTTGCAATAATAAATATTAAGACATTTTCTTATGCAGAAAAAGGAAATTAGTAAAAGGGAGACAGGGTCATAAAAGAACACAGATGAAGAAACAGATTCTGATGCATGCATAAATGCATGATCTATAAGTAGCATTACAAATTAGTGTGGGATATTTTGTTATTAGTAGAAAATAATACATTGCCAATATCCTTAAGAAACAATATATCTATATTAATATACTATATAGGAAATATACTGTCATATTAATGTAATATATAATGCCATCTATAATAATTTTATCTAGACTATGTTCATGTATTAATAAAAAAGACTAAAATAATAGAAAATTGGGAAATCACACACAAACACATGAAATACAACAGGATGACAAATAACTGGAAATACTAAAGTAAAATATTAGGATACTACTTTTGTCCATCAAATTGACATATAATTAAAATCTGCAAAATACTCAAGGGCAAGGACATGTAAACTAGATACTTACTCCTTGATGGGGTGTGTAAATTGATACAATTCTAGAAAATAGGAGTGTGCTTCACATTATATATTATATAAATTGGGTCCAAAGGCATAATATTCTTATAATGCTTCACAGATGATGTGATATGTATATGTTGCATTACAAAAATATACCCTTTGACCCAGTAATTCCAATTCTAGATTCTATTCTAGGCTAGCAACAAGAAATGAGACAAGGATTTACACTTTCATCATCACATCAGTTAAAATAACACAAAAACCGAGTGGACATCATCAAAATGTATCCAAAGAAAAATAGTTAAATAAATAGGGTACACAAATAAAATAAAAAATTATTCAGCAACACTAAAATATATTTTTAAAAGGGTATTTAATAATATGAGAAATTCTCACTACTTAATGATCATTTAAAGCAAATAGCAAAACTGAGTATATAGTGTGATCCCAAATGCACACACATGTGGGCACATATGCATGCGAACACACACACACAAAGAGAAGAAATAAGGGGAAGGAAATACATCAAAATGTTAAGAACAGTTATTTGTTCTTTTGTTAGGGTTGGTGGGTTATTTTAGGTTATTTTTTCTTGATATAGTCTTATATTTTCTAAGTTGTCCATAAAGTTTTAGAATCAGAAATAATTTTTTAAGAAAAAAAAGGAAATCAGAAATTATTTTGGGGTCTCTGAACAGGAATTATAATTGCAACAAAAGTTCTTTATACAATTACTCATTTAATGTCTGTCTCCCCACTGAATTAGCAGTTAAGTTAGAATAGGACCTACAGCCATGGTGCTCAACAGCTGTAGTCTGAAGGCCTGGCACATTGTAGGAACTGGAAAAAATATTGATGAATGAACGAATAAATGAAAGGAAGGAAAGAGAGGAAGGGAAAGCCAGGTCATGGTGAATCTGGCAGACAAGGAGCCCCTCTAACCATCAACTTCTCAAGGACGTCTCCACCGCACAGCATGTTACCTGCCTTATAACACATGCCGAACACATGTTGAGGAACTGAGTAAGCAGACAAACCAAGATTTACTGCTTAGTTAAGGCAAGAACAAATACTACAAGCCCCTATTTTTTTTCTTCTCTGACACGTTCTGAACACCACTGAAAGCAGACCTGACAGTAATAGATATGCATCTAGGTCAGTGTTAGGATGACCAAGGTCAAAATAGGAAAATCAATAAGATCAGTTCCGATAATAATCTTTTTATTTCTTTTTAAAATATCATACCACCAGAGAACATCTATCTTCTACTTTTTATCGTGAATACTACTGCCTCCTTACATAGGTTGCTGAAAAGAGAAGAGGGTAGGCTATTTTCTGAGCCATCTCCAACATGCGGCAGTTCTACGAAGCTGCTGTTTGTGGGTTCCTACAGCCAAGTGGGGTAAGCTGTCCATTCCAGTGCAAAACTAAGCCTGTGATTCATTTGCATTCCAAGGAGTAGCCTGATCTCTTCACGTCCGAAGACATTCTGCTTCCACGGCATTTCTACTCTACTTTGCGATAATCATAAACCTTAAGAAAATTCAAGCCGCTTTTTGTCCCTCACAAGCCTGAAATTCAGAAATTTCTAATTGGTTTTCAAATACATTTGAAGTTATTCGTGCTGAAAGGTAATTCTAAGGTATGAAACATTGGTGTAATTGTCTGAGAGAAACTGGTGAGCTTCCTGCTAAATGATAAGAAAATGAGGGAAGTATTTTTCTAACAGAAGTTGAAGAAATTTTCTTCCAAATAATCTTCCTTGAAGAACAAAATCATCTGACAAAGACAAACCACTGTATTTGAGTATTTCTGGTGGGTCACACAGAGTCTTGTAAGGAAACATTAGCCCAGTGAATTGCCTGTAAATCCAGGCTAAAATATTAGTGTGTTTTTTTTTCCTGAAGTGTTTCGAGACTACACATTAGGAAAGGTGTTATATAAATGCAAAGTATTACTTTTAAATTAAATTTTCTTGGAACTCAAAGACAAGTCATGTGGCTTGTATTAATGTAAAGTTTATCTTGACCTTGCAGTGGAGAGTATAATCAACTTGAAAAAATATTGGTACAATGTTATATGGGGTTAAAACTAACGTGGAATCTTAAAACGAAGAAGTGCTTTCCTACTTTCTAAACAAGGTTGACTGTGTGACGTTTGCTTGGTGATTTATCTGTAAAAGTCACACAATGATCTCATAATCCAATACTGGCAGAACTGCTCGATGCATGATTTATTGGATTTCTCTTTATCCTAAATGCCAGCAAAAGGCATAGGCTATCCAGTGGGCTTACTTTTTCATTTACTACGTGCAAAATCTGGAAGAGACACAATGTGAGAATTATAAAAGAATAAACGTTTGCCACTATCATTGAACAGTAACAGTAAGCCTCAAGTGAATTACTATAATTGTGGCCCCCCCAAAAATGTTATTTACTCACAGCCCTCAAAAAATTATAGTTACAATAAACAGATCTATATTGTACGATGCTTGAGACATAAGTATAACACATCTCTTAATTCTGGATTCGTGGCACTCATCGCTGGAAGTCCATCCCGCTAGCACTGGGGATAATGCTGGAGCCGTGGCGCGAACGCCAACCACTGCATTGACAGTAACCAAGCTGTCCTGGCTGCCATTCCCTACTTTTTTCAAAAGGTTAGATCTGCTATGGGTTATAAACTGCAAATCTCATCTAAGAGCGTCATTGCCACTGGCTGCTTCTCCAAGGCAATATTCTAAGAAATGGACAAATATATTTGCAAAAGCATTTGGCAAAAATATTTTGTAGCTTAACTCAAATATTACAAAACATTCATTTCCACACAGATGATCAAAACAAGTATTTTTAAACTGGAAATATTTTTGTTTGCAATAGAAACACATGTTCTGGCTGTCAAAACATTTCTAGATAAAACATGGTTTTTACAAAAGGTATTTAATTTGGCAAATATGTGCCTGTGTAGACACAGACTCAAAGTACTTTAAAATTATGTATAAATTCATCAGAAATAAAAATAATAACTTCCAATTATTTGCTTATTTTATGGAAGGAACTGAGCAAGAGCTTTATACTTATTATCTAATTTAATCTTTGTTGTTATTAAGTGTGAGAAACATATAAGAAATTTGAGGCCTTGGAGAAGTTAAGTAATTTGTCCAAAGTTTCACAAATAGTAAAAGCCTATAATATTGGATTGCACTGAGTCATAAGCAGGAACAACAACAACTGTAAAAATGTTTTAAAGGGAAGAGGGTCCAGGACTAGCCTAGCAGCTCAGCGAAGTCTGTAAGGAATTCTGCCCTTCCATCTTTCTATAGTTGCAAGCGAAGCTAGGAAACCGCGGGCTGCAAGTACCATCGCTTTCTTAGAGGAGAGGCTGGCAAACATTTTCTGCAAAGCACCAGAGAGTAAACAGCTGAGGGTTTGCAGGCCATGTGGTCTCTGTCACAACTATCCAACCCTGCCCATGCAGCTGGAAAACGACCACAGACAATACACAAATGAATAGGTGACTATATTCCAATAAAACCATATTTACAGAAACACAAAACAGGCTGGGGTTGGGGGAGGGACAGAGATTTGCCCCTGGTTGGCTGCAGTCTGCTGACCTGTCATAGAGCAATCATGATTCAGGTTGGGGTGGGAAGCACACAGCACCGTCTCGAACAAGATCACAGTCGTGTTAGGAAAGCCGATGTCTGGCCATGAGCAGTGCACATACAGAACAGAGCAACGTCTCAAATCTAAGGCCTAGAAGATTCCACAGCCGGTGCTTTCAACCACTATGTTGTGTTTTTTTTAACCACTATGTTGTTTTTATCATTTTATCTCCAACAAGTTCACCTTGGAATCCAAGAAGGTGAAAACTGGAAGATACTTTGCATATTATCTACTCTGCTCTGCAAAGATTCTATAAATAGAAGAGGAAGCTAAGGTCTGCAAAGTTAAGCGACTTTCTAGAAGTCACACCACTAGTTAGAAGCACAGAAGAAATCTGTCTCTTGACTCCTTTGCACCGTCACTACTGCTCCTGCTTCTAATAACACTAACAATAGCAGCAGCAAAGCTCACATCTGCAGAGCAGTTAGAACTGCTTTACTTTAAGTACCTCATTTATCCTTCAAAGACCCCTTCAATAGGGATACAACTCTCACTGCTCAGTTCTCATTCTACATGTAAGAACTGAAGCCCAAAGATCAACCAATTTGCCAAAGGTCACGCAACCAGGAACTGGGGCCAGAATGAGAATCCAGGTCTGATTCTCAAACCACCAGGCTGAACTGACTGCAGCCTCCTGTGAACTGCATCGCTCTCCAGGATTTTAGAAGGTTTGTAACGCTCCTAAGAAACATCTAGAAAGCCTCATTTGTTTTGAAGTAGTAACAATACAACTAGTTTTGTGTATACAGCACTCAGGAAGGAGTTAGAAAGTGGCCGCATCATGACTGCACAAGCATTGATTGTCTTAAAGCTCTTAATACACGGGCTGCCCTGAAGGCAGTTAAAAAACAGTTCCCAGAGCAGTTTCCTTTCGGGAATCTTCTAACCTTTGCAAGTAAGACCTTTTCTAACGATCTCTGAAGGTGCCACAGCTCCCCTCTCATTCCCTTACTCTAAGCTATTAGGAGCTTTTATTCTGCTTACGAATGTGCTGACCCAGTTCACGGATAGAAGAGGTGGTCTCTGTAGAGCATTTGAAACTAGAAACCTTAATTACTGTTTTTTCCTTTTTTCCATACACCTCGAGAAGCCGTAGAAAGCCCCTTTTTGTCGCCAAGGGGAGAGTCATCTAGAAGGCAGAATTCCTTCCTGTGGCTTTCTGATGCCTCGACGCAAGACACTCCATACAAATTAAATTCAACACATACCGTGAGGTACGTTCCATGAGCATTCCTTCCTTTATTCATCCAATAAATAGTGTCCTAAATCAACCTTTTCATATTGAGATAATAGTAGATACCCATGCAATTGTAAGAAATAATACAGAGGAAACCCGGGCATCTCTTACCCAACTTCCCCCAGTGGCTACAGCCTGCAAAGCTACAGTCCAACCTCACCATCCAGATACAGAGCATTTCCATCGCCCCACCGTCCCTTGTGTTGCCCTTTTATAATCACAGCCACCTCTTTCCCTTCCCTACTTCCCTGACCCCCTAGCAACCTCTAATCTGTTCTCCATTCCTATAATTTTGTCATTTCAATAATGTTCATATAAATGTGACCTCCTAGGAGTGAATCTTTTTCTCACCTTAATTCCCTGAAGATTCACTCAAGTTGCTGCACATATCGATAGTTTGTTTCTTTTTACTGCTGCATAGTATTCCACGTTGTGGATGTACCACAGCTTCGTTATTCATTAACCAGTCCCGGGACTTTTGTTTTTCAATTTTTGTTGATTATGAATATTCATGTACTGATTTTTATGTGAAAATAATTTTTCATTTCTATGGAAAAAACGTCCATATGAAAGAGTTTTCTTTTTAAAAATATGCTGTCTTGACCTAGTTTTGAGGCCCTGGCTAAAGGCCAGTCAGTTCCCGTTCCTTGAGCAGTGGGAAGTCCACACCCCATCACCTCTCTTGTGGGGCTCTCACAAGCCAGACCACCCTGCACTAGCCCAAACCGCTCCAAGACCAGCCACCAGGGATGGTCCCTAGACCCCAGAGCTCACTGAAATTGTTCAAATTAACCAATCCACAAGGAGGGCAAGAAACCTAGCTGCTGTATTCAAGCTCCCCCTTGCTGCTACCCCGTCCTAGGCTACAACTCCCTGTGTGGCCTTCTCCTTTGGGGCTGTAAGTAACAAAGAGTTCTGCTTTTCACCTATCCCAGGGTCAGTGTGTTGTGTCCTGCCATGAATCGAATCTTTGAATCTTATAAAACAGCCCAAGAGTACGTTTGATGGGTTGTATGTAATTGCATATTTAGATTTTAAAAAAACTACCAGACTATTCCCATAGTGGCCATACCATTTTACATTCCCACCAGCAATGTATGGATTAGTGATAGGAGAAGGTTTGGGGTTGTTTTTTCAGATGCTTTGATCAATTTGAGGAAGTTACAAGTTCCCCTCTGTATGGTCAGGCCACTCAAGATGGCTGTTCTCTCGCTCTTGGTCCATCCCCCGCCCGACCAGGGCCTGCTTCACCTGCACCTGCTCACCTGACTGACCTTCCTAGTACTTGCCCCAGGCCCAGCTGGTGACTGTTCTTAAAGGGGCGGTGAGGGGGCGTGCCCCTCTGCTGGTTTCCCTGGTAACTAATGAGCCCACCCGACGTCAATTCCCCTATAACTGGTAATCGCCGCTTCCCCCCCCCCCCCGCCCCGTGGAGCGAAGACTGCCACCCTGGGCTGTCCGCCGCACACAGTGAGGTGTCGCTCGAGGACCTTGCTTCAGACAGGTAAGCTCTCCCATCCATTAAACCACTGGTGTATCTGATACTGACTCCAGGCTCTTTCTTCTTTTAAAGCTGGGCAAGTGCAAGCCTTGTAGGCCTGTGGGGTGCAGCCCAACAATTGGTGGAGCAGCCAGGAGACCAAGGAAAATCCCGTGAGCACAGAGATGTCAGGAAACACAGGATGGGGAATGGAAAGTTTCAGGGGCCCGTCCACTAGTTGCAGGTGTAATCCCAGGGTGGCCGTCCACTAGTATGTGGGGCCCTGTGGTGACTGTCCTTGATGAATGAGGGCTGCCAAGAGGCCTGGAGAACAGTGGTCCCTAATGGCTCTGCTACTGTATCAAAGGAGCCTTTGTAATTGGTTAAGCTAGCTATCTAGAAGGAATGGTATTTCTCTTGTGCCTTTGAGATATAAACGATCTACCTGGCCTCTCTGGAACTTTAATCTTATGTGATCTCTAAGAGTAAAGGAGAAAAAAAGAGCTTTTAGGTAAACTCTATAGACATAATTATGTTTTGGGAATCTCTATCTAAAATAGTCTCCCCAGATTTTGGTAACTTGAAACTAAAGCTGAAAGTGTAATAGGGAAGAACCTTTTGTGTTCTACTACAAGTTAATCACTAAAGGGATGTTGCCTGTAAGCTTAAATGATACACAATGGCCCATCTCTGGGAACCATGCTTCCCAGGTAATGAGCATTAAGCTGAAAAACCTTTGTTTAGCTCACAGGAAACATCCTGACCAGGCCCACCTGTGAATGACTGCAGGGAGGAAGAAATGAACACATCCCCTCTGAGGCTGATGGGAACCAGGAAATGTTTGACTTTACTCTCTCTCCCCTTTTAGTATAAAAGGAGCCTGAATTCTAACTCAGGCAAGATGGGTCCTTGGGGCAGAAGCCCACCGTCTTCTTGGTTTGCTGGCTTCCGAATAAAGTCATTATTCCTTGTCCCAACAACTCGTCTCTCAAGTACTGGCCTGTCATGTGGCAAGCAGTACGAGCTTGGACTCGGTAACAAAAGAAGAGAATTCATGGGCCATTTCAAACAGGATAAAAAACTGGAGCATTAATTGCTGGGTGGGTCTAAGTTAATCTACCTTTTCCTGCTTAAGAGAGGAAGACTAAAGCATTAAGTTTTCAATCAGGAAATGCACAATTACTTGCTTCTTGGTTTTTGCCAGAGATTGTTTTCAAGGGTTAAGATCATAATCAGTCATTATTCTTGTAGCCAACTTTCTTTATCGATTACATTGTGATCAGGTGTTTAACTGTGACTTTTTAAGTTTTTTATCATTTATAGACAGTTTTTGTTTTACTCTGATGCTTTTGCAAAAGTGCTTCATCTTCAAGCTGATTCATAGGAAGCACTTTGTGACAAGTACAGGCCTCTGATAAATTTCAGATCATACTGCCAAAATGGGTAAAAAAATGAAAGAATCCTAATAGAAAACCTGATGGCTTCACAAAAAGTTAACAAAAGGATTGACTACTGAGTGAACTAATGAATATGGTTATAATGTTTATGGGTTTTGTCTGGAATGTTACTGGTTTTGATCTGTGTTTTCCAGACACAGGGAAGCCCTTCCCTCCAAGTTAGTTATGACTTACAGAAATTTGGTAAACTACACCTGTGGGTAGAACTGAAGCATTTTTCTTTTCTCTCTGACTGGTCCCTCCAGAAATTAGAGACTTGGGTTCTGAGCAGCCTTAGCAGGTGAATGGGAAAAACTGCCTCCTGCCTTGTGCAGGAATCTTGATACTTTGGGGACCTCTAGAAGAGGGAAGTCCACTGAGGTGGAGCCGGATAGAAGGCCTCTGGCATGGCTTTCCTGGCCTTGAGAGGCCTATTGGGAATTCAGTGTGACACTCCTTCTGAGGAGTTCCACCACAGCCAGTTTGGAGGAGCCTATATGGTCAATTACCAGACTTGTTTTGCAAACAAATTAGTCTTGATTTGGCTGTATTTGGTGAAGATACGGGTAATTTTAGAGAGAACAATATTATGTTTCAGTGGATGTTAAATTCTAGTTCTTGAGGTATTTATGAAAGTTACTATGTTAGCCATACTTTTGCCCTGATGTTCTGGATGGAAAGAAAATCATCTAGTGAAATTGTCACAGAGTGTAACTACTCATGAAGTGTAACAATGCTTGCTTTAAGTCTGCTGCTAAAAGTACGTGTACAATGCTTGTGTGACAATTGGGTATAAGTGATAAAATATATAGCCTATAAAGTGTTTCCCCATTAACATACCCTGAGCCTGTTCATGAGATCTGATTAGTTTTCTCCCAACGTGAATGACGAGGTGAATGTAAAGAAGGCCTAGCAACTGAGGGACAAGGTCTGAAGCTGTGGTAGTAAAACAGGAGGGAAGGGGGCAGGGCACAACCTCTAAAAGAATGACATAGCCCTTGAGGACAGACATAAACTGGTTAGAATCAACTAGGTCCAGGATGGCGGAAGATTCGACTTCCGGTAGACCTTGAGCCTCATTATATGCTCATTGTAATGCATTAGCATCTAAATGACACACCCAACTTCAAGAGCACAGAGGAGAGTGTGATGAAACAGTGAGGCCAGCAGAAACTGTTCACTGGCTGTGTGGCTGATAGGGTCTTGGTGCTCCAGCCGGGTGTCAGGCCTGTGCCTCTGAGGTGGGAAAGCTGAGTTCAGGACATTAGTCCACCAGAGACCTCCTGGCTCCACGTAATATCAAACGGCAAAAGCTCTCCCAGAGATCTCCATCTCAACACTAAGACCCAGCTCCACTCAACAACCAGCAAGCTGCAGTGCTGGACACCCCATGCCAAACAACTAGCAAGACAGGAACACAATCCCACCCATTAGCAGAGAGGCTGCCTAAAATCATAATAAGGTCACAGACACCCCAAAACACACCACCAGACATGGTCATGCCCACCAGAAAGACAAGATACAGCCTCATCCACCAGAACACAGGCACCAGTCCCCTCCACCAGGAAGCCTACACAACCCACTGAACCAACCTTAGCCACTGGGGGCAGATACCAAAAACAGCAGGAACTACGAACCTGCAGCCTGTGAAAAGGCGACCCCAAACACAGTAAGTTAAGCAAAATGAGAAGACAGAGAAATACACAGCAGATGAAGGAGCAAGGTAAAAACCCACCAGACCAAACAAATGAAGAGGAAATAGGCAGTCTTCCTGGAAAAGAATTCAGAGTCATGATAGTAAAGATGATCCCAAATCTCGGAAATAGAGTGGAGAAAATAAAAGAAACGTTTAACAAGGCCCTAGAAGAACTAAAGAGCAAACAAACAATGATGAACAACACAATAAATGAAATTAAAATTTCTCTAGAAGGAATCAACAGCAGAATAACTGAGGCAGAAGAACGGATAAGTGACCTGGAAGATAAAATAGTGGAAATAACTGCTGCAGAGCAGAATAAAGAAAAAAGAATGAAAAGAATTGAGGACAGTCTCAGAGACCGCTGGGACGACATTAAACGCATGAACATTCGAATTATAGGGGTCCCAGAAGAAGAAGAGAAAAAGAAAGGGACTGAGAAAATATTTGAAGAGATTATAGTTGAAAACTTCCCTAATATGGGAAAGGAAATAGTCAATCAAGTCCAGGAAGCACAGAGAGTCCCATACAGGATAAATCCAAGGAGAAACATGACAAGACGCATATTAATCAAACTATCAAAAATTAAATACAAAGAAAAAATATTAAAAGCAGCAAGGGAAAAACAACAAATAACAAACAAGGGAATCCCCATAAGGTTAACAGCTGATCTTTCAGCAGAAACTCTGCAAGCCAGAAGGAAGTGGCAGGACATATTTAAAGTGATGAAAGGCAAAAGCCTACAACCAAGATTACTCTACCCAGCAACGATCTCATTCAGATTCAACAGAGAAGTTAAAACCTTTACAGACAAGCAAAAACTAAGAGAATTCAGCACCATCAAACCACCTTTACAACAAATGCTAAAGGAACTTCTCTAGGCGGGAAACATAAGAGAAGGAAAAGACCTACAATAACAAACCCAAAACAAATAAAAAAATGGTAATAGGAACATACATATTGATAATTACCTTAAGTGTAAATGGATTAAATGCTCCCACCAAAAGACACAGATTGGCTGAATGGATACAAAAACAAGACCCGTATATATGCTGTCTACAAGAGACACACTTCAGACCTAGGGACACATACAGACTAAAAGTGAGGGGATGGAAAAAGATATTCCATGCAAATGGAAATCAAAAGAAAGCTGGAGTAGCAATTCTCATATCAGACAAAACAGACTTGAAACTAAAGACTATTACAAGAGACAAAGAAGGACACTACATAATGATCAAGGGATCAATCCAAGAAGAAGATATAACAACTGTAAATATTTATGCACCCAACACAGGAGCACTTCAATACATAAGGCAATGTTAACAGCCATAAAAGGGGAAATCAAAAGTAACACAATCATAGTAGAGAACTTTAACACCCCACTTTCACCAATGGAAAGATCATCCAAAATGAAAATAAATAAGGAAACACAAGCTTTAAATGATACATTAAGCAAGATAGACTTAATTGAAATTTATAGGACATTCCATTCAAAAACAACAGAATACACTTTCTTCTCAGGTGCTCATGGGACATTCTCCAGGATAGATGATATCTCAGGTCACAAATCAAGGCTTGGTAAATTTAAGAAAATTGAAATCGTATCAAGTATCTTTTCCGACCACAACACTGTGAGACTAGATATCAATTACAGGAAAAAATCTGTAAAAAATACAAACACATGGAGGCTAAACAATACACTACTTAATAACCAAGAGATCACTGAAAAAACCAAAGAGGAAATCAAAAAATACCTAGAAACAAATGACGATGAAAACATGATGACACAAAACCTATGGGATGCAGCCAAAGCAGTTCTAAGAGGAAAGTTTACAGCAATACAACTGCCTCAAGAAACAAGAAACATCTCAAAGAAACAACTTAACCTTACACATAAAGCAATTAGAGAAAGAAGAACAAAGAAACCCCAAAGTTAGCAGAAGGAAAGAAATCATAAAGATCAGATCAGAAATAAAGGAAAAAGAAATGAAGGAAAGAATAGCAAAGATCAATAAAACTAAAAGCTGGTTCTTTGAGAAGATAAACAAAATCGATAAACCATTAGCTAGACTCATCAAGAAAAAAAGGGAGAAGACTCAAATCAATAGAATTAGAAATGAAAAAAGAGAAGTAACAACTGACACTGCAGAAATACAAAGGATCATGAGAGATTACTACAAGCAACTATATGCCAATAAAATGGACAACCTGGAAGAAATGGACAAATCCTTAGAAATGCACAACCTTCCAAGACTGAACCAGGAAGAAATAGAAAATATAAACAGACCAATCACAAGCACTGAAACTGAAACTGTGATTAAGAATCTTCCAACAAACAAAAGCCCAGGACCAGATGGCTTCAGAGGTGAATTCTATCAAACATTTAGAGAAGAGCTAACACCTATCCTTCTCAAACTCTTCCAAAATATAGCAGAGGGAGGAACACTCCCAAACTCATTCTAGGAGGCCACCATCACCCTGATACCAAAACCAGACAAAGATGTCACAAAAAAACAAAACTACAGGCCAATATCACTGATGAACATAAATGCCAAAATCCTCAACAAAATACTAGCAAACAGAATCCAACAACACATGAAAAGGATCATACACCATGATTAAGTGGGATTTATCCCAGGAATGCAAGGATTCTTCAATATACGCAAATCAATCGATGTGATACAACATATTAACATATTGAAGGAGAAAAACCATATGATCATCTCAATAGATGCAGAAAAAGCTTTCAACAAAATTCAACACCCATTTATGATGAAAACCCTCCAGAAAGTAGGGATAGAGGGAACTTACCTCAACATAATAAAGGCCATATATGACAAACCCACAGCCAACATCGATCTCAATGGTGAACAACTGAAACCATTTCCACTAAGATCAGGAACAAGACAAGGTTGCCCACTCTCACCACTATTATTCAACATAGTTTTGGAAGTTTTAGCCACAGCAATCAGAGAAGAAAAAGAAATAAGAGGAATATAAATCAGAAAAGAAAAAGTAAAACTGTCACTGTTTGCGGATGACATGATACTATACATAGAGAATCCTAAAGATGCTACCAGAAAACTACTAGAGCTAATCAATGAATTTGGTAGAGTAGCAGGATACAAAATTAATGCACAGAAATCTCTTGCATTCCTATACACTGATGATGAAAAATCTGAATGAGAAATTAAGGAAACACTCACATTTACCACTGCAACAAAAAGAATAAAACACCTAGAAATAAACCTACCTAAGGAGACAAAAGACCTGTATGCAGAAAACTATAAGACACTGATGAAAGAAATTAAAGATGATATAAACAGATGGAGAGATATACCATGTTCTTGGATTGGAAGAATCAACATTGTGAAAATGACTCTACTACCCAAAGCAATGTACAGATTCAATGCAATCCCTATCAAATTACCAATGGCATTTTTTACAGAACTAGAACAAAAAATTTCACAATTTGTATGGAAACACAAAAGACCCCGAATAGTCAAAGCAATCTTGCGAAAGAAAAATGGAGCTGGAGGAATCAGGCTCCTGGACTTCAGACTATACTACGAAGCTACAGTAATCAAGACAGTATGGTACTGGAACAAAAAGAGAAATACAGATCAATGGAACAGGATAGAAAGCTCAGAGAAAAACCCATGCACATATGGTCACCTTATCTTTGATAAAGGAGGCAAGAATATACAATGGAGAAAAGACGGCCTCTTCAATAAGTGGTGCTGGGAAAACTGGACAGCTACATGTAAAAGAATGAAATTAAAACACTCCCTAACACCATACACAAAAGTAAACTCAAAATGGATTAAAGACCTAAATATAAGGCCAGACACTATAAAACTCTTAGAGGAAAACACAGGCAGAACACTCTATGACATAAATCACAGCAAGATCCTTTTCGACCCACCTCCTAGAGAAATGGAAATAAAAACAAAAATAAACAAATGGGACCTAATGAAACTTAAAAGCTTTTGCACAGCAAAGGAAACCATAAACAAGACGAAAAAACAACCCTCAGAATGGGAGAAAACATTTGCAAATGAAGCAACTGACAAAGGACTAATCTTCAAAATTTACAAGCAGCTCATACAGCCTAATATCAAAAAAACAAACAACCCAATCCAAAAATGGGCAGAAGACCTAAATAGACATTTCTCCAAAGAAGATATACAGATTGCCAACAAACACATGAAAGAATGCTCAGCATCACTAATCATTAGAGAAATGTAAATCAAAACTACAATGAGGTATCACCTCAAACCAGTCAGAATGGCCATCATCAAAAAATCTACAAACAATAAATGCTGGAGAGGGTGTGGAGAAAAGGGAACCTTCTTGCACTGTTGGTGGGAATGTGAATTGATACAGCCACTATGGAGAACAGTATGGAGGTTTGTTAAAAAACTAAAAATAGAACTACCATACGACCCAGCAATCCCACTACTGGGCATATACCCTGAGAAAACCATAATTCAAAAAGAGTCATGTACCACAGTGTTCATTGCAGCTCTATTTACAATAGCCAGGACATGGAAGCACCCTAAGTGTCCATCAAGAGATGAATGGATAAAGAAGATGTAGCACATATATACAACAGAATATTACTCTGCTATAAGAAGAAATGAAATTGAGTTATTTGTAGTGAGGTGGATGGACCTAGAGTCTGTCATACAGAGTGAAGTAAATCAGAATGGGAAAAACAAATACCGTATGGTAACATATATATATGGAATCTAAAGAAAAAAAAATGGTTATGAAGAACCTGGGGCAGGACAGGAATAAAGACGCAGATGTAACATGGACTTATATATACTACCAAAATAGATAGCTAGTGGGAAGCAGTCGCATAGCACAGGGAGATCAGCTCGGTGCTTTGTGACCACCTAGAGGGGTGGGATAGGGAGGGTGGGAGGGAGACGGAAGAGGGAGGGGATATGGGGATATATGCATGCATATAACTGATTAACTCTGTTATACAGCAGAAACTAACACACCATTGTAAAGCAATTATACTCCAATAAAGATGTTTAAATAAATAAATAAATAAATAATAGTATACCCCCCAGCACCATGGCAGTTCCCAGGCCAACCATCAAAGGTCAAAAAGTGGGCAGTGGCCCAATTCCTGGAAATCCCCACACCTTCCCCAAAATAGTTGGAATAATCCTCCCACTCATTAGCCTATGAAATTACCCAGTCCATAAAAACTAACCACCCCATATTTCAGGGCCTCTTGCCTTCTGAGATGACCCACACTCTGTTTTTGCAGTGTGTTTCTCTCTAAATAAATCCACTTCTTACATATCACTTTTTCTCTCACTGAACTCTTTCTGCTACGAGACATAAAGAACCTGAGCTTCATTAAGTCCTGAGACCAGGTGTGTGATCTCAATTAAAAGACCTTGGGTTCAAGTCCCAATCTGGGTTGTAAGGCTGTGCGGTTTCAGTAGGAGCCAGCACCCCAGCACTGAGGGATGGACATTTTGATCATCAATGCTTTCTACTGAAATATTTGCAACCAGAAGGGGAAATGATGGAAAACTCTGCATGGACTGAGGTATGGGGAAGTCATTCTGGCTTATCTATGGTTTAACTTAAATTTTACTGACCAGAGCAGTCTGTTTTGTGGTGTTTCAGACGTGCATAGCACATCTGCTTTGTCCACTGAGGAAGGGAATGCCTTTGAAAGTTAAAATGGAGTAGCTGTGGTTCAGACATCCAAGATACAACTAGGTGGCCACTGAAGACGTGATTTTGGACATGCTCTTGTATTACTGAAAACTTGAGTTTTCTGAACTGTATTGCAGACCAGGATAAAAGCCACAGGTCAGTGTGGTGTTGTCTCTGATTGCAGTCTCTGCTTGTATTTTGCTTAGCTGTCATGATCTCCGCTGTGTCGTGCCTGTTAGGTGTCTTACACTTCATCCCTAGCCTGAGGGAGGAAACCTGTGTGAGGACTGAGCAGCGACACTGGCCTCTCTGCGAAATGAGTCTAACTGCTGGGTCCCCAGCGAGATGGCCTTGTTGTCTTCCTCTGACTTCCATGAACAATTGGCTGGGCTACGGTGACTATGTGGTGACTACTGACCATGGGGAAAAAGACTCACCATCTTCCTGCCCCATAAGCCAACAGGTCAGAAGGACCCCGTCAGGAAACGTTAACTATACCACTGACTGCCCCTGAGCCCCCCCGGGCTATGCTGTGTGGAGTAGAATAGGCTGGCTTCTGGACACACAAGTCCAGCTAGTGGGATGAACTGTGTTTTGTTTGGAAAGACCTAATGGGTTCACCCCTAAGGGCACTCAACATAACATGGGGTGGCAGACCTGTACCGTGACTGCTGACTCCTGGCTAAGCCAACAGGATGTTTCCTTTAGAGCCAGGGCCCACCGCTCCCCATGGG
Organism: Balaenoptera musculus; assembly: GCF_009873245.2. NCBI lineage: Eukaryota > Metazoa > Chordata > Mammalia > Artiodactyla > Balaenopteridae > Balaenoptera > Balaenoptera musculus. Next base: position 85,754,534 of record NC_045799.1, read on the forward strand.
AGTGGCTCTTGGTTTGCTCTGGGTTGTTGGCCTGTCTGTGTTGTATTTGTAGTATCTGGTTGCAGTGCCCCCTACATACCTGACCCCAGGGATATCGCGAAGAGGGGTGGACCAAGATTGTAAGGGTCCTGCAGGGTGTGTAGGGGTGGAGCCTATGGTCAGGCCACTCAAGATGGCTGTTCTCTCGCTCTCTGTACATCCCTGACCGACCAGGGCCTGCTTCACCTGCGTCTGCTCACCTGACTGACCCTCCTAGTACTTGCCCCAGGCTCAGCGGGTGACTGTTCTTAAAGGGGTAGTGAGGGAGCGTGCCCCTCTGCTGGTTTCCCTGGTAACTAGTGAGCCCACCTGATTTCAATTCCCCTATAACTGTCCTGCCCACAGTCCGCCTCACATGGTGGGATGTTGCTCCAGGACCTTGCTTCAGACCTGTAAGCTTCCCCATCTATTAAACCACTGATGCCTCTGTTACTGACTCTGGGCTCTTTTGTCGGTTTTAAAGCTGGGCAAATGCAGGCCAACACCCTCTATTCCTAGTTTGCTGAGAGTTTTTACCAGGAATAGATAGACCAGGTGTTGAATTCTGTCAAGCGTTCTTTCTGCATAAATTGATACATTTTTCTTCTTTAGTCTATTGATAAGATGGATTACATAGATTGATTTTCAAATGTTGATACTTGGAATAAATCCTAGTCATGATAATTTTTTATACACTGCTGGAATTGATTTGCTAATATTTTAGTGAAGAATTTTTATGACTAAGATTATGAGAGATATTGGTGTACAGTGTTTTTTTTTTAATGTCTTTATTTGGTTTTGGTATCAGATACTATCCTCATAAAATGAATTGGGAAGTGTTCTCATCAAAGTAATACTATCCTCATAAAATGAACTGGGAAGTGTTCTCTTCATTTCTTTGGAAGAGACTGTGTAAAATTGGTGTTAATTCTTTAAAAGTTTGGTTAAATTCTCTAATAAAACTCACTTCAAATGCAACGACATTAGAGATTGCATGGAAATTTCTTTTTCAGAAACTTTTTAAACTGAAGTAGAGTTGATTTACAATGTTGTGTTAATTTCTGCTGTACAGCAAAGTGATTCAGTTATACATATTGATATACAGATACATTCTTTTTAAATTCATTTCCATTATGGTTTATCATAGGATGTTAAATATAGTTCTCTGTGCTATACAGTAGGACCTTGCTGTTTCTCCATTCTATAAATAATAGTTTGCATTCAGAAACTTTTTAATTGCAAATTTAATTTCCTTAATGGTTATCGGGCTATTCAGGTTATCTATTTCATCTTGATTCAGTTTTGATGGTTTTTTTCCTTTTGAGGAATAGGTGCATTTCGTTTCAGTAATCAAATGTATATGTGCAAACTTATTATTCCTTATTATCATTTTGATTTTTGCAGATTTTTCATTTCTGACATTGGTGATTTGTACCTTTTCTTTCTTCATTGTCGGTCTTCCTACAGGTTTGTCAATTTTATTAATCTTTTTTAAAAGAAGTGTTTTCTTTCTTTCAGGAGTAAAAGCTGTGAATTAATTTTCTGTTAGAATTTAGAGTAACTTGAAATTGGCACTTAGACCCTATATTAGTAGGCTTACGTTTTGGCATGTTTCGTGCTGCATAGTGGCTAAGCTATTTTTCTTTAATCAAAGACTCTTGAATGGTATCAAGATTCTAAAAGTTAGCTTTTTTCTTACTATATATGAAATAAGTAAGATACAGGATGGAATGTACAGAACAGAGAATACAGCCAATATTTTATAATAACTTTAAACGGAGTATAATCTATTGAAAAACATCTTTAATATCAACTTTTTCCTCATTTTTCTGTTTTCAATTTCACTGTTTTTTGCTCTTTATTATACCCTTCCTTCTGTTTCCTTTGGATTTATTTTGCCTTTTTTTTCTAGTTTCCTGTTTTTAGTTTCTTGAGGTGGGAGTTTGGCTTGACTGAAACTTTTTTTTCTAATGTAAGCATTTTATGCTACAAATTTTCCTCTCAGCCCTGATTTAGCTGCATCTCCCAAATTCTGATATGTTGTATTTTATTTTCATTCACTTCTGTATATTTTAACTTCCTCTGAGTTTTCCTTTTTGACCCAAAGATTATTTAGAAGTGTGTTGTTTAATTTCCAAGTGTTTGGGGATTTTCCTGTTATCTTTCTGTTACTGATTTTTACTTTGATTCCATTATGGTCAAAGAAGATTTCTGTATGATTTCAATTTTTTTAATTTGGTGAGGTTTGTTTTATGGTCCAAGATAATGTCTATCTTTGTGAATGTTCCATGTGTGCTTGAGAAGAATGTTTATTCTGTTTCTGTTGAAGTGTTCTATACATCTTAACTAAGTTCTGTTCGTTGTATTGTTTAGTTATTCTGTATCATTGCTGATTTTCTGTCTAGTTTGTTCTATCAATTGCTGAGATTGGATTAAATTCACAACTATAATGGTGGATTGTCTATTTCTCCTCTCAACTCTATCAGTTTTTGCCTCATGTATGTTGAGGCTCTGTTGTTTGGTGCATACACATTTAAAATCATTCATTCCTGGTGGATTTATCTTTCATCATTATGTAATGTCCCTTTTTGTCTCTAGTAATTTTCTTTGCTCTGAAGACTACTCTTATGTAGTTAACTTATGTAGTTAACTGTCCCCACCCCAACCAACCCCTCCCCACACATATAATGGAGTCCTAACTCCCAGTGCCTCAGAATGCAACCTTATTTGGAAATAGGGTCACTGAAGATGTAATTAGTTGAGATGAGGTCACACTGGAGTAGGGTATGATATTCCAATATGACTGGTGTCCTTATAAGAAGATAACCATATGAATACAGTGACAAATGGAAGAATGTTATGTGAGGACAAAGGCAAATTCGAGTTATGTAGCTGCAAGGCAAGGAATGCCAAGGAATACCAGAAAAACCTATAGAAGTTAGGAAGAAGCAAGGAAAGATTCCCCTACAATTTTCAGAGAAAGCATGGACATACCAACACTTTCATTTCAGGCTTTTAGTCTCCATACTATAAGAAAATAACCTTCTCTTGTTTCAAGCCACCCAGTTTGTGGTATTTTCTTGCAGTAGTCCTTGTAACCTAACGTAACTGCTTTGTTTGATATTAATACAGACACTCCTAATTTTTTTTTTAATTAATGGTTCCATCATATATGGTTTTCTATTCTTTTACTTTCAGCCCACCCACGTCATTGCATTTGAAGTGAGTTTCTTGTAGACAGCAAATAGTTGGATCATGCTTTTATTATTCACTCTACAGATCTATGTCTTAGATCATTTACATTTAATTATTGATATGTTACGGCTTAAATTTGCCATTTTATTTTTCTGTTTGGTTCCTCTGATTATTAGTCTGTTTCACTTTTCTTATCTCCCTATGGGTTATTTAAACATTTCTTAAATGATTTATTTCTAGTGTTTTTCAGTATCTTGTGTAGTTTTCTTAGAGGTTGATGTAGGTACTGTATGTATATAGAAAACTTACCATTCTGAATGAAGTTTAGGAACCTTACTTCCATTTAGATCCCTTTACCTTCTCCAGTTTTAAAAAGGAATTGTTTTAATTATTTCCCCTATATATACTGAACACCATTTCAGATGGTGTTATAGTGTTTGCTTCAACCATCAAATATGACTTAAGAAATTTAAGAGAGGTAGAATAGTCTGTAACATTCACCTCTCTTCTTATGCATTCCAATGTTCTTCTTTCCTTTCTGGAGTTCTAAGCTTTCTTTCTGTTATCATATTCTGTTTAGAGAATTTCCTTTAGCTGTTCTTTCGCTAGCAACAAATTATCTTAGTTTTCCATCACTTGAGTATGTCTTGATTTCCCTTTCTTCCTGATGGATGTTTTCACCAGATATAAAATTTGCTTTTGACAGTGCTTTTCTTTCAGTACTTAAAAATGTTATGCCAGGGCTTCCCTGGTGGCGCAGTGGTTGAGAATCTGCCTGCCAATGCAGGGGACACGGGTTCGAGCCCTGGTCTGGGAAGATCCCACATGCCGCAGAGCAACTAGGCCCGTGAGCCACAGCTACTGAGCCTGCGCGTCTGGAGCCTGTGCTCCGCAACAAGAGAGGCCGTGATAGTGAGAGGCCCGCGCACCGCGATGAAGAGTGGCCCCCGCTTGCCACAACTAGAGAAAGTCCTCGCACAGAAATGAAGACCCAACACAGCCAAAAATAAATAAATAAATTAATTTTTAAAAAAAAGTTAAAAAAAAATGTTATGCCAATTCCTTCTATGCCCCATGGTTTCAGACGACTGCTGTCATTAGAATTTATGTTCCCCTATAAGTAATGTGTCATTTCTGATTCTTTCAAGACTTTTCCTTTTTCTTTAGTGTTCAGAAGTTTAATTATGATGTGGCTGGGTGTGATTTTTTTTTTACGTTTATGTGATTTGGGGTTTCCTCAGCTTCTTGAATTCATAGGTTTATGTTTTTTGCCCAATTTGGGATGTTTTCAGACATTACACCTTCAAATACTTTTCAGCCCCACTTTCATTCTCCTCTCCTTCTGAGCCTTGATGATACAAATATTAGCTCTTGTCATTGTTTACAAGTCCCTATGGGTCTGTTCTTTTTTTTCCATTCTATTTTTTCTCTGTTGCTCAGATTGGGCAAATTCTTGATGTCCTCAAGTTAACTGATTCACTTCTGTCATCTCTGCCACTGAGTCCATCCAGTGAGTTATTTATTTTGGTTATCATGTTTCTCAGTTCTTTAATTTCCATTTTCTTTTCTGTTACTTCAACTTATTTGCTGAGCTTTTCTATTTTTCTATTTTTTCCATTTATCTGAGGAGAGTTAATAGCTACTTGTTAAATTACTTTTATGATTGGCTCCTTTAAAATCTTTTCCAGATAATACTAGCATCTGATTTATCTCTGGATTAGTGTCTCTTGACTGGCTGTTCTCACTCAAGTTGTGATTTTCCTGGTTCTTAGTATAAGTCCTCTTAAATTACGTCCTAGACACTTTGGATAGTACATAAGACTTTGCAGCACATGTAATCTTTTGAGCAGGCAGTTCCATGGCTGGTATGTAGCATAAGGACCACTTGTGTATGTTTAGCTTTGTACTGGCCACTCCAACACTACTCTGGCACAGGTGGGGCACCAACTCCCACTACCTCATTTCCTGAGTGAGAGTGAAGATCAGCTCCATGGTGGGCCCCATAGCCACCAGGAAGGGGGAGGCGAGGCTGACTGCTTTGTTTCTGCAGGGTGGGCTGAAGCTCCCCTCCCACTGGGCCCAGATGAAACAAGTGTTGAGTGTGCCTGGTCCCCCCCCCAACCCCCAGCTCCCTAGGGCTTCTTGGCTGCTGAGTTAAGGGGATGCTCAGCTCTGTTCTAGAGCCCACTAACAGCACCTTGGTGGGGGAAATCAGAGCACCACCTGTTTCTTCTGGGCACAGGATGGAGGAACAACTCCCTGCTCAGTCCTGCCAACACCACCCAGTGGGTGGAAAAGAGCACCGGCCTATTTGGGTGGAGCAGGGGTTGCGGTGAAACATCAATTTTCTCACGAGTAGGGGCTGGGGGTGGGGAGGGGGACATCCTTCATATTCCTGTTTGGCTAGAGTAGGAGAGAGTTACAAGGATAACCCTTGTGGAGACTTTTCCCAGTGCTCTGGCTAGAAGGAACCATCTTTTTTCTGCAGCTCCTTGTCCAGGATACATGGGTGGCAGTGAGGAAACTCAGGGAACTTACCAACACCTTGATCCTTGAGTGCCAAGTCCCCAAGAAGGCTACCTCTTCTTTCTACCTTTCAGAGACATCCTATGCTTTTTTGTTGTGTCATGTCCAGGGAATTTTAGTTGTAAGGGAAGGCCCTGGGAGCAGTGGAGCTACCCCATCTTGGCAGAACCTGAAGTCAATGAATACTTTCTGAGTTGCTACTATGTGCCAGGCACAGATGAGTTTCCTGTCCTCATGAAGCTACCTAAATCTTAATGGACAGATTACACAAAAATCATGATAATTTATGATGAGTGTTCCCACAGGGCATGTCAAAATCTACCGACTCTCCACAAAAATGCTCCTATCTGCTTCTTCCGGCCTGAAATTGTTTTTAACAGAGCTCAAAGGCATATAGCTATTAAAAATGAAAGGGGTCAATAATCATTTACTTATAAGTAGATATTTAGCAAGTGCAGAGCATGTTCTGGGTCCTGTTAGAGGTATTAGAAAAGCATCAGAAAACAAAATAACAAAGAGCCTTGCACTGACGCAGCTTCCCTGCTACTGGAGTAGACAAACACAATAAACATAATCCACAAGAAGACTGAAATCTCCACTCATTCAGTCACTCAGCTCACTCAGTGTCAATGCCTTACCAGGCAAAGCCTTGTCTGAAAATCACTCCCAGTAAAATTTGCTATTAAATTTATAAATTCTGGATGGCTGACTTCAGATCCTCCTCTGCTCTGAGAGGGGAGAGCAGGCTGGAGTGTAACGGGCGGCACTGTGGAGCTGATGTGGGAGAAGAATTCTCCACAGAGGGAAGAGGGAGCACAGGAAGGCAAGCACCCCGGGCCGGTACGGAGGGTCAGTGCCTTCACTGCAGCAGACAAACGAATGCTGACCCTGACGGTCCAGCGCACACTTCTGCCTCGGTGGGAGCACCGCCCTTAGTTCTGTTCCAAATCTCAGTACAACTGTGCATGATTTATGACAGCTTCATTATGAAGAAGCTTTTTCCCCTCTGGAAATGTTAATTGACGAATCACAAAAACTGCCACTTTCATGAGAAGCAGCTGTGGCATTGTTGAAAAAGTATTAGAATCAGAAGACAAGGTTTGTGTTTCAGCTGTGCTGTTTAGCAGACCCTGGGGTGAGATCCTTTTTTCCTAGTGACTCAATTATCTCATCTGGGAGGTGAGTATAATCTTATGTGGCCGATCATCTCACAGAGTTGTAGTGAAAGGTAAAACAGTTTCATAAATTTTGTTGTATAATTTTTAACATCGTAATCTTCAAGTGATCTGACAGACAGGTCCTTTATAATTCTACTACTGATCAAACAATTACTTTAACTGCTCTAAGTCTATTTAGAGTCTGTTCTTATTCCATTTAGTCTGTCACAGTTTCACTGCAGAGACATTAGCATGTTTGATTATGCAATGCTCCCAGCGCCTATTTGGGGTATTAGGTAATATACAGCGTATGAACTGTATTACGTTTCTACAAAAGGATAAATTTAAAACTCTGAATTCCAAAATACATCTGGTCTCAAGGGGTTCAGAAAAACACTGTGGACCTCTATTTTAATCTTTTTCAAGTGAAGGGAGGGTTAATCAGGGAAGAAAAGCTGTCTTTGGGATGTAACGCCCATGAATTCAATTTATTCATTCAACAAACAATCTGCTATGTTTGCTGTGCCTGCCATGTCTCCGGCTCTGATACAGATACTGGGGATACAAAATAAAAAAAGCAAAACAAAACAGTATCTTTTTTTTTTTTTTGGCCGTGTGGCATGTGGGATCTTAGTTCCCTGACCAGGGATTGAACCTGCATACCCTGCGTTGAAAGCACGGAGTCTTAAGCACTGGACTGCCAGGAAAGTCCCACAAAACAGTATCTTGAGAGCTTATATTCTAATGATGAAAGTCATACCTAGACGTTATAAATAAGTAAACTATGTTAAAAGTCATTAAAGGAAAAACTGGACTAGACAGAAACATTTTGAAAAATAGGCATTTCTTCGTGAATTTGAGAACATGCCTACATGAACGTGACTCGGCAATTCCATTCCTGAGCAAAGACCAACAGAAACGTGTGCAAATATAGCAGGGAACATGTATAAGGATGGTTTATAACAGTCTAATCAGGAGAAAACTCAAAAGTCTATTGACACTAGAATGGATAAACACACTGTGCCGTGTGCAGACAATGGAAAATTAAAAGGTAATGAAAATGAATGTTTACTTTTTAGAACAAGCATGAATTTCATAAAATGTTGAGTGAAAGAGGTCAGACACAAAAAGGATATATACAGTAAGATTTCATTTATATAAAGTCTAAAACCTAAATTATAGCACTTAGGGGGCACACTTATTATTAACTATATTAATTATTATAAATTATAAAGCATTACGGACTGGTTAACATACTTATGACTCAGGATAGCTGTTCCCTTTAAGGGAAGAGAAGGGGTAGGACTGGGAAAGGGCAAGCCTAGGCTTCTCAGGGGCTGCAACATTTTATTTATTAACATTGTTTCTGCAAATATTTTCTTTGTAATAATTTATTAAGCTTCACAACTATGTTTTAAAGCCAATCATAGATTTTAAATAATAACAGATTCATAGGAAGATGCAAAAAAGTCTTATATAACTATACTACAATTTCAAAACCAAAATAGCCGTTGGTACAATTTCCAGAACTTATTTAGACTTCCCGAGTCTTATGCAAGTTTAGCATGTGTACATCATTTGTGTAACCACCACAATCAAGACACAGAGCTGTTCTGTCACCACAGAGGTCCCTGTGCTAACCCTCTGCATGCACATCCCTCCCTCTCCTGTCCTCTGCCCTCCCAAACTCTCCTGGATGTCTAACTACAGACAACCACTAGCCTTTTCCCCATCTCCACAATTGTGCCGTATTGAGAATGTTATATAAATGAAGTCATACAGTATAGAACCTTTTGAGACTGGATATTTTTCTATCAGCATAATGTCCTTGAGATCCACTCAAGTTGTTGCCTGTATAAATAGCTCAATCCTTAGTTATATTCCACGGTTATGGATGTACCACACTTGGTTTAATCATTCACCCCCTGAAGAACAACTGGTTTTGTTTCTAATTTTTGGCTGATTTCAAAGAAATGTCTAAAATTTGGCTATTACAAATAAAGCTGCGATTAATGTTTGTGTACACAGTTTTGCTTGAACATAGGACTTCATTTCTCTGGAATAAGTGCCAAGAAGTACCAATGATCACTGGGTCCTCTGATAAGTTTATGTTTGCCGAGTGCCTGTGCCAGTCTGCACACCTCCCAGCAATGTATGAGCGATTCAACTTCACATCTTGACAGCATTTTGCATTGTCACTACTTTTAATTTTAGCTGTTCTGATAGGTGTGTAATGAAATCTCACTGTGGTTTGAATTAGCATTTTCCTAATGGCTAATGATGTTGAAAATATTTTTATATGCTTATTTGACATCTGTATATCCTCTGGTGAAATGTCTATTCATTTCCTTTGTTCATTTTGTAATTGGATTTTTTAACTGTTGTTTTGAAAATTCTTTATATATTCCAGATACAAATCCTTCAAAAGATATGTGATTTACAAATATTTTCTCCCCATCTGTAGATTATCTTTTCATCCTCTTCACAGCATCATGCACAGTGCAAAGTTTTCAGTTTTCAAGAAACCCAATTTATTGATTTTTTTTTTTTTTTCATCTATGACTCATGCTTTTGGTGCCACGTCTAAGAACTCTTCACTACTCCCTAGGCCCTGAAGATTTTCTCCTACTTTACAGTTAAGTCTATGGTATGCTTTTAGCTTTGTGTTTCTGGTTTTTGGTTTTTGTTGTTGTTTTGGTGTGAGGTTCAGGTTAAAGTTCTTGTTCTTTTTTTTTTGCCTATGGATGTCCAATTGGTCAAGCACCATTTGTTGAAAAGATTATTCTTCCTCCACTGAATTTTCTTTAAAATTGTGATTATATATACATATTTATATTATATATATAACTTAAAATTTATAATTTGAACCATTTTTAAGTTTACAGGTTAACAGCACTAAATACATTCACAAAGTCATACAACCATCACCACTATTTTTTATCATCCCAAACAGCAACTCTGAACTCATTAAACAGTAACTCTCGATTCCCTCCTCTCTCTAACCCCTGATAAATTCTACTTTACTTTCTGTCTCCATGAATTTGCCTATTCTGAATACCTGATATAAGTGGAATCATACAATATTCGTGTTCAGCTTTTTTTACTTAGCACATTTTCAAAGTTCATTGATGTAGTAGCATTTTTCAAAATTTTATTCCTTTTATGGTTGAATAGTACTTCGATGTATGTATACATCACATTTTGTTGATTATTTATCTGCTGATAAACACTTGGGTTGTTTCCACCTTTTGGCTACTGTGAATAATGCTGCCATGAACGTGGATGTGTAAATAAAGTATCTATTTTCAATTCTTTTGGGTATATACCCAGGAGTAGAACTGCTGGATAACATGGTAATTCTATGTTTAACATTTTGAGGAACCACCAAACTGTTTTCCACAGCAGCTGCACCATTTTACATTCTCACCAGCAATACACAAGGGCTCCAATTTCTCCACATCCTCATCAATTTTTTTTTTAAATGATAGCCATCCCAATGGGTATGAAGTGGTATGTCACTGTAGTTTTGATTTGTACTTCCCTAATGACTAATGATGTTGAGCATCTTTTCGTGTGCTTATTGGCCACCTGTATATCTTCTTGGGGGAAATATCTATTCAAATCTTTTACCCACTTCTGAGTTGTAGGAATTTTTTAAAATATATATCCTGGATATTAATCACTTATCCAATTCAATTGAATGTGAGTTATATATTAGATTTCCAACTGGAGCTGTTTCATAGGCATGATAAAGTCTGTAGCAGTGACTGGCAAATTATGGCCTGTGGGCCAAATCCAGCCCAAGCCTGTTTTTATATGGCCCACGAGCTAAGAACACTGAGGTCACCGTGCATCTATCCACACTAGTCAAGAGGGAATACCAAACGCTCCCTATACTTTCACAGTCTTGCCCGATTACCTGCCTTGTCCACCAGGACTAATTCTAGCATGCCCTTTACCCAGTGTGGGCCAAAGTTGGTGCCTGTTGACTCACAGGAACCAATTTTGTGCTTTTCTGTCCAAATTCTTATAAAATGATGCCATGTTGGTAGTTGAAATCTGCTTTGATGGGCGTATTTACAACATAGAAAATCAAATGCCACAAATGAAGACTTTTCCAGAAAGAGCCACTTAACTAAACATTTAACAGCATATCACTGTCTTTATTCCTGTTTATGGGTAAAGTCCCAGAATCTCAATTCATCTCTCATCTCTCATACTCAATCCCCAGACATCTCTGAACATTTCCTGCTTCACTGCATCCCTCAGGAATCCCAAACTCCTTAACCACTCTTACTGTGCCTTTGAGAATCACAGCCCAGCCTCAGCGAAAGCCCCTGTATTGTTAACCTCTTCCCTGAATATTTCTTTCTTCATCTTGCTCCACTGGAAACCTGGTTCTCCCCTGTTGGCACTCTGACCCTTGCAGCTCTCTCTAGACCCCCCAGACCTCTCCCACCACTGGGCTTGGAGCTGGAGCAGGTGTCCTCCTAGCTTCTCACTGCCACAGCCAGTCCACGCCACCTCCTTCTTCTCCAACTGCTTCCATCCCTAATTTTGAATCTCATGTCATCCGACTTTATTTCCCACTATCCCTTCATCATTGTAGTGAACTTCTGATGCTGTCTGTCCCTTACTTTTGATGATATATCTCTTGATTCACAAATTCCCATATGTACACTGACAGTGTTCCAATCAACATATGATCAGTCTGTGCTATCCAGAGATATTTCCTCATTCTCTCTTCTGTGCCTTAATGGATTTCAAACCTTCAACAGTACTTAAAAATTCCATGATCAAACAAATCTCCCAATTGTTACCTATTAAAAAACCTCCTTGAAATAATCCCTTATTCTTTATAACATTTCTACTGTGAGTTTTAATGAGATAAAACTTGCTTTGTTCTTGTTTCTAAGAATAATTTATAATCATTTTATTGTTAATGATATCAGTATTTGAGAAGAGGTACTTAGAACCCAGTTTTATGATATAATTCTCAAATGAAACCAACATTTATGTTTTCCTCCCTTGGAGTGAAAACTATCGTCCACGATGTAAAGCAGTGACTACGCCGACAGTAGAGAATGTGGGCCTGAAGAGAAGCTCGGTGTTGACGATAGACTTTTTGTCTTCCCACAGTAAGACAAAACTACCTTGATGCATTAGGAAAACATAACATTCAAAATCACAGGAGACAGAGATAAAAGAGTAAGACTATCCCAAGGCATCTCACAAATGATGTGAATCAACTCAGATGTGGTAACATGCCGGCAGGACAGTGGTATGCCAGTAGTTTTATTTTGACGTGTTGAAATATTTGGTTATAAAATTATTAGGAGTTTAACATTCTCCTATGAGCTGATGAGCAACTAGGAAAGGAGAGCATCCTGCAAAGAAGAGCCACATGACAGCATATGAAATCAGGGAGAAGGCTAAGGCTTCCTTCGGAAAACGAATGCTTTCATTTCATCTTTCTTTCTCTACCGATACTGTCTAGCCCTCGGCTATTTCCATCTAATGAGTGATCCTGTTGATCATGAACTGCTCCCGCAAGATTTGTTACTGCAATGCTTCATTCTAGTTTCACACGTCCATTCTATCAAGTGTAGTCAATATTCTGTCCATAGGATGAGAGTTTTGCAGATAAAAACGATTCCCTTTGGAACTCATTTTCTGAAAAGCTTGGTGTATCACTGAAATGTAGAAACCACTACCTTTCAAATTGGTCACATGCTAGAAAAAACTATCTTAGTACATTAAGCATTTGTTTACTATCAGTAAAAGCTGCCCCAGAGCCAAAAGAAGGAAACAAAAAAGATATTTATCCTTTAAAAATGATAGGAAAAAAAGCAAATAAGAGGAATAAGAGGAAATCATTTGGAATCCTTCAAAGGGATGTTGAAAGATGCCCCTAGAAAATACGTTCAATTGTTTCAAGAGCTGGAATAGAGCTCTTACCCCCACCACTGCACACACGCAAAGGCAGGGCCTCAGGATGGGGCCTGTTTGGACACAAGTACACTCTCTATACACTTAGAGCTTTCTCAATCATTCTCTCGTCTCCACATCATCTCCTTCTTTGAGGCAGTTCTAGAGCCTATAAATGGGATTACTTCTGGACTTATCTAGGCACTGGTTTCCAGTTCATCTCTCTTCATCTGTATATCCTATCTCTTTAGATGATACCTCAGTTTTTCTCCTCAAGAGTTCTCTGTAGAAGGATAAGTTTAGATTTAGTTTTTCATGTTGGCCTATCTCCAATAAGGCCAAGAAATAGAAGGGTATGTCGAGGTTTTGAGGGTTGGGTGGAGTAGATGAACTACTTTGTTATGATAGAATAATGCAGGGTAGGTGTTCACGACAGCACAGCACTATGGAAACAGGACTGGTGTGGAAACCACTTGGAGGATGCTTCCATTCTCGCCAACACTCATAGACAGACCCCCCTCTGTATAATTCTCCCTGCCCCTCAATCTTACAGGTCAGAGAAAAAGTCACTGAACCATGACCCACCATTCCTCAGTTACCAAGAAAACTCTTGAAGATCTCAGAAGAGCATAGGTCCTAAAGCACTGTTAAATCCTCCCAGAAGCCAAAGTGACTTCAGGTTAGCTATTTCTCAGTTTTCAGGGTCTTCCAGGTTTAGGCTCTAAGCAATTGCTATGTATGACATTATGAGTTGGAAAGGGAGCAGTTACAATCAGCTGATTTCCTCATATTATTAAATACAAATAACAAGCAAGAAGTCAAGCAAACAAAAAGTTTAACAACCTCACAGACATACTGTGAGACCTAATCAAATTAAAAGAAAAAAACCTTATAAAATAGTTTCAAGATTTCCCACTATGGATTTTATTTTCTGCTCTTAATTTCTACTTAATTTCATTATAAAATTCAGTGAAAATGCTTTAGATTTTCCACAACACTGTTTCCTCAAGGATTATTTTTTTCTGAAGGACAACGGCAACAAAAAAGGGTTTTTGATGGCTAACCACGTGGAGAAAGACAAGTTTACTTTAAATAAAAATAACTTGGGGCTTCCCTGGTGGCGCAGTGGTTGAGAATCTGCCTGCCAATGCAGGGGACACGGGTTCGAGCCCTGGTCTGGGAAGATCCCACATGCCGCGGAGCAGCTAGGCCCGTGAGCCACAACTACTGAGCCTGCGCGTCTGGAGCCTGTGCTCCGCAACAAGAGAGGCCGCGATAGTGAGAGGCCCGTGCACCGCGATGAAGAGTGGCCCCCGCTTGCCACAACTAGAGAAAGCCCTTGCACAGAAACGAAGACCCAACACAGCCAAAAATAAATGAATAAATAAATAAATTTAAAAAAAAATAACTTTTTTTTTCTATTAGCTATAAGCACATTCATATAGACTATATATTTTTCTCATATATATTGAGAAAAAAGGGAGAACATCACATTTTACACATTAGGAGTCCACAATAAGGAAAAGGATAACAATTGGGGCTTTAGATAGCCTCATCCAACAGAGGGCAGACAGCAGAAGCAAGAAGAACTACAATCCTGCAGCCTGTGGAACAAAAACCACATTCACAGAAAGACAGACAACATAAAAAGCCAGAGGGCTATGTACCAGATGAAGGAATAAGACAAAACCCCAGAAAAAAAACCAAAAGAAGTGGAGATAGGCAACCTTCCAGAAAAAGAATTCAGAATAATGATAGTGAAGATGATCCAGGACCTTGCAAAAAGAATGGAGGCAAAGATCAAGAAGATGCAAGAATGTTTAACAAAGACCTAGAAGAATTAAAAAACAAACAGAGATGAACAATACAATCATTGAAATGAAAACTACACTAGAAGGAATCAATAGCAGAATAACTGAGGCAGAAGAACGGATAAGTGACCTGGAAGACAGAATGGTGGAATTCACTGCTGTGGAACAGAATAAAGAAAAAAGAATGAAAAGAAATGAAGACAGCCTAAGAGACCTCTAGGACAACATTAAATGCAACAACATTCACATTATGTGGGCCGCAGAAGGAGAAGAGAGAGAGAAAGGACCAGAGAAAATATTTGAAGAGATCATAGTCGAAAACTTCCCTAACATGGGAAAGGAAATAGCCACCCAAGTCCAGGAAGCGCAGAGAGTCCCATACAGGATAAACCGAAGGAGAAACACGCCAAATCACACAGTAATCAAATTGGCAAAAATTAAAGACAAAGAAAAATTACTGAAAGCAGCAAGGGAAAAACGACAAATAACATACAAGGGAACTCCCATAAGGTTAACAGCTGATTTCTCAGCAGAAACTCTACAAGCCAGAAGGGAGGCCATGACGTATTTAAAGTGATGAAAGGGAAGAACCTACAACCAAGATTACTCTAACCGGCAGGGATCTCATTCAGATTTGATGGAGAAATCAAAAGCTTTACAGACAAGCAAAAGCTAAGAGAATTCAGCACCACCAAACCAGCTCTACAACAAATGCTAAAGAAACGTGTCTAAGTGGGAAACACAAGAGAAGACAAGGACCTACAAAAACAAACCCAAAACAATTAAGAAAATGGTCATAGGAACATACATATCGATAATTACCTTAAACATCAATAGATTAAACGCTCCAAACAAAAGACACAGGTTCGCTGAATGGATACAAAAACAAGACCCATATATATGCTGTCTACGAGAGACCCACTTCAGACCTAGGGACACATTCAGACTGAAAGTGAGGGGATGGAAAAAGATATTCCATGCAAATGGAAATCAAAAGAACGCTGGAGTAGCAATACTCATATCAGATAAAATAGACTTTAAAATAAAGAATGTTACAAAAGACAAGGAAGGACACTACATAATGACCAAGGGATCAATCCAAGAAGAAGATATAACAATTATAAATAGATATGCTCCCAATATAGGAGCACCCCAACACATAAGGCAACTGCTAACAGCTATAAAAGAGGAAATTGACAGAAACACAATAATAGTGGGGGAGTTTAACTCCTCACTTAAACCAATAGACAGATCACCCAAAAAGAAAATTACTAAGGAAACACAAGCTTTAAATGACACAATGGACCAGACAGATTTAATTGATATTTATAGGACATTCCATCCAAAAACAGCAGATTACACTTTCTTCTCAAGTGCGCACGGGACATTCTCCAGGATAGATCACATCTTGGGTCACAAATCAAGCCTCAGTAAATTTAAGAAAATTGAAATCATACCAAGCATCTTTTCTGACCACAATACTGTGAGATTAGAAATCAATTGCAGGGAATAAAAACATAAAAAACACAAACACATGGAGGCTAAACAATACGTTACTAAATAACCAAGAGATCACTGAAGAAATCAAAGAGGAAATCAAAAAATACCTAGAGACAAATGACAATGAAAACACGACGATCCAAAACCTCTGGGATGCAGCAAAAGCAGTTCTAAGAGGGAAGTTTATAGCTATACAAGCTTACCTCAAGAAACAAGAAAAATCTCAAACAATCTAACCTTACACCTAAAGGAACTAGAGAAAGAAGAACAAACAAAACCCAAAGTTAGTAGAAGGAAAGAAATCATAAAGATCAGAGCAGAAATAAATGAAATAGAAACAAAGCAAACAATAGCAAAGCTCAATAAAACTAAAAGCTGGTTCTTTGAGAAGACAAACAAAATCGATAAACCATTAGCCAGACTCATCAAGAAAAAGAGGGAGAGGATTAAATCAATAAAATTACAAATGAAAAAGAAGAAGTTACAACAGACACCACAGAAATACAAAGCATCCTTAGAGACTACTAGAAGCAACTCTATGCCAATAAAATGGACAACCTGGAAGAAATGGACAAATTCTTAGAAAGGTATAACCTTCCAAGACTGAACCACGAAGAAATGGAAAATATGAACAGACCAATCACAAGTAATGAAACTGAAACTGTGATTAAAAATCTTCCAACAAACAAAAGTCCAGGACCAGATGGCTTCAGAGGTGAATTCTATCAAACATTTAGAGAAGAGCTAACATCCATCCTTCTCAAACTCTTCCAAAAAACTGCAGAGGAAGGAATACTCCCAAACTCATTCTATGAGGCCACCATCACCCTGATACTAAAACCAGACAAAGATACTACAAAAAAAGAAAATTTCAGACCAATATCACTGATGAATATAGATGCAAAAATCCTCAACAAAATACTAGCAAACAGAATCCAACAACACATTAAAAGGATCATACACCATGATCAAGTGGGATTTATCCTAGGAATGCAAGGATTCTTCAATATACGCAAATCAATCAATGTGATACACCATATTAACAAATTGAAGAATAAAAACCATATGATCATCTCAATAGATGCATAAAAAGCTTTTGACAAAATTCAACACCCATTTACGATGAAAACCCTCCAGAAAGTAGGGATAGAGGGAACTTACCTCAACATAATGAAGGCCATATATGACAAACCCACAGCCAACATCGATCTCAATGGTGAACAACTAAAACCATTTCCACTAAGATCAGGAACAAGACAAGGTTGCCCACTCTCACCACTATTATTCAACATAGTTTTGGAAGTCTGAGCCATGGCAATCAGAGAAGAAAAAGAAATACAAGGAATACAAATTGGAAAAGAAGAAGTAAAACTGTCACTGTTTGCAGAGGACATGATACTATACATAGAGAATCCTAAAGATGCCACCAGAAAACTACTAGAGCTAATCAATGAATTTGGTAATGTTGCAGGATACAAAATTAATGCACAGAAATCTCTTGCATTCCTATATACTAATGATGAAAAATCTGAAAGAGAAATTCAGGAAACACTCCCATTTACCATTGCAACTAAAAGAATAAAATACCTAGGAATAAACCTACCTAGGGAGACAAAAGATCTGTATGCAAAAAACTGTAAGACACTGATGAAAGAAATTAAAGATGATACCAACAGATGGAGAGATATACCATGTTCTTGGATTGGAAGAATCAACATTGTGAAAATGACTATACTACCCAAAGCAATCTACAGATTCAATGCAATGACTATCAAATTACCAATGGCATTTTTTACAGAACTAGAACAAAAAAATCTTAAAATTTGTATGGAGACACAAAAGACCCTGAATAGCCAAAGCAGTCTTGAGGGAAAAAAACGGAGCTGGAGGAATCAGACTCCCTGACTTCAGATTATACTACAAAGCTACGGTAATCAAGACAATATGGTACTGGCACAAAAACAGAGATACAGATCAATGGAACAGGATAGAAAGCCCAGAGATAAACCCAAGCACCTATGGTCAACTAATTTATGACAAAGGAGGCAAGGATATACAATGGAGAAAAGACAGTCTCTTCAATAAGTGGTGCTGGGAAAACTGGACAGCTACATGTTAAAGAATGAAATTAGAACACTCCCCAACACCATACACAAAAATAAACTCAAAATGGATTAGAGACCTAAATGTAAGACCGGACAGTATAAAACTCTTAGAGGAAAACATAGGAAGAACGCTCTTTGACATAAATCACAGCAAGATCTTTTTTGATCCACCTCCTACAGTAATGGAAATAAAAACAAAAATAAACGAATGGGACCTAATGAAACTTAAAAGCTTTTGTAAAGCAAAGGAATCTACAAACAAGACGAAAAGACAACCCTCAGAATGGGAGAAAATATTTGGCAACGAATCAACGGACAAAGTATTAATCTCCAAAATATATAAACAGCTCATGTAGCTGAATATCAAAAAAACAAACAACCCAATCCAAAAATGGGCACAAGACCTAAATAGACATTTCTCCAAAGAAGACATATAGATGGCCAAGAAGCACATGAAAAGCTGCTCAACATCACTAATTATTAGAGAAATGCAAATCAAAACTACAATGAGGTATCACCTCACACTGGTTAGAATGGGCATCATCAGAAAATCTACAAACGATAAATGCTGGAGAGGGTATGGAGAAAAAAGAACCCTCTTGCACTGTTGGTGGGAATGTAAATTGATACAGCCACTATGGAGAACAGTATGGAAGTTCATTAAAAAACTAAAAATAGAATTACGATATGACCCAGCAATCCCACTACGGGGCATATACCTAGAGAAAACCTTACTTCAAAAAGACACATGCACCCCAATGTTCATTGCAGCACTATTTACAACAGCCAGGACATGGAAGCAACCTAAATGCCTATTGACAGATGAATGTATAAAGAAGACGTGGTACATATATACAATGGAATATTACTCATCCATAAAAAGGAATGAAATTGAGTCATTTGTAGATATGTGGATGCATTTAGAGACTGTGATACAGAGTGAAGTAAGTCAGAAAGAGAAAAACAAATATCGTATGTTAACGCATATATGTGGAACCTAGAAAATGGTACAGATGAACAGGTTTGCAGGGCAGAAATTGAGACACAGATGTAGAGAACAAACGTATGGACACCAAGGGGGGAAGTGGTGGGGGGGTGGGGGGGTGGTGTGATGAATTGGGAGATTAGGATTGACATGTATACACTGATGTGGATAAAATAGTTGACTAATAAGAAGAAAAAGAAAAAAAAAGCAAGCAATGGCGATAATGATGATAATGTTTTTAGGAAGACCTTGCAATAACCATTAAATCAATTCTCAATTAAAAAAAACACATAGCATTGAATTCAAGAAGCAAGACACAAAATAGTACATTCTGTTTGATTCCATTTGTATAAAAAAACCCCAAAGAAGCAAAAGATATAAGCAGTACAACTAAGAACAACAAGAAAGTATTACCATAAAGGTCAAGTCTTCTGGGGGAGGAATGGAGGGGAAATGAATTGGAAGGGGGCCCACGGGAGGCTTACAGGTTGTGTTCAATGTTGGAATGAGAGGTGGGCACAAGGGTGTTTGCTTTATAATCATGTTTTATTCTGTACATTTACGATTTATGCACTTTCCCACATTTCTGTATATTTCATAATTAAATATGGTGGCATCAGTTGAAGAGGGACATTAATAGTATAGCTGGCCTGCGGAAGAAGGTAGATTTCAAAGTAACAAGTTCAAGATGACAGTGATTTATTTTGTAAAATATTTGTTGATATTTAGAAACGTTGAAGGAAAAACAAAGATGTAGATATGGGAGTTCCACTAGAAATTATGCACGTTTAATTTTTTCTCTTAATATTGCTGTATTGTGTTTATCTTAATTCCACAGGGGTGGTTTTCCAAAATAAATTAGTTTATATAAAATTAAGCAGGTAAGTGACACTTTACATATGTTGATTGTTAACATCTCAGTGCAATGTGCCTTTATATCTGAACTGAAAAAGCAATAATGAGAGTAATGGATTAAATCTTGTTGGAACATTAAAACTTAAACTTCTTTTACTTACATGGAACCCCCCAAAGTTAATGCAGGGTATGTGACTGCTACACTGTCAGTGACACTTCCATTTGCCTCTATCTGTGTAACCAGAATTACCAATTCCTGTGAGTCAGCTATTGACAAATTTTCATTTAGCCCCAATTTTTCAAAAACTAGCTTTAAAAGATCATTATAGGCCAAAATGTTGTTCTACATATTACTTATATGAAAAAGAAATAAATGATGTTATCATTTTAATAATGGAATAAATAGAAGCTGCAGAGTCCCAAGGATGCATTTTTGATAATAATATAGTTATAATAAAATTACATTTGAACAACTATATAAACTTCATGGATATACATTTCTCAAATGAGAATTTACCCATGGTGAGGTCAGAATAACCTGGCAGGCTGTACAGATATTCACAAGAAATCACATGTGTCATAATTCATTGAGTTTTTTTTTCTTTTATCATTTTTTTAAACATCTTTATTGGAGTGTAATTGCTTTACAGTGGTGTGTTAGTTTCTGCTGTATAACAAAGTCGATCAGCTGTATGTATACATATACCCCCATATCTCCTCCCTCTTGTGTCTCCCTCTCACCTTCCCTATCCCACCCCTCTAGGTGGTCACAAAGTACCAAGCTGATCTCCCTGTGCTATGCTGCTGCTTCCCACTAGCTATCTATTTTACACTTGGTAGTGTATGCCACTCTCTCACTTTGTCACAGCTTACCCTTCCCTCTCCCCGTGTCCTCAAGTCCATTCTCTACATCTGCATCTTTATGCCTGTCCAGCCCCTAGGTTCATCAGAACCATTTTTTTTTATATTCCATATATATGTGTTAGCATACGGTATTTGTTTTTCTCTTTCTGACTTACCTCACTCTGTATGACAGACTCTAGGTCCATCCACCTCACTACAAATAGTTCAATTTCGTTTCTTTTTATGGCTGCATTATATTCCACTGTATATATGTGCTACATCTTCTTTATCCATTCATCTGTCAATGGACACTTAGGTTGCTTCCATGTGCTGGCTATTGTAAACAGAGCTGCAATGAACACTGTGGTATATGACTCTTTTTGAATTATGGTTTTCTCAGGGTATATGCCAAGTAGTGGGATGGCTGGGTGGTATGGTAGTTCTATTTTTAGTTTTTTAAGGAACCTCCATACTGTTCTCCATAGTAGCTGTATCAATTTACATTCCCACCAACAGTGCAAGAGGGTTCCCTTTTCTCCACACCCTCTCCAGCATTTATTATTTGGAGATTTTTTGATGATGGCCATTCTGACTGGTGTGAGGTGATACCTCATTGTAGTTCTGATTTGCATTTCTCTAATGATTAGTGATGTTGACCATCCTTTCATGTGTTTGTTGGCTATCTGTATATCTTCTTTGGAGGAATGTCTATTTAGGTCTTCTGCCCATTTTTGGATTGGGTTGTTTGTTTTTTTTGATATTGAGCTGCATGAACTGCTTTTAAATATTGGAGATTAATCCTTTCTCAGTTGCTTCATTTGCAAATATTTTCTCCCATTCTGAGGGTTGTCTTTTCATTTAGTTTATGTTTTTCCTTTGTGGTGCACAAAAGCTTTTAATTTTCACTAGGTCCCATTTGTTTATTTTTCTTTTTATTTCCATTTCTCTAGGAGGTGGGTCAAAAAGGATCTTGCTGTGATTTATGTCACAGAGTGTTCTTCCTATGTTTTCCTCTAAGAGTTTGATAGTGTCTGGCCTTACATTTAGGTCTTTAATCCACTGTGAGTTTATTTTTGTGCATGGTGTTGGGGGGTGTTCTAATTTCATTTTTTTACATGTAGCTGTCCAGTTTTCCCAACACCACTTATTGAAGAGGCTGTCTTTTCTCCATTGTATACTATTGCCTCCTTTACCAAAGATAAGGTGACCATATGTGCATGGGTTTATCTCTGGGCTTTCTATCCTGTTCCATTGACTTATATTTCTGTTTTTGTGCCAGTACCATATGGTCTTGATTACTGTAGCTTTGTAGCATAGCCTGAAGTCAGGGAGCTTGATTCCTCCAGCTCCGTTTTTCTTTCTCAAGATTGCTTTGGCATTTCGGGGTCTTTTGTGTTTCCATACAAATTGTGAAATTTTTTGTTCTAGTTCTGTGAAAAATGTCATTGGTAGTTTGATAGGGATTGCATTGAATCTGTAGATTGCTCTGGGTAGTATAGTCATTTTCACAATGTTGATTCTTTCAATCCAAGAACATGGTATATCTCTCCATCTGTTTGTATCATCTTTAATTTCTTTCATCAGTGTCTTATAATTTTCTGCATATAGGTCTTTTGTCTCCTTCAGTATGTTTATTCCTAGGTATTTTATTCTTTTTGTTGCAATGGTAAATGGGAGTGTTTCCTTAATTTCTCTTTCAGATTTTTCATCATTAGTGTATAGGAATGGAAGAGATTTCTGTGCATTAATTTTGTATCCTGCTACTTTACCTAATTCATTGATTAGCTCCAGTAGTTTTCTGGTAGCATCTTTAGGATTCTCTACGTATAGTATCATGTCCTCTGCAAACAGTGACAGTTTTACTTCTTTTCCAATTTGTATTCCTTGTATTTCTTTTTCTTCTCTGATTGTTGTGGCTCAGACTTCCAAAACTATGTTGAATAATAGTGGTGAGAGTGGGCAACCTTGTCTTGTTCTTGATCTTAGAGGAAATGGTTTCAGTTTTTCACCACTGAGAACGATGTTGGCTGTGGTTTTGTCATATATGGCCTTTATTATGTTGAGGTAAGTTCCCTCTGTGCCTACTTTCTGGAGGGTTTTTTATCATAAATGGGTGTTGAATTTTGTTAGAAGCTTTTTCTGCATCGTCGAATCTGAATAAGATCCTTGCTGGGTAGAGCAATCTTGGTTGTAGGTTTTTCCCTTTCATCACCTTAAGTATGTCCTGCAACTCCCTTCTGGCTTGCAGAGTTTCTGCTGAAAGATCAGGTGTTAACCTTATGGGGATTCCCTTGTATGTTATTTGTTGTTTTTCCCTTGCTGCTTTTAATATTTTTTCTTTGTATTTAATTTTTGATAGTTTGATTAATATGTGTCTTGGCATGTTTCTCCTTGGATTTATCCTGTATGGGACTCTCTGTGCTTCCTGGACTTGATTGACTATTTCCTTTCCCATATTAGGGAAGTTTTCAACTATAGTCTCTTCAAATATTTTCTCAGCCCCTTTCTTTTTCTGTTCTTTTTCTGGGACCCCTATAATTCGAATGTTGTTGCATTTAATGTTGTCCCAGAGGTCTCTGAGACTGTCCTCAATTCTTTTCATTCTTTTTTCTTTATTCTGCTCTGCAGCAGTTATTTCCACTATTTTATCTTCCAGGTCACTTATCCGTTCTTCTGCCTCAGTTATTCTGCTATTGATTCCTTCTAGAGAATTTTTAGTTTCATTTATTGTGTTGCTCATCATTGTTTGTTTGCTCTTTAGTTCTTCTAGGGCCTTGTTAAACGTTTCTTGTATTTTCTCCATTCTATTTCCAAGATTTTGGATCGTCTTTACTATCATTACTCTGAATTCTTTTTCAGGTTGACTGCCTATTTCCTCTTCATTTGTTTGGTCTGGTGGGTTTTTACCTTTCTCCTTCATCTGCTCTGTGTCTCTCTGTCTTCTCATTTTGCTTAACTTACTGTGTTGGGGTCTCCTTTTCACAGGCTGCAGGTTCATAGTTCCTGCTGTTTTTGGTGTCTGCCCCCAGGGGCTAAGGTTGGTTCAGTGGGTTGTGTAGGCTTCCTGGTGGAGGGGACTGGTGCCTGTGTTCTGGAGGATGACGCTGGATCTTGTCTTTCTGGTGGGCAGGACCGCTTCCGGTGGTGTGTTTTGGGGTGTCTGTGACCTTATTATGATTTTAGGCAGCCTCTCTGCTAATGGGTGGGGTTGTGTTCCTGTCTTGCTAGTTGTTTGGCATAGGGTGTCCAGCACTGTAGCTTGCTGCTCATTGAGTGGAGCTGGGTCTTAGAGTTGAGATGGAGATCTCTGGGAGAGCTTTTGCCATTTGATATTATGTGGAGCCAGGAGGTCTCTGGTGGACCAATGTCCTGAACTCGGCTTTCCCACCTCAGAGGCACAGGCCTGATATCTGGCCAGAGCATGAAGACCCTGTCAGCCACGTGGCTCAGAAGAAAAGGGAGAAAAAAAGAAAGAAAGAAAGAAAAAATAAAATAAAATAAAGTCATTAAAATAAAAAAAATTATTAAAAATTAAAAAAATCTAAAAGTAATTTTAAAAAAGGAAAAAAAAAAGAAAGGAAGAAAGAAGTGAGCAACAAAACCAGAAAACAAATCCACCAATGATAAGAAGCACTAAAAACTATACTAAAAACAAAAAACAAAAAATGGGCAGACAGAACCCTAGGACAAATGGCAAAAGCAAAGCTATACAGACAAAATCACACAAAGAAGCATACACATACACACTCAGAAAAAGAGAAAAAGGAAAATATATATACATAAAAAAAAGGAAGAGAGCAACCAAATCAATAAAGAAATCTACCAATGATAATAAGCTCTAAATATTAAACTAAGATAAACATAAAACCAGAAACTAATTAGATGCCGAAAGCAAACCCCAAGTCTACAGTTGCTCCCAAAGTCCACCGTCTCAATTTTTGGGATGATTCGTTGTCTATTCAGGTATTCCACAGATGCAGTGTACATCAAGTTGATTGTGGAGATTTAATCCGCTGCTCCTGCGGCTGCTGGGAGAGACTTCCCTTTCTCCTCTTTTTTCACACAGCTCCTGGGGTTCAGCTTTGGATTTGGCACCACCTCTGCGTGTAGGTCGCCTGAGGGCATCTTGCTCTTTGCCCAGACAGGAGGGGGTTAAATCAGCAGCTGACTAGGGGGCTCTGGCTCTCTCAGGCCAGGGGGAGGGAGGGTACGGAGTGTGGGGCGAGCCTGCGGCGGCAGAGGCCAGCATGACGTTGCAGCAGCCTGAGGCGCGCCGTGTGTTCTCCCAGGGACGTTATCCCCGGATCACGGGACCCTGGCCATGGCGGGCTGCACAGGCTCCCGGGAGGGGCGGTGTGGAGAGTGACCTGTGCTCGCACACAGGCTTCTTGGTGGCGGCAGCAGCAGCCTTAGCCTCTCATGCCCGTCTCTGGGGTCTGCGCTGATAGCCGCGGCTCACGCCCGTCTCTGGAGCTCGTTTAGGTGGTGCTCTGAACCCCCTCTCCTCACGCAGCCCGAAACAATGGTCTCTTGCCTCTTAGGCAGGTCCAGACTTTTTCCCAGACTCCCTCCCGGCTAGCTGTGGCGCACTAGCCCCTTCAGGCTGTGTTCACGCCGCCAACCCCAGTCCTCTCCCTGGGGTCTGACCTCCGCAGCCCGAGCCTCAGCTCCCAGCCCCGCCCGCCCCAGTGGGTGAGCAGACAAGCCTCTCGGGCTGGTGAGGGCTGGTCGGCACCCATCCTTTGTGAGGGAATCTCTCCGCTTTGCCCTCTGCACCCCTGTTGCTGCGCTCTCCTCCGTGGCTCCGAAGCTTCCCCCCCGGCTCACCTCCGTCTCTGCCCACGAAGGGCCTTCCTAGTGTGTGGAAACTTTTCCTCCTTCACAGCTCCCTCCCAGAGGGGCAGGTCCCGTCCCTATTCTTTTGTCTCTGTTTTTCCTTTCTTCTTTTGCCCTACCCAGGTATGTGGGGAGTTTCTTGCCTTTTGGGAAGTCTAAGGTCTTCTGCGCATTCAGTAGGTGTTCTGTAGGAGTTGTTCCACATGTAGATGTATTTCTGATGTATTTGTGGGGAGGAAGGTGATCTCCACGTCTCACTCCTCCACCATCTTGAAGGTCTCTCCTATCATTTATTTTTCTTCTAAGAGCACTTAATGGAAAAAACAAATCCTTACCACACAATTTCCCAAACTATAAGAGCACCCAAAGTAACAAAGCACAAGTCCTTAAACAGAAAAGTTCAATTCCAAGTTCAAAAAGAGTGATGTGATTACGTCGGCCAGCACCACCAGATAAGAGTAAATGTGAGCATCTATCCCTCATTTCATCCTACAAGACCTGAGACAGGAAAGAATAAACCAACTTACCTACCCACTGACATCGTTAAACTACACTGTCACTCTTTGATCTTTTTATCTCCACAAATGTACTTTAATAGACAGATAAGTATGAAAAGAAAATTAATATTAGTTATAAATCAACCAATTCACCCAAACAAATCCAACTGCTTGCTACGCACCAGGTGCTGCTTTCGGGCCAGGGATACACAAGTGCCTGATACATGGTGCCCATCGTCAAGGCACTCACAGTGCAGAGAGAAACCAACCATCAGGCCATCACAGCTCAGAGCTGCCAGGACCGACCACAAACTAAACACAGGAGACACAGGACCACACAGACCTCACTGCACCGGGTCTCAGTGGGCAGCTGGGCTGAAGAAAGTGGCCGGGGAGGTGTTCTCAGAGAAAGATGAAATCTAAAGCCCAAAGCAAAAGCCAGTCAGGGGAAGGGCATTCTAAGCAGTGGAATAGCACGTGCAAGGGTCCCGCGATGAAGAGGGTCCAGCGCAGGTGGGGCAAGCTTTCCACGTGGCGTCTTGTTGAGGGAAAGGGAGAGGCAAGAGGAGGCCGAGGCAGGCAGCGCCCGCCGGGAGGACCCCGGCTCAGACATCACCCTGAAGACCGTGGGAAACCACTCAAGCGGGGAGTGGGGGGCAGGGGTGGTGTGTGACCTGCAGAGGGTATCCACCCTCCAGGGTACAGACTGAGCTGGGAGGACAAAGCTGGAGACCTGGACATGGGTCAGAGTTGGTGCAGGGACCTAAGCAGCACAGTCCGATGGCCTGAAGGAAGGCAGGGGCCGTGGAGGAGAACATTTTGACACCTGGGATTCGAAGGGACAGGTGAGGGAGGAATCCCGGGAGACGGCACAGAGTGTTCTAACTTCCTCTGCCCCTTCTTTAATGAAACCAACTGAGAAACTGCCTTTATCACTAAAAATCAATCCAAGTCTGTTAATAGAGGGAGGAAAAAAAAACAACACAAATAATACTCAATATTTCAAAAGTGAATAAACCATTTACCACTTTTCTCTCTGACTCTGGGGGGCACTAAACAGACTGCAGGCTGCTGAGGTGTGAGCGTCAGGGAAGGGCCACTTCTCCATGGGCCACACTGCACATCCTGGGACAACCTCAAACACTACTTACTTCCTGCTGCCTTTTGCTGCTGCATTATGTCAAGGGAGGGAGGAGGACAATCCGTTACCTCTGGGATACCAAGCACAAGACAAGCTCCATTCATTCATTCAACCAACAAATATTTCTCGAGTATGTGTGGTGAACTGTGCTGTATGCACGAGGTGCAAAGGTGAAGAAAAATCTGTCCCTGTCCTCAAAGAATTTCAGCCTAGCTTGATTTAAGGTAGCAGGGAATAGAACAGAAATAAAAGCAGAATTAGTCACTGTTTTAGTTGATGTGCAAATTCAGGTGAGTTATTCCTCATGGTAAAGAGAGCTTTGCAGAAATTGCTCAAGCGTTCCCAAAGGTCAGGCCATCAGTCATAAAGTGTGGTGATAAGGGGGTCGAGGTATCATTATAAGGAGGAAGAGACGCTGGAGGCTGTTGTGGATGCACGGAAAGGGTGTCCACGCACACAGGCTCGTGCTGGGAAACTATAGAGAACTCATACCTGGAATCTACTTCACAGAGGAAGGGCCCAACCA
The DNA here is from genome assembly GCF_009873245.2 of Balaenoptera musculus. Taxonomy (NCBI): domain Eukaryota; kingdom Metazoa; phylum Chordata; class Mammalia; order Artiodactyla; family Balaenopteridae; genus Balaenoptera; species Balaenoptera musculus. The sequence continues at coordinate 85,782,457 of NC_045799.1, forward strand.
CAGGCTCTCACAGGCTTGAGAAGAACAACAGCCGTCAGAGAGAAAGTCCATTCTTTCTCAGAGATTTATATCATTAATTTACTTCTCTACTTTCATGTAAATTCAAAGATCTCCAAGTTAGTCAAAAGAATCTACTCAAAGTTACAAAGGTCTTAATCATTCCACTGTTGATATGGCTCATATCTATTCTTCCTGAAAATGATAAACTGCCCTTGAAAATCACTGCTATTTTTCAAACATGAAGATATGAAGGTAACATTTTGTATTTCTTGGAGGCAGTGTTCCTTTGTCTGAGAGCCATGAGCAAGATGCCAAGTTGTTAGAACTCTTGCAGACGTCATCTACTTCCTCAAGAGAGCAAAAAAAAAAAAAAAAAAAGGAAGTTTCCCTAGAAAGAGATTTAAGCACACCAGAAGCTAGATTATACCATTTCTATTTTTCAAATTTATGAGCACAACAGCAAAGGCGTTAAGATGACCAGAATGAAATGTGCCTAGGAGAAAAGAGTACACATATTAGATTTTCTCATTATACTTTCTCACAACACGACTGCATTTTAGCTGGAGTTGCCCTGAGTTGTGGGAACAATTAACAGCCTGGCATTTCTCATCATAACAATTGCCATGACTCAGGGTGTCCCAGTGACGCAGCTGGTTGGCACCCCTCCTACTCGCCTTGTAGTTTACGTCCCCTTCAAGGCACGTGTGTTTTTGACAAGCATTCCACCAAGAAGAAGGAAAAATGTCTCCCTGTGGCAAACTGGGAAATGCTCACCAAGCTAATTTTGACAGGTACGTTTCTGTAAGCATTGATGTTGTTCAGACAGAGAACAAAGGGGGAAGTAAACCAAAATGCTTGTTAAAAGGTATGACTAGTCATTTAGTCATTCTGTGAGACTAAAATGAGATGCTGGGGTCAGGGAGTATCTTATGGTTCATTTTTCTCAGTTGACAATGCCTAGCGTACTGTGGAAGCATATCAACTTCTTCCCATGGTGACAATGATCTCTTAATTTATTTTCAAAGCATATTTCAAAGCAAGTTCCGTTCATGAAAATAAGCCTTGCTTAGCATTTACAGGATAGTTAGCTAACGTTAGATTTCTTTTTCTACTGCCCATGCTTCTTTATAGATGTGGAGCCTTTGGCACTAGTCGGGAAAACACATAATTATAATATGGCAAATTTTATAACCACAGTAGCCACAAACAACAGGTCGGGTGGCCAACCATCTGAGTTTGCCCGGGGACCTGCGGACTCTCGGTGCTAAAACCAGAACAGACCTGGGCAAACCAGCACGAGCTGGTTACCCTACATGTCACACACACACCCTTCCACCAGACATGTGGTCTAAAGAGTATGTTTATTTTCTCAACTTACCCAATGTTTTGTTGTATAAATCCCTCAATTCCAGCATAAACCTCTAAGAAGAGAACATCACAGAAAATAAACAAACAAAACCATGAGAACAAGCCCCAAATCAAGTAGAGATGTTACAAGCGTAAATTCAACTTCCCTAAATGTTTTATTTATTTGAACACTCAAAAGAGAAAAAAATACCATGCAGGAAATAAACTTTCATTTTGTACAATGAAAGTTATAATGCACGTATAATCCCCCTAAAATCACCCCATTCGAGGACAGAAACATGGATGTTCATTTCTCTGCTCTAGGATGTTTTATTATCATTACAAATCTTACTCTAAATGTCAGTATCACAGTCTTACTCAGTTCAAATATGGACAAGTCAAATCTTTTTACCACTGTAATAGATTTAAAAATATGGAAACATTTGACTCAACTATATTTAGTCTGAGTATATTAATACTAACTTAAAATAATCTAATTAGGCATGCCTTCAAAGTCCAAAATGAAATCAAATATGCATAGTACTAGCTGTCTGATACATATAAGGTATATGTTATACACACATGCATATCTCGACCACCATGCACAGATATGTTTATACGTGTTATATATTTATTTTATACATGCATGTCTCTCTAGATATGCGTGTGTGAGCATGCATGTGTGTGTGGATGCAGGCATGTATTCCTTTACACCTGTGAGACACACCTGGAGGACACAAGACCCTAAACATTGGCTTCCGCTCTGCTGTCTCTCCACGAATGCGCCAGCCCCGACCCTGAGCCTGCGGGCTCCTGACCTCAAGTGTCCACCTCAGCACCCCTGTTCGCAGGGCCCAGGACACGTGTACTTCCTGGCAGCACCACTGCCGTGCTAAAATAGGGTCTTTCCACGGACAAATGGAATCTTAGAGAGCTGGCCGCAGCGATGGCTTTGCTCCTTTCAGGACTAAGCTGCAAGGCATGGCAAGGGGGCTAGGAAGAGATGTGTCCCTTGCTCCAAGTCTCACCCTGCGAAACGTTCTGGGGCTATTTCCTGTAACCGAAGAGACTATCTTCTTGGAGATACTGTGACACATCGGATCACACCCCTAAAACCTGCACTACTTCGTTACAGCTAACCCCACAGGATCTACCTCACTACTGCTTCATCAGTTCCATCTTGCCTATTGCTATTGAGAACTTGGACGTTTGTTCACATGAAGGATTAAGGAAATGATTTTCACGCCTCTAGATGGATGAAAGTAATCAGAAATACAAAATGCAATTTTGCTTTGCAAGATTTACTTGAAGGGAATTAACACCAAGAGAATAATACAACCATTGCCTCCTCCTCTATTTGAAACCCTCAATTAAGTAATAATAATGAGAGAAATAAGAACCACTAACAGTTATGGTGCTCTTACATGATCCAGGAGCTGGTCCAAGCCCTCTAAATGGACAGGTGCTTGCACAGTCCTGTGAGGCAGGGATTGTTGTTATTCCAGCCACACAGAAGAGGAAACTAAGTCACAGAGAAGCTGAGTACGCGCCCAAGGTCACATACCATTAAACAGCAGAACCAGGGTTTGAACTCAGGCCATGTGATTTCAGAGTTCATATTCTTAGCCACCATTTTACATTTTTTCTTTTCAAGTTGCAGCTCTTATCCTTCCTAACCATGTTAAGAAGAACAGGAAGATAACAGAAAATGCTAAGGACATTTTCCACTAAATATTTAGAAGCAGTATTTTTAAAAAACTTTTATCATTAGATGCTTTTCAAATTTTCCATCATTGCCACAATTCCTTATTTCATCATGAGATCAAAGAAATGACTAAAATTTATCTGGGGCATTTACAATTTATTTAAATTCATATAGAGTGTGTTAGACGAAAGCCGGGCGCTAAACAGCTAGATGTTCCGCTCACAGCTAAAGAGCAGAGATAAGCCATCGGCAGGTTGCCAGTTCCTCCTTCCTCTCCAACTGTAATTAACGCAAGCACTGTTTTACATCCATTTCCACAGACAAAATTCTTAAATTTAACTAGGATTTAATTCAATAATATTAACCCATACACAGCAGCTTCAAAACAGACTATGATTTCTCCACATATATCTAGTTTTAAAATAAGAAAAAGTTAATAAGACTACTGATAGTAAATTAGTTGTGTAAAGTACTTGGCGTGACACAGGTTTCAGACAGAATACTAAGCTCCACAGAGCACAGGTAAATAGTGATCTAGACCTTCGGAGTAGGCAATAATGATTTCCCAATGATTTTACTGAATGAAAGGCATGTGTTAAAATGGGTAGACTTCACATAGGCAATTTCTAAATACCCAAGATTACTCAGCATAGGTAATACACAAAATTGTTTCATGCATTAAACTATAGACTCTGACTACAAAAATAAAGTATACACATTGTACATATAACCAAAGGACATAATTTATGTCTTGGATATAATACTTTACCTTGCCTAATAATGAATGGGCATGTCTAAACTGAAGAAGGAAAGATTCATGCTTTCAAAGATAAATAAGTTCTAAGGATTCCTCCCCATTTATAATCTTCCAAGGAAAAACAGTACAATTCCGTCAGCGATGATAAAGACCGAGAACTAAAACACCAAGAAAAATCATCCTGGGTGAAGCATGAACTAGGCTGTTATGGTTGTTTTGATCCCAAACTTTCTAATCTGTCCACAACACATTTTTTCCAGAGGGCCTTCTAACTTATGGCTATGGCAGAGAGGAAAACTGGACCCCTTCTCAACCAGGCTGCAGAACTGAGTCCATTATGTGCGGGTTTTACCCGAAAGGAGATGAAAGCTATAAAATGATAGGCTATTCCCTCTTTCTCCACTTTTCCCTTTTCTGCCTCACACTGCCTTTTCTCCTCCTCTGCTTTGCTAGAGCTTTCCTGTGATCTCCTCTTCCCTTCCTCCTCCCCCACTGCCCCTCCTTATTTTGTTTGTCCTGGAATTCAAGTTCTCTTGACTCCGACTACATGTGGGCTGGATTCAGGTAAAATGTTCTTTTCTTGTTGATTCCATGACATCAGACACTCCTGGTTGCCTATTCCCTTCCTGCTGTCTCTATCTTTCTGTGGGCATTTTATTTCTCTAAATGTTGAGAAATAATGTTCTCAGAGCTGGCTTCTATTCTTTTCAGTCTAGTAGCTCTCTCCCCAGAAGAAATCACCCTTCTCATGGTTTTAAATACCACCTGTATACTGATGATTCCCAATTTTGTATCTCAAGCTTAGATCTTTCCTTTGAGCTCCACACTTGTGTACATCCAATTGTTGATCCAAAAGTTGATCTTTCTACGCTGATTCTTCATAAGCATCTCTCTCAAACTTATCATGACCCAAAAGCATTCTTATCCAGTTGTCATTATTTCAGTAAATATATAACCAAGGCTCAAATCAGAAACAAAAAGCCTGACTCCACTGCATACCCAATTCATCTGTAAGCCCTATTGATTCTACTTTTTTAATCCTTATTTTGTTATGACTTATTCACACTGTTGAATATAACTGTTGATTATACTTTTGACCGATAGCTCTATTTTGTCCACTTTCTCCATTTCCTCTGCCCTGTCTTAATCCAAGCTACCAGTACCTCATTTGCAAAATAAGATGTTTGCAAAAACTTCCTAAGGATTCCACTTCCACTGTTACCATCAAGTCTTCACAAAGCACCCAGATTTTTCTCAAAGCAAATCAGATCATGACACCCTCCATGTCCCTCCACTGCACTTAGAATAAAACCCAAACCCTTTTCCATAGCCACATGACTGGGGCCCTGATGTCATCTGAGGTATTCCACTCACTGTCGCCACGTGGATGGATTCCTTCCAGGTCTTCGACCACCAGGCTCTTTCCCACTTTAGCTTCTTTGCCAATGCTGCACCCAGAACATCCAGCCCCATTTCTTCATGTCACTGGCTCCTTCTCTCTCTTCAAGTTTTGGTCTCAATGTTATGTCCTTGGATAGGGTTGATTCTCTTGATGTGTTTGTTCATTTGCCCATTTTGCATCTGTTTACCCTTACCAGACTGTAAATTCTGTGAGAATAGGGACCCATGTGGCATCATAACCTGCCAGAGTGTCTGACACAAAGGAAGCATTTGGTAAATATTTCTTAAAGACATGAAGGAATGTCTTTCCTTTACCCACATAGAACTTAGCTCAAGAAAGTTACGGGGAAAAAAAAGATCCAATGAAATATTTAATGATGATCAGTGAAAGTAAAAAAGAAGATTCAATGAAATATTTAATGATTATCAGTGAAATGTCAAAAAAGAAAAAAGGGAAAAAAAAAGAAAAGAAACAACTGAGTAAAGACTATACATAGTGTCAGGTGTCAAAAAGCCACAGAGTATATGATTCCTTTTATATGAAATGTCCAGAACAGACAAATGCATAGAGACAGAAAGTAGATTAGTGGCTGCCAGGGTCTGGGGGCAGCAGGGGGATGGTGAGATACTGGGTATGGGGCTTTCTTTCGGGGTGATGGAAATATTCCGTCAGTGGTGATGACTGTCCAACTCTGTGAATACAGTTGACCCGTGAACAACACAGGTTTGAATTGCGCAGGTCCACCTATACGTGGATATTATTCAATAGTAAACACTACAGTACTACGCGGGGTCAGTGGTCAGTTGACTATGGATACAGAGGAAGCAGGTGTACGGAGGGTCGACTGTACCCTAAAGACCACTGATTATACAGTTCAAAAGATATATTCTTTCTTTTAAAACAACTTTTTTCTAATTTTTACCCTTTGGCCACGCTGCGCAGCATGCAGAATCTTAGTTCCCTGACCAGGGATCGAACCCGCACACCCTGAAGTGGAAGCGTGGAGTTTTAACCACTGGACCGCCAGGGAAGTCCCAAAAGATATTTTTTAAAAAGAATTAATGATAAGTGAGTTACATCTCAATACAGCTTTTTTTTTTTTTTTTTAAAGACTATACAGGATGAACTACAATCAAATGCTACAATCCATTCACTAGAGTGTGAGCCCTTTTGAGCCAGAATCATTGTATTGATCTTTTTATCCCCAGATCCTAGCACAGTGCTGACTGGTGGACAGACTGAATGGATGAATGATGACCTTGACATTAGGGACTGTCATCTGGATGCAAATACTCCAGCAATTAGATCTAACTAGGCTTTGGTCAGATCTGATGACAGCAAAGAATGAGCCCTCATGAGAAAATGATTCCACATTACACAGACATGACACTTTGTAATTCACAAAAGGCTATTATATGTTACCATATTTGAATATCACACACAAAAATAAAAGTCCTGTGAGGTGGGCAGGCTGCTATATCATCACTTGTATTTTCCAGAAGAACAAAGGGAGCCTCAAAGAAGTCAGAGACTTGCCCTAGGACACCTGGCTACACGTGGCATTGTGGAGTCAAAGAACGGGTGGCAAATGCCCACTGTGGGCCCCTTTTGCAAACCACTGCCCTTCTGGGCAAGCTGAGATCAACTCTGCCATCAACATTCACAAAAATAACCAGAAAGGCATCATTCGGGTGCTCAACTCCATCCTTGGCTCCATCACTAAAGTAGATTTGACCTTAAATCACGTAGCCACTTTCTTCCCCCATGCAGTCATCCACAAAATTGGTGTGATAAGACTTCCTCTGCTTTCTTTACTGGATGCCATGAAGATTTAGAGCAGTCTTGCAGAAAGAAAAGAGATATGCAGGACCCTTTGCAGCATCTGCACTGGCTGTACTTCAGCTACCCTGCCCCGCAGACCTTCATCCCCAAGGACAGCCAGCTCCCTCCTCTCCCCGTCAGAACCCCAGCCAACAGATGGGGAGGCAAAACGTTTTCACATCAGACATTCACAGGATTGGCTTTACCCCATTTTATGTGTGAAAAAGCTGAGTCCCCCAAACGTTAAGTTAGGCCCGCCCAGAATCAGAAAATGATCAAAGAGTATAGCTGGTTCTCAAAGTCAGCTCTTCTCGCTTAAACCCAGAGTGCTTTCCAAAGCCCATCCTGCTCCTCAAACACCTTACACCCACACAGGACCGCTCCTGCTTCTGTTTATGTTCCTCGACCACTTCCATACCCATGATCTCCGCAAATGCTGCCTCTCCTCCCACAAAGAGGGCACCCAGTGGACGCAGGCTGCCAACCGTACCAGCACCTTCTGCCAAGTTCAGCTGGCACTGCCCATCTGTGTGACCTCTGACCCTCTCCATGCCCCCACTGCCTTGATCTCTCCAGTTCTCAGCTCCTTACGGCCCCAGGCCTGAGGTGCACGAAGGCCCTGGAGTGGGACACACATCCTGCGACTTTCTCTGAGCTCTAAGAACATCCCTTCCTTCCTGGGGTACCTTTCCCCTCCTTCTTTGTGTGGGAGAACTTCACGTTGGTATGCAATATTTCTGCCTAAAGACGCAGGGATAAGACCAGATGGGAGCAGGCTCGCCGGGATACAGAGTGCCCAGGTGCACGTGAAAGTTGAATCACACTGTGACGGCTGGCTCTCCACGGGTGTGCAGGCGAGGTACGTCCTGGAGCGTCACCAGACGCTGCCCTCACGGGCCAGGCCCTGCCTCTAGGTTACGAATGGGACAGTGTTACAAAGTCTTCTTGACTTACTCCGGCAGTAGCCCTTGGCCAGAGCCCAGAGCGTACTTCCTTCACAGGGAATTTGGTGCTTCAGGAGTAGCTTCCATGGATGACACCAGTGCAATTCGGTACTTGTTCAGTGAACAGATAAGTGAATGAATAAATGACCTGTATTTAGGAAGAGTAACATTGATATTGCTAATCTAAAAGAGAAGCTAATAAAAGTCACTTATATTTGACTGTGTAATAAACTATACATTACATGCACAGGTAGAAATGCCTCCCTAATTACCCAGCCAATATTAAGACTGGCTTAAATTTTCCAAGGACATTTTAACTGAGGAAGGAAGGAAGGGAAGATGGGAGGGGCATATCTCCTTGTATTCTGTACTACAGGTGCCGCTAACCAAGGACTGAAAATTCACTGCAAAACAACCTAAAGGGGGCTTCCCTGGTGGCGCAGTGGTTAAGAATCCGCCTGCCAATGCAGGGGACATGGGTTCGAGCCCTGGTCTGGGAAGATCCCACATGCCGTGGAGCAACTAAGCCCGTGTGCCACTGAGCCTGCGCTCTAGAGCCCGCGAGCCACAACTACTGAAGCCCGCATGCCACAACTACTGAAGCCTGTGCGCCTAGAGCCCATGCTCCGCAACAAGCCACCGCAATGAGAAGCCCGCGTACCACAATGAAGAGTAGCCCCCGCTCGCCGAAACTAGAGAAAGCCTGCACGCAGCAACAAAGACCCAACGCAGCCAAAAATACATAAATAAATAAATAAATTTATATTAAAAAAAAAAAACCCTAAAAAATCCATAGTTCCAATGAGGTGATGATGAGTTAGTTGCCTGTGAATACTAATGCATGTTCATTTATATAATAAGAGAGGATAATGAGCAGAAGAGAGGATGATCGTAACACCACTGCATTACATTTACTTACAGGTCAGCAAGTGTTCTCACGTCTGTAATTCTATCCATCAAATAAATGCTCCCCGTAATAATTCCAAGAGCGTGGCGGGGTAGGCAGCCTTATTTCCATTTGAGATATCCCATTACATCATCTTTGTCGGCAATAGTCAAAAGACTTGCCCAAGGTCACACAGCTACTAAGGGACAAAGCCGAGACTGAGAGCTTCATTTTCTGAATCTCAGCCAAGTGTACGCAGTCCCACACCATCTCCCCAGAACGAGCCAAGTACTACTATTTATTTATTCACCCAAGAAATACTTATCCATTCATCCAGTAAACATTAAGTAAGTATGGCCAAGCACTGTGCTAAGTTGCTGGGCCTTCAAAGACAAAGAAATAATCCAATACAAAATGGGCAAAGGTATTGTTAGATTCTGTTTGCTAGTATTTTGTTGGTTACCAGAGTGGGGCAGTGGGAGGCAAGGGGTGAAGGTGGTCCAAAGGTATGAACTTCCAGTTATAAGACAAATAAGTGCCAAGCATGTGATGTACAGCATGGGGACTACAGTTAACAGTACTACATTGTGTATTGGAAAGTTGTTAAGAGAGTAGATCCCAAAAGTTCTCATCACAAGAAAAACACTTTAACTGTGCTCTGAGGAGTATTCGCTAAACTTCTTGTAGTATATATATATATATATATATGTTTATATATTAAATCATGATGTTGCGCATCTTAAAATAATAGTGTTGTATGTCAATTATATCTCAATAAAACTGGGAGAAAAAAGACATAGAAAACCTTAATCTGCTTCTACAGATTATAATTAGCAGCAAACAACCAACTATATATGCAAGGGGGATAGACAGATATATGACAGCCATAAAGAAGCATATTATTTAGTAGTACATACTAATAAACGTATTTTAAAATGCCTCCTGGACACTATAAAACTCTTAGAGGAAAACATAGGAAGAACACTCTTTGACATAAATCACAGCAAGATCTTTTTTGACCTACCTCCTAGAGTAACAGAAATAAAAACAAAAATAAACAAATGGGACCTAATGAAACTTAAAACCTTTTGCGCAGCAAAGGAAACTATAAACAAGATGAAAAGATAACCCTCAGAATGGGAGAAAATATTTGCCAATGAATCAACGGACAAAGGATTAATCTCCAAAATATATAAACAGCTCATGCAACTCAATATTAAAAAAACAAACCCAATCAAAAAATGGGCAGAAGACCTAAATAGACATTTCTCCAAAGAAGACATGCAGATGGCTAAGAGGCACATGAAAAGCTGCTCAACATCACTAATCACTAGAGAAATGTAAATCAAAACTACAATGAGGCATCACCTCACACAGATTAGAATGGGCATCATCAGAAAATCTACAAACAACAAATGCTGGAGAGGGTGTGGAGAAAAGGGAACCTTCTTGCTCTGTTGGTGGGAATGTAAATTGATACAGTCACTATGGAGAACAGTATGGAGGCTCCTTAAAAAACTAAAAATAGAATTACCAAATGACCCAGCAATCCCACTACTGGGCATATACCCAGAGAAAACCATAATTCAAAAAGACACATGCACCCCAATGTTCATTGCAGCACTATTTACAACAGCCAGGTCATGGAAGCAACCTAAATACCCATCGACAGACGAATGTATAAAGAAGACGTGGTACATATATACAATGGAATATTACTCAGCCATAAAAGTGAATGAATTTGGGTCATTTGTAGAGATGTGGATGGACCTAGAGACTGTCATACAGAGTGAAGTAAGTCAGAAAGAGAGGAACAAATATCGCATATTAACGCACACATGTGGAATCTAGAAAAATGGTACAGACGAACCAGTTTGCAAGGCATAAATAGAGACACAGATGTAGAGAACAAATGTATGGACACCAAGGGGGGAAAGTGGTGGGGTGGGGGGGCGGGGGTGGGATGAATTGGGAGATTGGGATTGACGTATATACACTGATACGTATAAAATGGATAACTAATAAGAACCTGCTGTATAAATAAAATAAAATTCAAAAAAAATGCCTCTTGCTCATAATTGTTGCCATTTCAAAACATAATGTGGATACAGATTTAAGAGCTAAAGAGTGAGGTATGATTCGAATTAACACATTCCAGGCTTGGCAACTTCAGCATTTACTGTTCATTAAAACTGCATTTTCGGGCTTCCCTGGTGGCACAGTGGTTGAGAGTCCGCCTGCCAGTGCGGGTTCGAGCCCTGGTCGGGGAGGTTCCCACGTGCCGCGGAGCAGCTGGGCCCGTGCACCGCAGCTGCTGAGCCTGCGCTCTGGAGCCCACGAGCCACAACTACTGAAGCCCGCACACGTGGAGCCTGTGCTCCGCAACAAGAGAGGCCACTGCAGTGGGAAGCCCACGCACTGTGGCGAAGAGTGGCCCCCACTCACCGCAATTAGAGGGGGCCTGCACACAGCAGCAGGGACCCAATGCAGCCAAAAATAAATAAATAAAATAAATAAATTTATTAAAAAGAAACTGTATTTTCATTATCCTAGTTTTTTTTTAAATTTTATTTTATTTTATTTATTTATTTTTGTATGTGTTGGGTCTTCGTTTCTGTGTGAGGGCTTTCTCTAGTTGCGGCAAGCGGGGGCCACTCTTCATCGCGGTGCGCGGGCCTCTCACTATCGCGGCCTCTCTTGTTGCGGAGAACAGGCTCCAGACGTGCAGGCTCAGTAGTTGTGGCTCACGGGCCCAGTTGCTCCGCGGCATGTGGGATCTTCCCAGATCAGGGCTCGAACCCGTGTCCCCTGCATTGGCAGGCAGATTCTCAACCACTGCGCCACCAGGGAAGCCCATTATCCTAGTTTTAATTAAAGTATTATGTAAAGTTGGTGAGATGCAATTATGTGCAACTGACTTAAGATGTATAATAGGCTAATATTTGTAAAGAAATTCATTATTGTCACTAGATCTGCTCATGTAAAATGAAGTGGTATTTTATTTTCAAATGAAAAATTGGTACATAGAATATTAAACTCTTGTCATTAAAGTTAAACACTACATTGCCAACTCAAATGGAACCAAGTGATTGTAAGATGCCCTTGCCCATCCCTCAGGCTGTTCCCTTGCACGGGAATGGTCCTCAGGCTGTGATGTACCCTGAATGCCAAAGCAGCAGGTGCAGTGTCAGCTGCCTGCACATGCCCAGTGACCTTCATTACGTCCATCTGCACTGCATCATGATGCAGGCCTCACACTTAAATACCCGGCTGCTGCCAGGTGTAGCCCATAACCTGGTCTCCTAGTGTTTATAAGGTAACCCTTCATACAACAATGTCACAATGACTAACAACCTGAAAGAAAATGTGAAATTCTCACAACGACCTTAGCCCTCCTCTCACTATGCACAGTGAGGTTCCAGGATAAAGCACAATGAGCTGGAGCCTTGGTCGGCATTCTGTACACCATTCAACAAAGAGATGCAGTGCTTCCAACCTTTTACCTGCTTCTATGGACATTAATACTAGTCTCCAGGATAATACCAGCTCAGAGGATGGGACTCCTCCTGGTGTGGTTAGAACGACCACAACAAAAAGAACTTTCTAGGCTTTAGAAATCAGCACTTGGAAAAGCCCATGGAGCATGTATAGGAGCTAAGGCAGAGGTGCTGCGCCCCAGGGCTCCAGCACGTTCTCTTCCCCTGGGTCCCTCCTTCCCAGCGGGCTCTAACTCCCGGAAGACGCCTACAGGCACAGCCATGAACTCAGCCGCATCTATACAGGGCTTTTTTGAAGCAAGCATCAGGACATGATCGCTACATGCAATGTCATGTGGGTGACATGTAGCATGTACTGTCTTCACATCCTTGAACATTAGGTGGTAAATTACTTCTCACTCTATTATCTCTTGTTAAATCTCCTGACAACTCCAGGAGGAAGAGACCGTTCTCCCGCTCCTAAAGGAAGCAGAGGCGCCGTGAGGTTACGTGACCTGCCCCCAGGATAGAGAGATGCCCTGGGTGGGCGTCTTAGTCCATTCAGGCCACTACAACAAAATACCATAGATTAAGTCATTCATAAGCAAAAACATTATTTCTCACAGTTCTAGAGGCTGGGAAGTCCAAGATCAAGGGGCTGGTGAGAACCCACTTTCCAGTTCACAGACGGCCGCCTTCTCGCTATGTCCTCACGTGGTGGAAGGGGCGAGGATGGTATGGGGCTCCACCGTCACGACCTAAGCGCCTCCCCAAGGACCCACATCCTAACACCATCACAGTGAGGATCGGGTTTCAACACAGGAATCTGAGGGGACACAGACGCTCCGTCTACAGCGGTGGCATTCCAAGCTGCAGATGTTGGAGCCAAACGCCCAGAGAAGCAGTCCAAGGAGGTCTTCGCTGTGCTGGTCTACCCAGAGCAAGCCCCTTCCGTGCCACCAGCAGGCACTGTCTAACCATGTCTTCTCTTCCTCCTTCCAAACCCCAGCTCCTCTGCAGCCCAGGTGGCCCAGCTGCCGCGCTGCTTATTCCCGATGTGTCCCCTTCCTCCGCCCGCTGACTGAGGAAGGAGGCTCCTGGCTTTCCATCCCCCCAGCTCCTTCTCCTGCCGCCACCCTGCATGGCTCAGCACCCACGTCTCCGTCCACTCTCACACTGTGGCCTCAGCCCTCCACTGACATTTCCTCCACACCGTCTCAGCCCCGTGCTCACGGTCACCCCCTAAACCTTGCCAGCCCCTACAGAAATTCCATTCTGAAGTCTAGCCCTCAAATGCCCCATGTCTCAGCCCAGTTTTTCTGGGAAACAGAGCCCTTCCTGATGTGTGTGTCATCCCAGGTAGGCAGGAAGGAGGGGCAGGAGGAGAGAGCACAGACCAAGGAGGGCTTGATCCCACTGACTCCAGCTGTGTAGCTGTGCTTGACTCTCAGGAGGACTTCCAAGGAGCTGCATGAAGCTGTGTCCCTCAAGAGTCCAGCTGGGAGAGGTCCATCTGCTGGTCCGCACCCCTCACCTGCATACACCCATGCTGACTCACTAAGGGCCAAAGTCTACCCCCAGGAATTTAACTTGGCCACCCTCCTGGACGGCATCACCTGATCCTTCCAATGGAAGAGACTGGCTAGAGCAGTCATGGTGGGGATCAGAGGATCTGAGGGGCCCAGAGCACCCACTTCCTCTCAGTGCCCCACTCAGGTATTCTTCCACTTCACAGGCTGCAGTCTCCTGCCTCTGCCGAACTGGACCACCCATCACCTCCTCCCTTACGCGACTCCCAGACAACCAAGAGCCACCTCCCATTTGCAAACCCTCCACGTGCTTGTTTCTTGGTCCCACGTGACAGGCTACACCTCATCCCTCATTGTACAGCTGCCTTCTCTACAACTTTACTGCGACAATCCATGACCGCAAACCGCAAAGGTGCCACTGTACTCAAATGGTCCCCTAAGTCTAGCGTGTTGCTCAATTTGCTTTCGACTCTCCAGATAATTACTGAATACCTTCACCTCTCTTCTTGTGTCACACTTCACTCTAAACTTACAACCTCGTCCCAGTATTCACAGAGGAAATAAAAATCCACAAGAAAACCCTCAGTTTTCCACAAGCATGTCTGCCAGACAACATGCGTCCAAACCCATGTGAGGCCCTGTCCTGTTCTGGAAGCTGCCCTGGACTCCGTCAAAGGCTGTCCCTCGACGGGCTGTCACACAGAGTGATGACGCCCGTGGACCACACCACACCACACCGGGGCCCTCGTGCACGTGCTGCTGATGTGGGTGCCCATGCCAGCCAGCCTCTACCTTCTCCGGGGCTCTGCCCCTCACTCACACTCTACTGCGTCCTCACACTCTCCTTCTCTAGGAGAGAACTTCCATTAGCACAGGAATATTCTCTGTTATTTCCCACGTTGAGGAGAAAACCCAACCCCCTGACCTCACGGATCCTCACCACTTCTCTGCAGCCATTCTCAATAAAAATTCCCAAAGAGTTCTCATCTTGCTGTCTTTACTTTCTTCTCTGTTATTTAAATGTATTAAAATTGCAATTACCAAACATTTCCTAACTAGAGAAAAATAATAAAATGAAGACCAACAATTCCTAACTAGAGAAAAATAATAAAATGAAGACCAACATTTCTAACATTCTATTTCCTCCTAGGTTCAATATTCTTTTTCCTCAAGCCCATTCTTAGTAGATCTTCCAGCAAGTTCTCAGAAATGTAAATTCTCAGTCTGAAAATGTCTTACTTTCTCCCTTACTTTTGGATATTAGTTTGGCTGGATATGAAATTCTGTGATGACAGTTATATCCTCAGGTACTATCATCTTCCCTATTATTGCTGTCAACTGTCATCTAATTGCTGTTCCATTGAGGAAATCTGAATTACATGTATTGTTGCTTTCAAGGTTTCTTCTTTGTCTTTGAGGTTCTACAGTTAGACTATAATAAGCCTAGATTTGGATTTAGTTTTATTTATCCTATTTGCAGCTTTTTCTGCTTCTTGACTCTGAGGATTCCTCATGTTAGGAAATATTGTAACAATTATCCCTTTGAACATTATCTAGCCCCTATTCTCTCCATTCTTTCTTTCTGGGACCCATCTTAGGTTTCTACTGATTATCCTCTGTATCTCTTTGCCTGTCTTCTGTACTCTCCATCTTTTTATCTCTGTGCCTGACTCTGAGTGTTTTCCTCAGACCTACCAGAACAATATTTCTCACTTTAGCTGCAATACTGTCTGCTCTTTCACCCATTCAATTGGTTTTATAAATAAATGATTGTAGTTTTCACTTCAAGAAGTTTAGTTTTTCCCTATTTGGTTCTTTTTAAAATCAGCACATTAAATGATGTTCGACATCATTAGCCATTAGGGAAATGCAAATTAAAAACACAATGAGTTGTAATTAAATATCCATCGAGATGGCTAAAATAAAAAAATAGTGACAACATTGAATGCTAGTGAGGAAGCAAAGAAACTGGATCATTTGTACATCGTTGGTGGGATTATAAATAGGTACAGTAACTCTGGAAACAATTTGGCATTTTCTTAAAAAAAAACTAAACATGCAAATACCATATAACCAGCCACTGAACTCCTGAGCATTTATCCCAGAGAAATGAAGACATGTTCACACAAAACATGTACAAGAATATTTACAGCAGCTGTATTCATAAGGGTGAAAAACTGTACACAGCCCAAATGTCCTTCACCTGGTGAAGGGTTACACAAGCTGTGGTATGTCCACACCATGGAAAACTACACAATAAAAAGGAACCCAGCACTCACACATGCAGTAACCTGAACTAAACAGAGAATTATGCCGAGTGAAAAACGCCAATCCTAAAAGGTTACAGACTGCACAATTCCATTTATAGAACATTCTCTAAATGATAAAATTATAGAAATGGAGAACAGATTCATGACTGCCAGGATTTAGGGTGGGGACAAAGGCTGGCGGAAAGTAGCTATTGGTATAAACAGGCAACGTGAGGGGTCCTGTGGTGATGGGACTGTTCTGTGTTTTGAGTGTATCAACATCAATATCCTGGCTGTGATGCTGCACCACAGCTCTACAGGGTCTCACCTGGCTGTGATGCTGTACTACAGCTCTACGAGGTCTCACCTGGCTGTGATGCTGCACCACGGCTCTACGGGGTCTCACCTGGCTGTGATGCTGTACTACGGCTCTACGGGGTCTCACCTGGCTGTGATGCTCTACCACGGCTCTACGAGGTCTCACCTGGCTGTGATGCTCTACCACAGCTCTACGAGGTCTCACCTGGCTGTGATGCTCTACCACAGCTCTACGAGGTCTCACCTGGCTGTGATGCTCTACTACAGCTCTACGAGGTCTCACCTGGCTGTGATGCTCTACTACAGCTCTACGAGGTCTCACCTGGCTGTGAGGCTCTACTACAGCTCTACGAGGTCTCACCTGGCTGTGATGCTGTACTACGGCTCTACAAGACCTCACCAGGTAGGGGAACTGTTTAAAGGGCATATGGGATCTCCCTGTATTACTTCTTAACAACTGTATGTGAATCTACAATTAGCTCAAAATGCTAAGTTTAATTAAAAATGAGGAAAAAACAAATACTGTATGATTTTACTTATATGAGGGACCCACTGGAGTCGAATTCAGAGAGACAGAAAGTAGAAGGGTGGGTGCCAAGAGCGGGGGGAGGGGGGAGTGGAGAGTTATCCTTTAATGGGGACAGAGCTGCAGTTTCACAAGATGAAAGAGTTCCAAAGATTGGTGGTGGTGATGGCCGCGCAACAATGTGAATATATTTAATGCCACTGAATTTACAGTGAAAAATAGTTAAGATGGTAAATTTCATGTTATATATATTTTAGCACAACTTCGAAAAATTTTCCAAAGAATAAAACCACAACTCTTCCAAAGACGTCCCACTGTATATGGAATAAAACTCAGATTTCTTTCCAGATTCTGGCACCTCCAGGATCCCATTTCCTTTCTGGGCCCCTTCTCTTTCCACTCTCTTTGCCCGCTGTTCACGAGGCCCTAAGCACCAGACAACAGTTTAGCAAGTACAACAGGCTTTGTATTTGCCTTTGCATGTATGTGGCCCCAGTGCTCAGAATATTCGTCCTCTAGATGTGTGCACGGCTGCATCTTTCAGACATGAGCCCGAGAGAGCAGTGCAGCACAGAGGCAAAGTGTGGGCTCAAGAATCAAAGGCTCTAACACTAACCAGCTGCTGGCCTCTCTCTGTCGTTGTTCCTTTCAGCAAAGTGACGATAATAACAGTACAACCCATGGGGCTGCTGTGAGGATTCAATGAATCATTATAGAGAAAACACTTAAAACAGTGCCTGGTACTCAAAAAATATTTAATAACAATCATTATTAATACCACCTCGAGAATATCACAGAAATTATGTCGAATGAAAGAAGGCAGAAACAAAAGAGTTCATATGCCATGATTCTATTTATAAGCAATTCTAGCATAAGCAAACTAACCTACGGTAATAGAATGAGATTAGCAGGTGGGGCGGGGCAGGGACCAGGGGTAAGAACTGCCCTAGGAAACTTGCTTAGGATGGTGATTACATCCGCGTACACATTTGTTAAAATTCATCAACCTGTGTGTTTAAAATCTGTACATTGTGTTGTATGTAAATGACAACTCAATAAAGTGTCACCTTAAAATGTCACCTGCATAGAGAGGCGTCCTTGACCACTCGAGGCAGGGTGTCCACCTCCCTCCCCTCCCGCTCAGTTCTCTCCTGTCCCCCCCTCCATTCCCCTCATAGATTTCATCACCCCCAAAAGAGCCCTGGTTATTAAGCTGTTTCCACACTGGGCCGTAACTCAGTGAAGGCAGAAGCTTCGATGTCCTCAGGCCCCGTCCTGTCCCGAGCAGCTACCACAGTGCCTGGCACAAAACAAGTGCTCAGTAAGTACCTACTGAGTGCAGGAAGGAGGAAGGAGGGGGAGGCAGGCCTGGCCCTGAGCACCCTCCCATGAGCATCGCTGGTGTGAACACCAGAAAGGACCTCAGAGGTCTTTCATGTCACCTTCCTCATTTCTGACATGAGAAAATGGAGGCAAAGGAGAGTAAGTAAGTTTCCCAAGGTCAGAATTAATGGTGGAAGCAGGTCTGGAGCCCGTTATCTCCTAGTCTTTTTTACTTATACCAAATATGGCTCAATTCACACGTAAAGACATACTCTATAAACATTCACAAAATGCCTACAAAACATAATATAAAAATTTTAAAAGCATATTATTTTGAAAACCCAGTTAACTATAAAAATATTATTACAACCAGATCTACTTCATTCAAGCATTAAGTGGTGACTTCCAATACAAGTGCTAATTTAAACAAATCTTTCTTGCAGCAATTGAAATGAAATGGTAGTAGGTTAATGGATGTTCAAGTATTTAAGCATGGACAATCATGAGTCAGACCGTTTCTAAGTCACTTGGGATGCTGTTTGCTGCCCATACGTCACAATTCAGATCACTCCTGGCAAGTCATCTCACAAAGCTGACTGGAGGTTTGAAACATTTAATCTATAAACCACGCATTCCTAGGAAAACACATGCCAGGACACTTGTGCTTACACATTCCTGTCAGGTAGGCTACAGGATGCAGTTTGAGCACAAGAGCCTGCAATTAGGCAGAAGAATGGAATTGCACAGGACAAGTTTCTGCGTCCCAATCTGATAACTGCCGACATAAATTACCTCCCGGAGGTCAGAGAAATACTGCACGACATCAACATTCACATTTCATATTCTGAGAAATATAAGGAAACAAAGAACATATATCTAAGCTGAAATAACAGAACAATTTTATTATCAAATTAGACTATATTTGTAAGACAAGGCTATAATCATCTTTGATACCCAAAGACAGCAAACTAACTGTTCGGATTCAGTAAACCAGAAAAATAAACATGCACATTTTTCATCTTCTCAGATACATAAATCCTATAATTACCAATTCATAATTCTGAGTATAACTTATTCTCAATTCTTTCAAAATACTGTTTGCTTTCCCAAGATATATTTCTCCTTCATCAGCACCGTTTTCTCCTGAGGTTTGTTGTGCCATTTTTTTCCCTTTTTTGGTGAGGATGTTTACAGATATTACATGATTTTTCTTCACATTTCTTCATTCATTCATTCAGACTTTCCAATATTGCATTTCTGCTCTGCATAACACCAGGCCAGACAAGAGTTATAAAAACAAAGACGTTTTAGAGGGTCAATACCCAGGGGAGGTGGAAATCACTTGGCGGAGACAGGACCTACGTATACAGTACGGGATTCATGACTCTCACTAGCTAGTCTCAAGGTGAGATGTTGAGAGAAAGAGCTGCCGAGCCTGGCATGTGCAGGTCGTGGGTGTAGACCCTCAGCTTAACTGTTAAGCTCCTGGCCTGAGACTGTGCCTTTGTCCCACCTCCCCACCTTATTAGTTCCCTATGGAGTCTGCTACCTTCACCCGCTTTGCCATGTTACCTAACAAATTCAACTGTTCCAGGCATTAGGACCTGGATGTCCTTGGGAGGCCATGGAAGTGCCGCCCTGCTCCCTGCTCCTTGGGCCTCGGGAGCAGCCCTGGTTTCCACCCTGTCCTCTCCTTCTGGTGGTCTGGTTCTGTAGTTCTCTAAATACTCCAACATATTTTCTTTTTGCTTAGCCAGAGCCATCCTCTGTAACTTGCAGCCAAGGGCATCTTACGTGAAACGATGGAACTCTTTGGGCTTCGCTAACTGGCTTATGTAATCCATACACAGCTTTAAAGACCTATAAATATCAATACAGCAACAACCCCCAAGTTTAACCAAGATCTCTTTGCTGACCTTGAGTCTGATATATACAACTATCTAACGACTGGACCCCCTTGGCCGCCTACTAGCACATCACACTTAACATGTCCGACACGAATTTCAGACACCACCACCAACCCCCCCCACACAGACACAACACTGTTTCACCCCAAATCATCTCCCCATTTCAGAAAATGGTAACTCCATCCTATCAGTTGCTGAGGTCAAAATTCTTAAGAGTTACCCATGGCTTCTCTCCTCTCATCCAATCCAATGGGAAATCCCATTGTTTCTAACTTTCAAAATATATCAGCATCTGACACTTCTCACCACCCTGATCCGAGCCACCTGAATTACTGCAGAAACCCCTCACAGGCCTCCTGGCTTCTGATTCTGTCACCCTACAGCCTGTTCTTAACATAATTTTTTTTTTTTTAAATAAATTTATTTATTTATTTCTGGCTGTGTTGGGTCTTTGTTGCTGCATGCGGGCTTTCTCTAGTTGCGGCGAGCGGGGGCTACTCTTCGTTGTGGTGCACAGGCTTCTCATTGCGGTGGCTTCTCTTGTTGCGGAGCATGGGATCTAGGCACGTGGGTTCCAGTAGTTGTGGCTCGTGGGCTCAGTAGTTGTGGCGCACGGGCTTAGCTGCTCCGCGGCATGTGGGATCTTCCTGGACCAGGGATCGGACCTGTGTCCCTTGCATTGGCAGGCGGATTCTTAACCACTGTGCCCCCAGGGAAGTCCCTGTTCTCAACATAATTCTTAATAGAAGAACCCTAAGTGAGATTGCATCACTCCTCTGCTCAGATCCTCAGAGCAAACGCCCAACCCCTCACTATGGCTAAGTAATCTGGTTCTGGAATCTGGCCCCATGGCCCTGATCACCTCATCTCCAGCCCTCTCCCTGGCTCCACACCAGCCCCACTGGCCTCCCTGCTGCTGCTCAAACACCCCGGCACGGTCCTCCCTCAGAGCTTTCACACGTGCTCTTCTCACCAATACACCCCCATGCCTCACTCCCTGGATTCATTCAGGGCTCTGCTCATAGTTTAGTACCCGAGAGGCCTTCTCTGATTTCATGTCTGAAATGGCCACCACCCCATCCTGCACCCCTACTCTGTCACCCTGCTCTGTTTTCTCCTTACTACGTATCTTGAGCTGGCATATCATACACTCATCAGGTTGGCATCTGTTTCCTTCCAGTTGGATGTAGGTTCCCTGAGGACAGGATCTTTCTTTTGTTTACTGCTGTCTATTCAGAGTACGCCCTGCACAAGGACTTGGTGAATGAATGAAAAAAAGTGCCCCAATTGTAGTCAGAACTGTGTTAGTTTTTCATTCAGCCTGTCTCATGTGAATGTGAAGCAGCTCAGGTACCACCAGCAGGTACCACTACTCTTCTGGAAATGATGATGAATTTCTGCTGTTTTTCCTACACAGTCTATTATTCTTCGTTCAACAATATGTAGCTGAAGAACAAGGAGGCCGCCCCGGACAGGGTGCCAGGTTCCGCACGTGGTCATCACCCCTGCGTCTCCTGTTGCCATCCGCCCTGCGCTAAGGTACCTGATGATCCCTGGATCGAGATAATGTCTGTCTCCATCTCCCACTAGACCTCTGAATTTAATAAAGTCCATGCCTTAATTGGAAGGCCACATTTGCCTTCTCTTTGTCAAAAATTTCTGAAGATAGGGACCAACAGACCTAATACAGAAAGGATAAACAATGCACACGCAGGGATGCTCACTGTTGACGACGGGGTGTGTGTGTGGGTCTGTGGCTCATGGCAAACGCAGGTTAACCTACAGCATTTCAAATTGAAACCTGGTGTTCTAAAAAAGGAGAAAAAAAGTTGAAAGCAGTGTAAGGAGAAAATAAATCAAAAGCACGAAGAAGGTTCAGCAAAATAAAGTGAAAAGAAGAATTAGCCTGATGTAGAAGAGAGCATGAGATTTAGAGCCAGAAAGGCCTGGGTTTGAGTCGCAGCTCTGCCATTTGTCAGCTGTGTGCCCTTGGGTGGGTCATTTAACATCTCCAATCTTCAGTTCTGATAGCTAATTATACCTACCTCAGAAGGCAAATGTGAGGATTACAGAAGATATGTTTAAAGTAGTACTCAATAAATAATAGCTGCTGTTAAAATTATTAATAGACTATTCAACTAATTTTTCAAGTTGAGGAACATTAAACTTACTGTTTCCCTTGAAAATGAAAAAAAAAGCCTAAAGCTCACAGTTCTAAGGTCACGAGATAATATTAAAAAATACAGGGGCGGGGTGGCAAGATGAGGCTCTCCCTCCCCATGACAAAGGTACGTCTCTCCCCTGTGTTAGGGAGCTGACCTCAGACAGCCAGGCTAAAAGCAGGAGGAGAGGCTTGACCTGTTTCAACAGGCGCGAATCACTTTGAGCCAGACGTTCCATTTTGAAATGATACCTGGTGGCAGAGATCTAATGCCATCTGAGTTCTGTCTGCCAACCGTCTGGGCAGAGGCAATGCATACATGCCCTTCCATCTGATGTCCAAGCTGAACTTTATGAGATGTGTAAAGTAATACATCTTTGAATGATGCATAAACTTGTGGAGAAAACCATGCAAGTGCTGATTTATGGTATCTTGCACAGCAGGTACTTAATACATATGGGGGTGATGACGAGGTGGAAAATAAGAAACTAAAGGGCCTTGAGAAAGTGTAAATACCCATAATCAGCCTCATCTCATCTCTTAAGAAAAAAGCTATACAGGCATATTATTCCACTGAGACTGGAGATTCATCAGTAGCTTCATGGTTGTAAGCAGACCAGTTGTTTGCTATGACACTAAGTTAAAGCCCTACTAGCGTCTTTGCCTTATTAGCTCACCAGGAATTAAACAGTCTTTAGCAAGAACTTGCAGGTTAAAAAAAAACAAGCTTATAAAATTAAGAGTTATTTCATTCTGTATCCTTTTATACTTCTTGAGTAAATGTTGTTTCACGAACATAGCTAGACCATAGGTTAACAAATGAATTACTCTGTAGTTGTTTGCTACTGAGTTAAAATAATCCTTCCACCATTGACATGTTAGAAGCTCCAGTGTTTGAGAGGAAGCCTAATTCAATCTACCCACCCCTCCTTGTACCAACTCTTCCCCAGCACTCACCCCACCTTTGCCCAGCCACACTGTGCTTGATCAACACTAGGACCTTCCAGAATATTTCACAAGACTCTCTCTCAGCTGCCTTTTTTTTCAGCCTAACAGTCTTCTAAGAGAATGAGAAATTGATCCTTGTCTTTGTTTCACCCCAACTCCAGAGGCATTTGTTATAGTTGGAATGAATATAAAGGTGGATACCTAAGCAACTTTTAATAAAATAAAGAAAAAGGATAGAAGTTATCCCATTTTCCAAGGTAATTTATATTTTTACTAGAATCTTAAAATATGGATTTTACATATTTCAATATTTTTCCTGTTCCCAATAACCAAAACAGAAACATTTGCTAAATAAGCTTAAGAATTGTGTAGGCTCACGCAGAGCTCTGACGCCCAAGTGGAAGAGCGGGGACACTGCGCTTAGAGAAGGGGCTGCATGGACGCTCAGGCGGGGAGAAGGCACATCCGAAAATTGTTCAGCAAGTTGCCTTTACATATCCTTTTTGGGGGAAAAAAAGCGCATTTTCTTCTCACAATTTTTTTTTGTCTGAGTGCAACCATCTGATGGCATAAATATTTGACGTTTAGCCCAAGCTTATAGCATTTCACAATTCTTTCAGAAATGTCCATCCTCAAAGCCTTTATATTTGGTATATTATCTTTAAATTACATTGCAAAATGCCCACTTATAAAATATATACCAA
This sequence comes from Balaenoptera musculus, assembly GCF_009873245.2. Classification (NCBI taxonomy): domain Eukaryota; kingdom Metazoa; phylum Chordata; class Mammalia; order Artiodactyla; family Balaenopteridae; genus Balaenoptera; species Balaenoptera musculus. The sequence goes on from NC_045799.1 coordinate 85,806,460, forward strand.
ATGTTAATCACTTAAAGCTCCAAATGCAGAAACTGTTTGGCATTAGATAAACATCTTAAATGTGAAATAGGCAAGAACACCTTGAAACAATGCTTAACTAATCACAAAGCAACTACTCTGCAATAGATGGGTGAACCACTAATTAGTCAAAAGGAAATAAAACTGTCATGGTAGGATAAAAGGATAAAGAGAAATAAGCAGTAATTACTGTTTTATCATCAGAGAAAGTAGCATCAAAACACGGCTCAGTGAAGAGGGAAAAAACCCCACAGCTCTATAAGTAAATACGAGCACTCATTAAATTAGTACTTGGAGCTAAACACAACTCAGGATGAAAATGACATCTCAAAAAGTGCATTCAAAAAAGGAAAAAAAAAATACCATAAAGAGTATGTAAAGGTGCTTTAGCTAGGGTATGCGGTATATTAAAGAATAATATTACATGACAATTTTCTTAAACTGCTTAAAAATTTCCAAGCCAGTCTTAAAATAGCTGTTTACTAAGGATTGAGGTAGATCTACTAGACCAGGTTAGTCTTTTCAAAGTTTAATTGGTACACTTAATATGTAAATGGTACCAACAAGTGTAATGAGATGTATTTTAAACTTTAAAGTTTGGAACAACTTACATTCTGTTGCTTGGAATAATCTTGTGCCCTTCTCTGAACCAGGTCACTTGAGGTCTGGGGCAGCTGGTGATGGGCAGTAAGTTGAGTACAGCTGCATGTCCTTGAGAGACCATTTTTCTCTGATCTGTATCCATGAAATTTCCCATATCTGCAAAGAAAAATCAGACCTTTTAAGTTTCAGAAAATTCTTTTTTGAGGGGGCGGGAGGTCAAAGGTGGAAATAACTATATTTTATTGCAAAGTCACCAATGTTGCTATAATTAAGCAGTAAGACCAGAGACGCGCAGTAATGCTGATGAGTGCAGACTGGGTGGTAAAGCGGAGCATGAGACAAAGCCATGTGCCTCCAAAGTACCCACGAAGTGCATGAGTCAGCAGAACTTCAGGGTCTTTGTGTCGCTGCAACAATACAATGAAATGTTTGCAACCAATTTTAATATTGAAATAAACTGTGGAAAAGCATCCTCATGCCACACGAAGCGTTTTCCCAGAAATGATAATAAAATGATTTCAGACATCCCCCGGCTCCCGGATCTCTCCAGCTGGTTCTACCCAGGCACCCGCTGCTGTCCTGCTCAGTTTCTCCTTCTCTTTGTTTCTGGGGTGAATGCTCCCTAAAAGATCTTTTGGGAGAAATATTTAACCATTGATTCATTTTTAGAGGGTTCTCCAAACCCCATTCTCCTGACTTAATTTGGGGCAGGTAGGTTTTGTTCCAGTCTTTGGGCTACTGGTTTACAACATTTAAAAAATGAGATCACAGGAAAAAACCCAGCCTTTAGAATGTGGGTATATGTGGCCAATTTTTAAATCAGTACCATTTCAAAGTTTTTAAAAATTTCCATATTATGATTAGCTACAGATATATGTATACACACATGGCATATATACTACAATTTTGTCTGAATGCATATAAATTTCGAACAGTCCATAAAAGATCTCTATTATCAACGGATTTGTGATTCAGAAGAAATTATTGACTATGTTACAAGCAGTGTTTAATAGTCTAGGAAAAGATGAAACAAATGAAACAGATTAGGAAAATATGCACGGTTATTTTAAAGTAAAGTGAAATTTGTTATCAAAGAGAAGGAGAAAAGAGATAAAATCTAGCGCTAGAGGTAAAGAATAGAAACAAGGATATTACATGAAACAATTTATTAAATATAATAAATTCTAAGCTTATTCAAATATGTTTTGGGTATTGACCTTAATTTTTTATTTATGAATTATGTTTTCAATTATTCAATTGAATAAAAGTTCTGAATTATTCTGCAGACAGGTTTAGTTGAGTGACTTCACCACCACAGTTCAGAAAAATGTAAGCCTCCCTAGTAATTAAAACTATAACTAAACATGTATAGCAACAGCACCTTACCCAGTCACTAGTAATTACCGTAGAAAAGTAGAATAACTAGAAATTATTTTATTTTATACAGTAACACTGAAAACCACAAGCCTTAACTGGGGTCAGAATGACATATGAGAAAATATTGTCATCACTGGTTGACACAGCCCAATTTAGGAGCTTTTTAGAGTTCTCTAAATCTATTATAACATATTTATATGTAATTTAAAATTTCTTAACACTTTTTGCTTTCTTTTAAATGAAGAGACATTTTGGTAGTAAATTCAAAATATAATAAAGCCTACATGCCATTTTAGATGGACCCCGCCCATCACAGATTTTGGACTAGGAAAGTATTAAATGTTTTGCATAAGCCAACTTCCCTCTCCACATCCTCCTAAAGACTACACCAAAATTCAAGGCCCCTGCATTCTGATATCCCCTCCAGTTACTTCTAAAGGTTTCATTCTCCAAAATGGCCTGCCCAGTAGAGAATTAATTAATTCACTACAGCATTAATACATGCTATCCACGTACTTTTTGTTGTGCAGCTGAAGGATTTCTAAACAAATCACTGGAAAGAACTGAACATGAATTGATAAAATTTTAACTAATTGGGTTTAATCTTTTATTTTAAAAATATCTGAACCTGGATATGATAAAAGCTAAGAGCAGCTAACTCATAAAACAGAAGGCATCTTGCTCATTTTTTAAATCCTCAACAGAGCCTTATCTATTGAATTGAAAACAGTGGCATTTATCTCATTAGCCCCAGAACATCGTCAGACCAGCTGCATTAGCTATTTACTTCTCTCTCAACTGATCTTAGAAATTATACTATTCCAAATAGAACCCAAGATAGAAACTCAACTCCCACCATGGTTAAAGGTGATTTTGATTAGTGTTTTGTTATTTAACATTTGTAGATCTTTTCAGTGTTCACATACATGCGACTTGAACTTCTGATCTTCTTTGCAAGAGGGCTCCCATTCTGTTTCGAACCACACAGCGGTAAAACCCAGCATCCAGCCTCTGTAAAGATGGAATAACATACCTGCCAAACACCAAAAAGCAGTGTTAATGGTTCCGTACCTAGGCAGCCAGCCTTGGCATCTCATCTAGTATATTTTGGTATCTAGTACCAAAAATATTCAATTTTTGATAAACTAATATCTATGCAAGCCTTCCCTGACCTACACACTTACTGCAACTGCAATTTATTTGTGAGATTATTTAATTGCTATTTGTCTCTCCAACTAGGCTGTAAATATCACATGAAGCTAGTTCTGGAACTGTCTTGTTCACCATTGTACCATCACGTGTACGTGCCATCACGTAGTATCAAAAGATATCACTCAAAACTGCCTGAATGAATAAGAAGTATTAAATAGCTAAAAATCATTACACGTAAACCAGACCTTTCGATGTTTTTTTATAATTCTGTCTCTCAGAATTTCTAAAAATTATTTCTACAACTGGCAATGGTCTTAACATAATGTGTTGTGTCATTCTGCATCAAAGTTCAAACAATGCAGGATGAGACACAGGTGTCATTCAGGCAAAGCAAGCAGTGACATCAGGGTACAACTCCCCTCTCCAGTCCCCACAGCGAGCAGACATCTCCCAACACCATTTACACACTTTCCTTACTTCACATATGGCTTGACACTAACTTTTAAAACTTTCTTGATTGGCTGAAAGGTTATTTCATTTGTATTTTCCATTCCTGCGAGTATAAGTAACCATCCCTCAAATCAATGCCTTTCTAAAAAGTCAGTAAATTTTATAGGGGGGAAAAAGTAGCTAGAAGATACGGTTTCCATAAAAGCCCTGGTTTAGGTTTATGGTTAGTTTTATAATTCAGAATATTTTTAAATCCACAAACAAGCAGGAGGTACAACCGAGGACCACTTCATGTGAGTTCTGCAGCTCCGGAGCTCAAACCTTTCATGCTACCTAGAAGAGTGCATTTAATTGGTTTCTAAGCCATGTTCACTAAAAATCAAGAATAAGGCTTGATTTTCACACATGGGAGGGTGCCTATCCTAAGAAAGAATAAGAGAGCTAAAACCCAATCAAATAGGAGCCTACTTTCCAAAAAAAGAGAAAACACAGTGATGCTATCCTTTCTAAAAACATGTTCTGGTAATAGTTATCTTCAATTTAAAAATACTTCCTCTTATAAAGTATAATCAGAGAAACCTAAAAAAAAAAAAAAAAAAATCAGGTAAAAGGCACCAAGTATGGTATGCTTTATTTGCTCAGCTCTTACACATACCTTAAAATCACTTATATTCAACTAATTGCTCATCTTTTTATTCAAGTATGTCCAATTAGTCAACTGGAAAAAGGAACTGATAGGCATAATTTTTAAGTGAATGAAACATTTGGACAATACAGGTAATTCAGTATTAAGCAAATATTAATCAGAGTGTGTTTACCCTCTGATAACCATCTTGAGATCTTACAGCAAGATTAATAAAATATTTTATGAAAAAATACTGCTGAATCTCAGTCTTCAAAATTTTATTCTATTCTGAGGAATGGTTTATCTCAAACAAAAAATTAATTAGTGAAGACAATCAGAACAATACCAAACTGAACACAAAGAGTCAACGCCATCTATTTAAATTACAAATCAAGACTAGACGGATGAGCAGCTTTGATTATTATACACTATGATTATAATTAGGAGGGGTTTTGAGATTAGGTTAAAACAAAGACAATAAAAGTTTTCGGAAAAGAAATAACACAAGTTATTGGAGTACATATTTGAAAAACTACAAGAGCAGTTTTATCATTGCAAACTAACCACATTTATATGATTGTTATTCATTTCATTTTTCCTTTTTTGCAGTATCCTGAATAGATTTTATATTCTTATAAATTTCTATAGTAATCTTGTGTACTAATGCACAAAAACAGCACTGCTTTCAAACAACTGGGAGAACCAGATACAAAACTGAATATTAGGCATATGCTGTTTTGTACTGTCTCTTTAGTCTAATGTCTCACCAGGGAAAAGATATACAAAAAGGTGGCAAAGTACTCCAGCTATTACATGAATTCCTACACAAATTATGTTTACCCAACAGATGGGAATATTCATTGCAAGCCTATTGTTTATAAACACACATTTTTAAGCAGAGAATGTTTCCTGGCTCCTTATAAGAAAGTATGATAAAATCCTAGCACCATATGCCACTAACATATAGAAAATGACTGCTCCTATTTCAAATAAGCACAGCTGGGAATGTTTGTATTCACTGTTTCAGGGCAGAATCTACTAGACTAACAGAACCTTTTCCAGGGCTAGTTCATTATCAGGAAGAGCAAATTAAAGAAAATCAAACACAAAACCACAACAAACCCCAGGGTTTAAACATTCACTTCTGCTACGTAGGAGAACACCTCAGCTCCAAACTGCCACTCGGAATGGGCAACAAGAGCAACCCTAGAATTTCTCCAAGAAGCAGTTTTAGGTCCATTTCCGTCCGTGAACAATTGCTTGACTAGCCCTGCCTGGAGAGGATATCTGACATTTTTTGTGTGCCTAGGGTCTGCACCGTGTTCTTACATTTGGAGAATTCTCCACCATGAGTCCTGGTGGAGGCGGACCCCTACAGCAGCAGGGCACAGGAATGAGGTACCACAGGACCACTGCACACACACGCTCTGGGCTTTCAGATCTGGGGCTGGCGATGCACAGGAGCAGGGCTACAGGAGAACCTGTCCAACAGCAGCAGCGGTGGGGCGCAATGGAGCCCCGGATCAGGGGAGCGGTGCAAGTGTCCAGTGCCCATAGGGGCAGTGGCTCAAGCAGTGGCAACCAGGGTGCAGCAGTACCAGCAGCAGGACCCTATGGGACTGGCTCTTGGGGCAATTTGGCTCTGATGGGCTCGCCTCCCTCTGTTCCTGCCCAATGTCCAGTCAGTCCAGTGACTGTTAAGAGCAACCCAATGTCCAGGTGACAACTTCCTTTTTTGTTTCAACGAGAGAGGGTTTGTTTGGCTTGTCCTAGAACTCCCCAGAATGTAGCCAATATAATTTTGGTTGAAAAAGCTTCTGAAGTTACTAGGAACTCACCATGGTCACAGAAAAACCTAAATAATGCCTCACTGAATCATCTCTTTTTAAAAAATCATGGCTTCCCAGCTAACCACTAAGAATCATTAAGTGGTAAATAGTCCCCCAAAACTGAGACTAATTAATCTTTTATAAGGAGTATTCCTGCCATGAGCCACTAAAATTTTAGAAAATGTCTGACAAAATACTATCTGCTTTGGAACAGTTACTGTTGAGCAGTTCTTCCCAACAAGAGTTAAATGCTCTAAGCACACAGGTCTACAGAGACCTATCACAGTTCAGAATAATGAAACCACATCTTTGATATAGAAGAGAAAATCCATACTTCTCCCTCTAAGGTCAGTGGACACAACTCGATCCATGAGAAAGAATTTTCATACCCATTAAAATTAGATACAAGGTTTTTTTTCTTTTTGGGGGGGTCTACATTCATTTTATGCCACTCCAGACAAGACTATTCCCCACAGCTTTAATTTTTTAAAAATTAAAGTATGAAAATATCTATTCTGGTATGAAAGTATCTGGTATGAAAGTATCTATTCTGCATGAAAATAAACAACCAAGTTCTATAATAAACTTTCATATCTTGGCCCAAAGCCCATTATTATCTTTAAAGTGAAAAAAGGTTTTAGAAAAACAAAAAAACAAAAACAAAACTAAGCCATTTATATCCTTCTTGGAACTAATTCCATTCTATTTGTGGAAACAAGATTACAAATAATTGTATTTTCAATTTTATTTTTATAAATTTCCTATATGAACATTTAAAATACAGCAACAGTCAAAAGTGGAATGAGTCCATAGCTGACTTTCGCCACAAGCAAAGAGTGAAATGAAAAATCCAGACTGAAACTTGTTAACAAAGAGACGGACACAAAATTTTGAAGGTGTGTCCAGCTCACTAATAGGTCTTAGACGTTAAGCAAATTGAGGGTTATGTTTTGAATCCTTTCAAAAGAGTTACAGTAATCAGTATGAAGTTAAAGTAAACAGCATAATAAAGATGGAAGTTAGCCAACAGGAACATTATACTCGCAGAAGTTCTTTAATCTCTATTTCATTTACTGAAAATTCTGCATTAAGTTGAAAGAGGCAATGAACAGGTCCCTGCTGGGGATGGGCTAAGGAAGCATCTACGGAATCTGTCTGGGAATATAAATCTGGGGATTGTAAACCCTCCAGGGACCAAGTGGATGCTGAGTATCCACATACCAGGAATAACTGCATTTAAATTTTATATTCACTTATAAACGCCAATTCAAAATTTCTAGAGTTAACATTGAAAAGTTCCCAGGAATCTTCTTCTGGGATTGTGGTTTATGTGATTTTCTCTAACAGTAACAATGTTTGGGGATCATTCATTCTTCATCCATTCCTACCTTCTATTATCAAACCAGGGACAGTCAAGGAGAAATTCACATTTTGGTAAACATGGACACATGACCGGAACTAGTCTGTCAGATCTGTCATTAGGAGACAATGCTCTCTCAAGTCAGTAAGAATGGAGTTTCAGAAAATCTTTGTGAAAGACAGAGATTTTTTAGAGCTAAAAGTCCCTTATTCATCTCTGTTTACTTAATTCTTTATATTGCCAGGTTCTCTAGAGATATTTTTTTTTTAAAATCTAGAACCGTTATATGAAGGGCTAAAATATGAGGGGAAATGTTAGTTTCTACACAGTCAAAATGATCCACACCAAAACACAATGGAAAGAAGACCTAAGCTATTAAGTGTTGCAATATTAGCACAAGTGAATTAGAAACGTAAATGAAAAAGCTTTCACTTGTCTCATGGAAGCACTTGTCGACAATCATGTTACAGAGTTGTTTGGTCACTCTGGCTAAAGTTCTCCACTTAGAACCCACAATGATCTTGAGATGAATGAGTCAAATGGAGTCACTTCTTCAAATCCAAGTCATCTCCAGTAAGAACTTTTAAAAGTTCAATGCTACTCCGCTTCAGAAATTCTGCGGAAACAATCATATCTGCTATGACCACATGGAGTTGAAAAGATGGTCAATTAAAATCAGAAACAAACGATACACAACTTTGTGGGAGAGATATAAGCATTGGGACACACCATATTAATATTAGAGATCAAAATCGAACAAGACAGCGCAGACTCATAGCACTTTAATTAAGCCTTGGAAATCAATGTCAGATACTTCGACTAGGAATGAGATGAGACTAGTCCACCCACTTTTACCTGCCAAAGTTTATCTTCCCCTTCCTTACAAACAAATAGACAAAAGGACTGGATGCCTTAGGAATGAAAAATTCATTTGTTAATTCCAGGGCTCCTAAATATAACCATGTGATATAGAAGAAAGGCCAAAATTAGGTTGAAAGCTTTACACTAAGTGCCCAACCATTCACATCTTGGGCACTAGGAAATAAGAAAGTTACCCCAAGCCTTAAGCAGCTTGGAACTATAAGGGGTTCTACTAGGTTGGGTTGGCCAAAAGGTTCATTTGGTCTTTTCCGCAAGATGGCTCTAGTAGCACTTAGTTGTCTTTAACTTCATTTGAAACAATTTTGTTAGATTGCATGTGACAGCTGTCGTATCAGCATGCACTAAAAAAAAAGACATCAAAATTGGTGAATTTTTGCGTAGCCATTTTAATATTGAAGATAGAAGAAAAAAGCAACATTTTTGGCATATTATGCTTTATTACTTCAAGAAAGGTAAAAGTGCAACTGAAATGCAAAAAAAAGATTTGTGCAGTGTATGGAGAAAGTGCTGTGACTGACTGAACATATGAAAAATGGTTTGCGAAGTTTCGTGCTGGAGATTTCTCGCTGGAAGATGCTCCACGGTCCGGTAGACCAGTTGAAGTTGATAGCAATCAAATTGAGACATTAATTGAGAACAATCAACACTATACCATGTGGGAGACAGCCGACATACTCAAAATATCCAAATGAAGCGTTGAAAATCATTTGCACCAGTTTGGTTATGTTAATCGCTTTGACGTTTGGGTTCCACATAAGTTAAGCGAAAAAAAACCTTCTTGACTGTATTTCCACATGCGATTCTCTACTTAAATGTAATGAAAACATTCCATTTTTAAAACAAATTGTGACGAGCGATGAAAAGTGGGTACGGGAGTCCTCTATTACGAGCTCATTCCGGAAAACCAAACGATTAATGCCAACAAGGACTGATCCCAATTAGACCAACTGAAAGCGGCGCTTGACGAAAAGCGTCCAGAATCAGTCAACGGAAAACGCATAATCTTCCGTCAGGGTAATGCAAGACTGCTTGTTTCTTTGATGACCAGGCAAAAACTGTCAAAGCTTGGCTGGGAAGTTCTCATTCATCTGCCGTATTCAGCAGACATTGCACCTTTGGATTTCCATTTATTTAGGTCTTTACAAAATTCTCTTAATGGAAAAAATTTCAATTCCCTGGAAGACTATAAAAGGCACCTGGAACAGTTCTTTGCTCAAAAAGATAGAAAGTTTTGGGAAGATGGAATTATGAAGTTGCCTGAAAAATGGCAGAAGGTAGTAGAACAAATGCGTGAATATGTTGTTCAATAAAGTTCTTGGTGAAAATGAAAAATGTGTCTTTTATTTTTACTTAAAAACTGAAGGCAGTTTTTGGCCAACCCGATACTTATTTTAGTCAAAATGGGCAAGACGAGTTCATTTGAACCAAAATACAATCTGTTGTTGTTGTGAGCTGGGCAGCTCCCAGAGGACAGGACCAATGAAGAGTGAACCAGGAGAAAAGAATGACTGTAAACAAGGTTAGGAAAACTGAAGCTCAACAACCTGGGGAACTCAGCCCTTTGTGGGAAGCTGTAGGTGGGAGTCGCACTCAGTTTGGCTGGCTGATGAAGAAACCAACTGGTTATGTTTCACTTAAGAAAAGGGTTCTCAATTAAACGGACCTTGCCTGATGAGTAGGGGCCTCAGCAGATTCAAAACAAAACAAAATATAAAAACAGGTATAGGAGTCTAACTCATGGCTTAGTGATGAGGTTCTGTCTCAGGGTCTCAAGCCTAAAGGATACGGCCAAGGGATCAATCTGGGAAAGTTTGACATGGCAGTAATACTGAGTTTTCAGACATACGAACATGGAATATCTGTCCATTTATTTAGGTCTTCTTTTATTTCCTTAGGCAACGCTTTATAGTTTTTAGTGTAAAAATGTGCAAATTCCATGTCAGATTTATCTCTAAGATTTTTGAAGATATTTAAAAAATATATTTATAAGATAGTTTTAATAAAGATTATAGATTTTAATAAATTGCAGATTATTCTTTCCTAGTATACAGAAATATAACGGATTTTTGTATGCTCATCTTGCATCCTGTAACACTGCTAAACACATAAATTTTAGCAGCTTTTTAAAGATAATATCACATTTTCTGAAATCATGTAACCCTCAATAAAATACATTTTTACATCTTCTCTTACAATCTAGATGCTTTTTATTTCTTTTTCTTATTGCACTGGCTGGTAACTCCATTATTGGGATCTGCTGAGCTTCTTGCATTGATGAGTTTGTAGTTTTCATCAAATGTAAAACTTTTTCAGTATTATTTATTCAAATAATTTTCCACCCCTGCCTCCTTTGGGATTCCAGTTATACATATATTAGGCCATTTGACATTGTCCTGTAATTCACTAATGGTCTTTTCATTGTGTTTGATTTCTTTTTTTTCCTATCCGCCTTTCATTTTGAAGAGTTATATTGCTATATTTTAAAGTTTACTAATATTTTCTTCTGCAATGTCTAATCTGCTAGTCCCATCCAATGTGTTTTTCATCTCAGACATTATATGTTTCATCTGATCACATGGAATACAGTTACGATGTTTCAACGCACTTCTCTGCTAATTCTAACATCTGTGTCAGCTTTGGTTTGGTTTCAATTGATTGATTTTTCTCATTTTGGGTCACGCTTTCCTTCTTCTTTACATGCCTGATAATCTCTGATTGGATTCTAGACATTGTAAATTTTGGTGCTGGATATTTTTGTACTCCTATAAATATTCCTGAGCTTTCTTCTCCAGTGCTGCAAAGATACCTGGAAATGGTTTGATCCTTTCTGGTCTTGCTTTTAAGATTTCTTAGGCAGGACCAGAGCTGTGTTTGGTCCGGGGTTAGTAACCCCCACTACAGACTCAGGACACTTCTGTGTACCCTATCCAATAACCCCATGGATTACAAGGTTTTTCAGTCTGGCTGCTGAGAAGAGGCACTGAACCCCATGCTGTGCGAACCTGGGGAACTACTGCCTCCACTTTTTGGGTCCCTGGGCAGTCTCCTTACATGAATGTGCCGGTGAATAATCTGCTAAATACTAGACAAAGAACCTCTGAGGATCTCCAGAGTTCACCCTCTACACAGCTCTCTCCTCTCCAGTACTCTGCCTTGATCTCTCTGAACTCTCAGCTCCCTTCACCGCAGGGATCCCTCCAGGTTTCACCTGTGTTCTCCCTCTCTGTGCCACAGCCTGGAAATTCTCTCAGGGCAGTGAGCCGAGCAATCACAGGGCTCACCTTGTTGGTTTTCCATCTCTCAGCCATCACACTTTCGGTTGCCTGATGTCCAGTATCTTGAAAACAATTATCCCATATACTTTGTCCATTGTTATGGTTGTTTAGATTACCTATCTAGAATTCTCCTTCAACTCTCTCAGTGAGGTTTTCTATTTTTCTGCATGTTCTACTCATTTCTTATAAAGGTTATTCCCAGGTATTTAATAAATTTTACTGATATTGTAGAATTTTCGTCCTTTTATAGGACATAAGAAAAAGTAAATTTTCCCTTAACCATTCCTATTTTTTTACTGAAATAAAAAGATAAATATCCATCAAATTTCTACTGTTTATACTGTAACAGAAATTGAACCAGAGGCAGATCATGTAAGGAGACTATTTAGAGTATCCAATTATTCCTCCTGCTGGAACGAGTATTGTGCCTAGCACTAGAAATTTTGGGCATATATATATTTTGAATATAATTACAAAATATTTTTTATCCCATAGTAGAAAAAATAATTTACAGTAAATATTTTCTGGGGAAAAAAAAATGGATACAAATCTGCCTATGACACTTAAGCAACTTTGTTTAATTACTGAACTACTCTCATTTTCCCAGTGTAGCCATCTGTGCCTAAACATGGATATAAGCATCACTATGAACAATATAACATTGAAACTTACTAAAACTCATTGTGCAGTTTATAACACAAGCAGCAAAGAAAATGTTATTTTTAGTCAAAGATGGAAAAGCTGAATTTATATTAAATATTTGCTTTTTTTAGGGTTAGCACTTTCATAACTGACACCAAAGGGTGGAGTTAGGAAACAGCTACCGTTTTTATAGAGTATGTTTTCCAATCTGAGACTTACAGCAGCCTCGTGAAGGTTAACATATGACAGCTGAAGGTGCTTATTGGAAGGAAGCAGATGAAAGAGTAATTTGAAAAAATAGCGTAAGATTTTTAGACAGGTTTTATATCTTGAAAAAAATGATGACAAAATACAATGGATCCTTGATAACCCATCTCAGTGTCTGAAGCCCTCAGTGAACAGAATATAATTTATCACGTCTAACCTAAACCGATTTTGCTTCAGAATAACCCATATCTTCCTAACGAGTTTCTGGTGAAATGGTAGTGAAGCATCTACCCTGTTTTAATGGTGCATATATAATGAACCACCTTCTCAATCCTGCTTCAATCAAGCAACGATGCTTTGTCTTCTTGAGGACTATCCAGGGTGTGTCAGGTTAACAGGTAAATTAGCTGGTGCGAAGAGCAATGCAAAAAAGAGCTCAATCTCCTCGCATATTTTTAAGTTGACACCAAAATTTTTCTGTCATATAGAAGTTTAAATAGTTGCATATACAATAATGGCATACTATATGTTTTGGCATTTTAAAATAAAACTGTCACACTGTTTTAAATGTATCCAATGGAAGTTAATATAATGATTTTGATATCCACACTTTCTATTGCTTAAAAATGAACTGACAGAGCTTTCATACTGTTTCTTTTTACTCTTTGAACTTGAGTATTAAATCCATTTATCCCACAGAATTTTATTCTAATGTAACATTTTTCTATGCCTGAAAGATACTTATTTATTACCCAACATACTTCTCTGAAATAAAAATATACAAATAAATGGTAATTTAAAAAGAATTTCCTTTTGTCAAAATAGTCTAAGCACTTAAAAAAAATTTCATCTGGATTACTTGTGGATTGTAATTATTATTACCACACAGCTAATGAAAACAACATCAATGTATTACGAATTTTGAAAAATAATTATTAAACATTAAAAACCTAGAAAGGAGATATGTCTCTTGAAAGTGGCTGTTTATTCAATTACTTAACATTTTACTGAATGGAAAGTTATTTACTATCAGAATGAACAGAATTGGATAGAAATTTACTACAAAAAGAAAAGAAGGTATTGACCACATATTTGCATACAGTTAATTTAAATCTAACGAGTACACGAAGACATAGACAAGTAGAGAAGAGGCTGATGCGTACCAGCAAGCAAAACACACTGAAGTAATAAAAATGAATATGGATTTAGAATATCAAATGATATCTTTTTGCAAAAGTTAACGAAAGTGTCTTCCGAATGAATGAGAAAATATAAAGCACAAACGTTCCTATAGTGCATGGTCCTTCTACATCAGGAGGGCACATTGATCTCATGAAAGTAAACAGAACTTTTCACCCCCTCCTCGTTGAGATCTATCACTGAAGCCTCCCCGAGCTCTTTTCACTTCTGGGTAGGTGAAACGAAGACAAGTGTGTTTCAGAGAAGAGTATTTCTCAAAGGGCTTTTTATTTCTAACAAATCTTGAAAATTCTAATTCTATTATGTGTAAGTGTGTACACCACAGAGCGTTACACTAAGCTTGCAGCCTGGATAAAACAAGGTGCCTTGCCTGCGGTAATTCCTGCAGATGTTTCTCTGCTTTGTTCTCATAAACGTTCCTTGAGGCACAATATATACTTTGATGATGGATGGAGAATGGAAAAGGGAAGGTTGTTCACAAAAAAATGGTACAGCTCTTGCTGACCACCTATACATCTGAACTAAGAAAACCCCAAGATTGGCCAAAAGATCCCATTTCTAGTGTCATACTCTGTCCTTAAAAGTAGTACGTATAGAGTGAAGGCAAGGAGCTCTTCTATGGGATGTTTAAAAGAGGCTTCTTCGAGCCCAATATTTTAAACTGTGCCTGTCTTGCACCCTGAAGGTGTGGTTTCACAGAAGACTCACTGGGAAAGGTGTGTCCTTCTTTTGTGAAGTGGAAGAAATAACGCAAAGCAGGTATGAAAAAGGAACTGGCAGGTGCCAACACAGAGGCACGTTCTCAGGTAGCTCAATTTCAGAAAACATGCATGTAGAAACTGAAGATCTAGAAAACTATTCCTTTGCCACTCTCCATGGCATATACCCCAGTTTTAAGACCACTGTTATAGATCACCCACATCACTACTTCTTTTTATGAGGAAAAAAAATATGGATTCTTTTGAAACCTCACTTCCTTTCTCCTGGGGCATATGAAACATGGTATCATTTAATTTTTAAGAGAACCCTCTAAGGTGGGTTTTATTATACCCATTTCACAGATGGGAGAAGTAAGATCAAGCTGGTTAGATAACTTGTCCAAAGTCAAACAGATAATAAGTTGAATAGAAGTATCTGAACTCAAGTCATCTGCCATCAAAGCCCACTGCTCATAATGGTTCTCATTTCTAAGCTCACTTTTTTTTTTTTTTGCTTTCTAATACCCCTTCTAACAAACCAATCCCCATGTCATATTATGATAAAATAGAATTTAATAGAATTTATTAACTGATTGCTGGTGGGCCAGAAAATATGCTGTTTTACATACATTAGAGCCTTTTAATGCTCACACCACCACAAATGAGGTTTGATCACTCCCATTTTGCAGATTCTGAAAGTGGGGCTAACAGGCTGCTTGCCCGAGGTCATACCGCTAACACTAATTGGTGGTGAGCTGAGATTCAAACCTAGGTCTGTTTGATTTCAACAAGCTCTTAACTATTAGGGTAAATTGTTCTCACAGCAGCAGATCCTCTGACAGTACAGGCCTAATGATGAAAGAGGAGGACACAAACTCCTCTGACTAAACAGGGCAGGTGGATAATGGGACTGGGCAAAGCAAGTGGGGCACAAGGCAGGGACCAGAGAGTGCTGAGAACTGGGCATCCAGGCCTGTACCCCAGGGCAGCACTGCCAGGGCCAGCTTCTGTGTGGGGCTGCAAACCCAGGAAGCCATGCCTGCTGACTCTTCAAGAGGGACCGAAAAGCAGATTTTTATGTGAAGTCTTACAAGTGTTAAATGCTGGCAATCAATTAAGAAATATCTACTGTGCATATATCCACACATATTTTTAAACTGATTTTTAAAATACCCACACCATGTTCCAGGCAGGCTGAATGTGGTTCGTGGACCACCATATTATAACTTCTGAGGTACAGAGTGCATGGTGGGCTATGCCCCAGGTTGAGAAGATCATTACTCTATATAAAACACCTCTGGAGACTTCCCTGGTGGTCCAGTGGTTAAGACTCCGCCCTTCCACTGCAGGGGGCACGGGTTCGATCCCTGGTTGGGGAACTAAGATCCCTCATGCCACGCAGCCAAAAATAAATCAAGAGTGAAGATTATGTTTAAATAAATAAATAAATAAATAAAAATAAAATCTCTCTAGACAGCCAATTCTCTTTCTTATTTCATTTAAATAAGAGCATGGTATTGCTGGTTTCTGCTGATTTGGGGGCCTCTGGGACTGGTTTAGGCAGCTGCTAATTGTCCGTCCCACTCAGAACTGGAGCATCCAGCATAATCCTCCCATAGAACAGGAGGTAAAAAGATACAAAACCAGAAAAACACCAAGCACTGCAAGGAGGTGATGAGGCTGGGAAGCTGATCCTGATGCCTCCTGGGCGAAGCTGCACCTCAGACGTGACCCGACCTCCCGTTTCCCCCATCTCAGTCCTCTGTACTCAGCCCCCAGTACCTAGCACATGGCAGGTGTTCAATAAATACTCATGTTTGCTGCTCAGTGTAGATGCTGTACTCATGCCCATCCTCCCATAGTTCCACTTTTTCCCATCCCAACTCTGAAAGTTAGCCAGGAAGGTGTTTGTTGACTAATCAGAGCTCCAGAAGCTATGACCTAAAGGTATCTGTTTAAGCATTTACGCTCCTCAGACAGGAACAATACTGGTGGGTGGGGCGGCTGCCACAAGAAATCAAATCTATCAGGCTAAAGCTGTTACTTGCATTCCTCTGTAACTATAGCTCCTTTGGTCTGGTGATTTCACTAACGGGCTTCCTTTTACAAATATAACGACAGACTTCCTAAGTGTGAATACAACCTGTATCAGAATAGTAAATCACATTCTGATTATATGTTCAAATCTATGCCTTTAATCCTTAACGCATGACAAATTAAATCCAATATTTCCCCCCCGCTTGCGCTATTATGGCCAAGAGGCAAATATTCTAAACACAACAAGCTGAAACAGAATCTTATTTTCGAGCAATCAATTACTTATATTCGCTGGTGTAGGTGGTGAGCTCACTGTCATCGTGCATCCACTTGAATTCCAAGGGCCAGCTCCCTTCAGCGAGGCAAGTGAGAACGAGGCGGTTCCCCTCCAGGTGCAGCTGTGGAAGGCCCGGCTCTGTTTTAAAATATGGCACAACGTCATCTGAAATATGAAAGAAAAAAGAGAGAGGAAAAAAACTGAATGAAGTGCACATGAAAATGTCATTCATCCAATTAATCAATCACTTATTTAAACAGACCTAATTTTAAAAAGCAGAAATGATGGCTATTTGGCCCAATTAAGTAGCAAATTATCCTTGACCCCCTAGAAACCTGCAATACCCTAGACAACATTTCAAAAGGCTGAATGCTCTATGACAGCACCATGTGAAAGCACCTGACAAGTTCATCCAAGTTATTTCCATTTGTGATTAATACTTACTTATCGCATACTGGGCAATCTCTGCTGATGCAAGCCTTGGTTTTAACTAGGCATTATATTCTTAAAGTAACAATCAAGGGTATATACCTTGGCTCTAAAAGAAAAATATAACCTTCACTTAGTTAAAAAAAAAAAAAAGGTAACTAGGATAAGCAAGATTAACATACACATGTAAACGACATGAATCACAATGCAGCTTTCATCTCACACACACACTGCCTCTCTCGGTGACATCCAGGGGGCTATCGCACTGGAAACCCTGTGTATTCACACAGTGGAACAGCTTGCAGCAACGGGAACGAACCAACTATTGCTACACACAACACCACGGATGGATCTCACAGACAGACGTATGTGTAGTGAGAGAAACCAGACAGGAAAAAATTACAGCATATGCTTCCATGCAAAAGTTCAGAAAAGTTCAAAACCAGGCGAAACTAGTCTGGTGTTAGAGGTCAGTCAGGGTGAGCGTTGTTACCTCTGGGGGATGGGGATGGGGGCGGGTGTGTGACAGGGCAGCTTGTGGAGAGCACATCAAGATCCATTTCTCAATATGGTTACACGGGGCCATTCACTTTGTGAAAAATTCATAGAAAATCATTCTGTATCTGACTTGTGCAATTTTTGTATGATGCTTCCTTAATTTTTAAAAAGTATATGAACATAGGAGACACTTCCAATTCTAGCTCTATCATTTTTCTAATAAAATCCCCAGGGCACACCCGCATAAACCGGTCTGTCTATCCTTCAGGCCTCCTACCCTCTCCACTCAGGAATAAACACTCCAGCACACTCTGCTTTTCACTCTTAAGCCAGGCTAAGCCCTTTCTCCCTGGTGGGGGGGGGGGGGGGTTGCCTATGCTCCTCCCCCATCCTGGGCGCTCCTCCCCAGCCCCCTGCAAGCTGATGCATTCCCATCCTTCAGGTTCACCAAGCTCCTCCCACCAACACGCCCTAACAAACCGTGACTCATACCCAGCGGATTCCCATGCACGATCTCAATCACTTCTGAATTTCTAAACCAAGGCCAGGAACAAAGTAGATACTGAATAAATATTCATTCAATGAATAAATATAATAATAACAAAATTAACAGTAATAGCTAGTGTTCACTGAGTATCTACTATGCCAGAAACTGTTCCAAGTGCTTTATATGTATTACTTGATTTAATTTTCACGAAAGCCCTACAAAATAGATGCCATTATTATACCCATTTTACAAATGGGTAAAGAGAGGCATAGGGAAACTAACTTGTTCAAGGCCACCGAGACAGTATGTGGTACAATCATGATTTAAACCCCAGATAATCTGTTCCAGAATCCAGATATCCTATATGACTCTAAATGTCACAGGTTTCTCAATAGAGAAATTTTCTTCTCAAGAATCCCTATCTTAATGGGACTTCCCTGGTGGTCCAGTGGTTAAGACTTCACGCTCCCAATGCAGGTGTCCGGGTTCGATCCCTAGTCAGGGAACTAGATCCTGTATGCGGCAATGAAGATCTCACATGAAGCAACGAAGATCCCATGTGTCGCAACTAAGACCCAGCACAGAAGGAATGAATGAATGAATAAAAGAATCCTTGGGCTTCCCTGGTGGCGCAGTGGTTGAGAATCTGCCTGCCAATGCAGGGGTCACGGGTTCGAGCCCTGGTCTGGGAAGATCCCACATGCCACGGAGCAACTGGGCCCGTGAGCCACAACTACTGAGCCTGCACGTCTGGAGCCTGTGCTCCGCAACAAGAGAGGCCGCGATAGTGAGAGGCCCGCGCACTGCGATGAAGAGTGGCCCCCGCTCGCCGCAACTAGAGAAAGCCCTTGCACAGAAACGAAGACCCAGCACAGCCAAAAATAAATAAATCAATAAATAAAAATTAAAAAAAAAAAAAAAGAATCCTTATCTTAACTTCAAATTTTTGATAAATTTGTAGAATTACTAAACTGGACTTTTAAATTATGTATTTTTCAAATTAATCAAACAGCATATTAACAGTGCCAAAATTGAGACTATGTTTTTACATTAAATTGTACGTATAGCTGGTTTCTTCTGTACTGAATATATAGAATTTAAATATAGAGTTTATTTTGCCATTGTGCTGATCACTGTATTCCATAATTGGTAATATTGGTAATACAATGTTACCAGTCTCTTACTAGTATTTATCCAAATAAATAAATGTTAAATTGTATCTGTGAGTGTAGTAAGAGCCTATAATAAGGAGATTTAACCACCTCAATGAGATGCCGGGCAGGAGCTGAGAGCTAAAAGATCAGTAGTTGTCAATACTCCAACAATACCACGTGCAAAGGCCCTGTGGTGGTAGCAAACATGGCGAATAACCTTGGAAAGCACAAAAGACTGAAACACAAGCAGTTCTGTAGGTTCAGAGAGAATGACTGGAAGCAGGGCCTCGCAGGCAAGGCAAACACAAGTCTTCTTTCCACATCATCCCTGTGTGATTTTCAATGGTGCCCACTTCACATTCAAAAGCGTTCTTCTCATGTGAATGATAAATTATATGACCACCTTATTTCTAGGCCTTGGTCAAAAGTACTGTCAGTATAATTATGATGATGATTAGCTATTATTATAAAAGGACGGCAGAAAGGCTTTGAAGGGGCTATGTAGTTAAACGCTCATTTTGGCTGCAACATGGAGAAGGAATTAAGAGGGGCCAGAGTAGTGGGAATAGACCAGTTAGGAGGTCACTGCAGTAACCCAAGAAAATGCTCTGAAAGGTGACAGTGGGTTGGGTCAAGGTAAGAGTAGTGACCGTGGTGGTGGAGACAGAGAGAAAAGGATGGCTCTAAAACAAGATCTAGGGGGCAAAAAAGACTTAATGATGGACCGAATACGGGGGTAAAGGACTGAGAGGTTCAAGAAGGATTCTTAGATCTCTGACATGCACAACTTTCTGTTCGAGAAACACACCTTGATTCTGTAATCAGCATGGGGAATACAGCAAGAGTAAGACATAGTTTCTGTCCCTTTAGAGGTTAGAGTCTAAGTCTGGCACAGGAATAGAAACGGTAAAGTGTCAGGTGCGGTGACCCCAACCCTATCGCAAAGGCAGGAAGTAGTCACCCCCTGTCCTGCCCCAAAAGTTCCAAACGCTTCTGCCACACGTCACCTACTCTAAGTTACAACTGAAGTGAATTCCTCGATTTTGATTGTCAACTGTGTGTCCAATTTCCCTTTTTGCTATGTGCTAAAATCACGCACTCTCATGACCCAAGCAGTCTAATAAAGCTGAACTGTGATGGATACGGCTTTGACACCTTGGGACTGACTGAGCTACTGGCTTTATTAATGCCCTGCCATTTGCACTGTATTCAACAACAGAAAAAGAAATGCCTTCATATGGCTCCAGTGTCCTACAAGAGTGAGTCACTATAAAAATAGATCTTTTTGAAAGAAAAAGGCTTCAAGATAGATGCTTAAGAATTTGAATTCGGTTTTACAGTTAACAGAGCATCACCGATTTAATACATGATGGTTCTGAATGTAAATAATACCATAATAATTCAATTTTTCCTAGAATTCATAGTTTACTAAACATGCCTATACCGTGTACAAGTTATGCTGGGTATTGTGATCTAGTAGGAAAAAATATTTTCAAAAAAAGTAGTTTCATAGGGCTGGCAAGCCAATACCTTGCCATAGTGTAGAGTCACGGTTGGCACTGACTCTGATGTTCATTATAGGAAGGAGGGAGGTAACTATGTCAATGTTCTGGAATGCTAAGGGTCTAAGTTAAAATTACTGCCACAAGTATTTTAACATAGATTAGCCAGTGTGCAGAATAACATAGTTAGCTCTCTGAGCCCAGAACTATTTACCACTGAAATATACAGAGTAGATCATGAAATTAAAAGGGCTTAAAGGTAGCAAAACATAAAAGCTCTGGGGAGAGAAAGAGAAACAGAAGGAATAGTATTCAGGTCTGCACAGACCCCTACAAAAGCATGTGATCTTTATATATCTTAAATGGAACAGAAAAGAGTTTGAAAAGATCCATAAAGACAAAAATGATTGAGGTAACTCTGAGATAAGATTATGAGACTCTGACTTGGGGACATGTCAGTGGTCCACCTGATGCTCTTTGAGGTGTATGTGTGTGTGGTTTTCCCAAATAATAACTAATAGGAAAAATGAGCAGAGATTAAGTATGCTTCTGTATTCTTATAATGAACATTCATAGAACCCTGAATGAACTACTAAGAAAAACTGTGAAACTTCCATTTTCACATACAATTAAATAGAACATAAATCATTTATGAAAGAATGAGTCTCGTCTGTCTGGATAATACAGATTTAAGGTCCATCCAAAGGAGAGGAATGGACTTCATGTTTTCTCAAGACAACATCATAATTTTATGATGTATAAGTCACTTCCCTAAATGGATTTTTAAGGTTTTCAGATATAGTGTAAATGGACTTAACTTTACCTGTCCAATATGAAGATAGTCTTCTGCTCATCCAGAAAGGAACCATGACCCATTTGCCACAGGAAAAGTCATTTCCACGGGGAAGCCAGAGGACAAGATGTTCTGAAGCAGGACCACGCCCTGGGGTTCCAGGCTTTCCTACCATGAGGAAGAGTGGCCTTGCCATGTGTTTCAATTATCTGCTCCCAGTGGAATATGGAGGATTTATTACCAGATACTCCTTCATGGCAGAATGGATAGGAATCAACTAGTCGGTGCCAGGAAAGTCAAACTTCAAGCGATTCTGGCGAGGCTGCCAATGAGAGAACTTCAGCCATGACAGTCGATAACTGCAATCTGTTCCGTAACTTCCCCTCCATTTTAAAGTGATAACGAGTAAAGAAATAATAATAATCACTTCCACTTAGTAGAAGAATCAACCTACCACAAACAAGGGGGGGTCTAAAGCAGAGGAGCCCCACATGTTCTGGTGACAGTAAGATTTATTAAGCAATCATCATCGGCGCCGTCAGTCAGGTGAGGGTCCAGCGGGCAGGATTAGGAGTCACAGCACGTGGGGCGCAGTCAGCTGGAGCAGGGCCCTGTGTTACTGAACTCTGCTTTCTTGACAACTGAATCTCCCAGGGCAACTAATCTTTTGGTTTGAACCACTAATCTTCCCTTCAAAACTTCTTTTATATCAAATTCAAACATTTTCATGCCCCAAGCTTATGAATTTACCACTAGCAGAAAGTTTAATTTTTCAAACCCCAGTGAAAAACAAAAGCACAGGGCATAATGCATCATTTGTGAACAGCTATTCTGAAAAATATGGGTAGAAGATTCTTTGCTGGTAAATACAGTCATTCAAATTTCAGCTGCCGGCAGGTCATAATGTACACCCATCGAAGCCAGGAATTTAATCTCACAGTATGTTGTGCTTTTTTCATAATAGTAGTGTTAATCTTTTTAAAACAACTGTTGTGCATTGTAAATGTATTTCTGAGGTAAAATTTAAATGTGTGATTAGATATGTTCTCTTATAGTTAAATATGCAAATATGGAAAGGTCTCACTACAATGCAGAAAGATGATCCTAGAAGATAACAGTCTCAGGACAAAGTCCTCTACGTGCTTTAGGACAAGCCGTTTCAACCTGCACTTCCTGTGACCACCTAATGTAAACCCTTCGGTGGTTAAGCTGAAATGAAGAAGGAAAGGAGGAGACAGAGGAGGAAGAGGAAGAGACGGTGGCTCTATCATCCCAGCTAATTCTCAAGCTTCATTCTTCTAGCTTATCAGAAATATTTGTAAATATTTTCCAGTGCTAGACTGTCAAATATAGTAGGATGTACCATCACATTTTGGGGCTAAAAAAGTTAGCCAACTTCTCTGTATGCTACTTCATACATTTCTACTACTGCCTTGTAAAATGAATGAGAATCAGACATTTCAGGGCTAAAGGTAGCTACAACTGAACAAATACATACAGGCCCGATTTCAAGCATCATAACCTACTGCGGTGACCACGAGGCCCAGGGACCGGGTGCTCTGCAGTTCCCGCTCTCTCTTAAGCACTTCCGACGGGGAAGGACAGGAGGCCGGGGTGTACGCCCGGTTTCCACTGCGCTGCAGCACCTCTGAGCAACAAGCAGCCGGACCCTCACCCCTTCCCAGCTGGCGGAGCTTCGCACCGAAGAGGAGGCACAAGCCTGAGGCCCACGGTGGCTCCTGCCCCACATCACCAAGGTTCACCATCCTCCCTCAAGCACCTGCTGAGCGTCTCCTGGCTGCTCTGCGGATACAGCTCGTCCCTGCCCTGAGGAGTCACAGCCCAGGGAGCAAGGGGCTAGTCAACGAGCCGAGGGCAATACAGGAGGTGAGAGCACAGAGGCAGGAAGCCATTGCCTGAGAGGGCCCTTGATGAGGTTCAGGACCGAAGACCTCCCCGGCTGAGGGTCCGCATATCAGCCAGGACAGAAGCGGAAGGGGCGCCAGTGCCCAGAGCAACCTGACAGCCTCGGGCTTCACAGGGGCTGAGGCCCCAAGGCCGTACGGAACCACGAGGGCTCAGGTACCTCTGCGTGCTGCTGCAGCTACACAGTGGCTTCCCAAGGTTTCTGAAGGCTTGTTAAGGAACTGTCTCATCCCTTATGACAACTGAGAATTGTTTTAGATAAATGCACTCCTCCATCCCAACTCAGGAGGGAACTTTTATGAGTCATTTGTTTGTTTGCGCCTGGGCCCGGCTGTGAAAGGCGAGCAGCGCTGCAGGCCGTCCTCGCACGCCTGGAGGGGCCTCTGCGGATGAGGAACGGCCTGGTGGAGTGGCAGCGGCGACTAAGCTTGCTTACGGACAGAGTTTGGGAAGCCAGGGGACAGGACACCTGAGTACCCTGTGAGAGGAAGGAGAAGACTAACTGTTCATCCCTCTTCCAAGTGTCTGTCCCACTGTCCTCTGGGGGCACCGTAATTAGAGGGAGAAAGAAGATCAAACCATGCACCGCATATTCCTAGATCTCATGGTAAAGTCATCATTTTCTATTCAAAAGTTCATCTAGAAAGTGTGGGAAAGTAGCTGGTCTGCAGTGTTCTCTTGGTATTTGGATCTGTGTGTGTGAAAAGAGGAAAGCAAGAGGGGTCCCTAAGATTTCCACTAACAGTACTGTGAACAGCTTGCCAATGCGTTTAGTCAGGGGGAAGTCAAACTGATTATCTCTGTTTTCTCTAAAATCAATGTGAATTAACAGCATATTTAAGGGAACTCATGGGGTGAAACTACCCTTCCAATATTTTCCCCTAAGAAACCATTCAAGCTTTCAGTGAGATTAATCTACAGTGAAGCTGATGGTAGAAACATAAATGGTTGTATTTATGTACTGGTTTGATCCTGCACTGTGCTAATCTATTTCAGCATATAAATTAATAATAAGAGGCAGTGGAATAAAAGCAATTCCCCTATTTCTCCAGACTGCAATAAGCTTCCAGCTCTCCAATATTTTATTTCAAAGTACAATCACACTGAATCGTCATTTCTATGGTTTGCCGTTAAAAAGTATGACCAACCAAAATAAGGAGAAGAGTTATCAGAAGTAACCAACATTTTTCTTGAATATGGTACAATATTTCTCTCAAATATTCTTTCAAATAACCCTGAAACTCCAACTCAGGTTAAATAAAAGGCCAAAAGGTCCAAGAAAAGAAACTCAGATGAGATTTATCTTTCCCTGATTAATGCAGACTGCTGAGTTTGTCACATGTGTACTGACATAAAAACTGAGACTCAAAAGATACCTAAATGGTGAAGGTTTAATTTTAGACCAGGAAAATTACATGGGAAAATAACTTCTTAAGAATATCTAAATGCAAATAGATAAGGCCTATTGATTTCAGCGAAGTTACAAACCATAAAGGTTTCTCAAAGAGAAGCACTCGTACATCACAGCAGCTTAGAGCAAGGGCTCAGGAGCCAGACTGCCTAGGCTCAAACCCCAGCTCTACCCTGACCAGCTCTGTGAGCTTGGGTAACTCAACCGCCTACGCTTGAGTTTCCTAATCAACAAAATAATGAAATTATCTCAAAAAGTTTCATTAAAACAAATGCACTGATAATGAATATGAAAGCCACAAAGTGGGAGAAAATATTCTGGTTACATGTATCTTGAAAAGATTTGAAGTCAGATTATATAAAGAATGCCTACTACTCAATGATAAGACAAAGAAAACAAACAAAATGAGCAAAAGACTTGAACATGCACTTCACAAAGGAAGAAATACCAACAGCTAACAAGCACACAGGAAAGTGCTAATATCATCTGACATTAGGGACTATAATGGCTAAATTGAAAAAGACAGACAACACTGAATGTGGGCAAATATGTGTTGCAACTGCAACCATCCTCCTCCATCACCGGTAAGGGTGTAAAAATAGTACAGCCACCTGAGAATAAGGTTTGGCAATTTCTTATAAAATTAAACACCTACTCAATGACCCAGAAATTCCAGGCCTAGATATTTCTTTGAGAGAAAAGAAAGCAAATGTCTACGCAAATAATTTTACATGAATAGTCACAGTGGCATTAATTATAATACCCTGAACTGAAAACAACAGAGATGACATCAATAAAAATGAACTGATGAACTCAACACCGTGGAGGAATTTCGCAGACATTAGGCTGGGTGAAAGAAACTTTGCCCATATTATGTGATTCCCTTTATGTGAAATTTAACACAGGCAAACCTAATCTATGTGAAAAGAAATCAGAAAAATGGTTGCCTGCAGGGATAGAGATTGACTGGAATGGACATGAAGAAATT
This sequence comes from Balaenoptera musculus, assembly GCF_009873245.2. NCBI lineage: Eukaryota > Metazoa > Chordata > Mammalia > Artiodactyla > Balaenopteridae > Balaenoptera > Balaenoptera musculus. Next base: position 85,832,280 of record NC_045799.1, read on the forward strand.
TGATGGAGTGACAGAAATGTTCCATTTCCAGACCGAGGTGGTAGTTGCATGAGTTTATACAGTTGTCAAAACTCACTGAATTGTACACTTAACATCTGTGAATTTCGCAGTTTACAAATTTTACCTCAACCAAAAGTCCTTAAGGCATACATGTGCCCACTGTCTCAGAAACAGAGACACTCCTTTGTCAGTCACGGCCTCCAGCTGCTTTAGATCAATTACTGGCGTCTACCCGCATGGTCACTGGCACTTTAAGACACACTCTCCTCTACTATTATGCTAATAAGATTGCCCATGTGGGGCTTCCCTGGTGGCGCAGTGGTTGAGAATCTGCCTGCCAATGCAGGCGACACAGGTTTGAGCCCTGGTCTGGGAAGATCCCACATGCCGCGGAGCAGCTGGGCCCGTGAGCCACAATTACTGAGCCTGCGCTCTAGAGCCCGCGAGCCACAACTGCTGAGCCTGCACGTCTGGAGCCTGTGCTCCGCAAGAAGAGAGGCCGCGGTAGTGAGAGACCCGCGCACCGCGATGAAGAGTGGCCCCCGCTTGCCGCAACTAGAGAAAGCCCTCGCACAGAAACGAAGACCCAACACAGCCAAAAATAAAATAAATAAATAAAATAAATTTAAAAAAAAAAAAAAAAAAAAAAAAAAAAAAAAAGATTGCCCATGTGTTACTGAACTTTTGATTCTATTGCCATTTAACTCTTCAGGTGTATCTTATCTCCCAGTCAGATGGATGAGTCAACAAGATTATAGTTCTATTTCTACTACTAGGACTACTACCTACCAATTATTGAGTATTTACTGCATACCAAGGAAGACATGTTTTAATAAATAATACCTCAGGTATTCCCACAACAACCCCAACAGATAAGTGGATTTTATGGCCTTAAATTACCTGAACGAAGCTGTTAAAGTAGCATGTTTAGGAAATAACAATAATAGCTATTTGTGCTAAGCATGTTAAGTACTATTATTTTCACTGCTTTACAGATGAGGAAACTGAGGCACAGAAGGGGCAAGGATGTGCCCAAGGTACACAGCTGGGAAGTGGCAGAGGCAGGGCTTGTGCCCAGGGAACTTCATGCAAAGTTTGTGTTCTCACCCACTCTGCCTTACAGTCTCCTAAAAAGAGCCAGTTTCTGTCTGTGGGTGTCAGCAGTGGTCAGTGCGCAGAAGGAGGGGGAGGGAAACTGGAGGGGACACAGGAGAGGACAACAAGAGAAGGATGGAAGGACAGTTGGCTTAAGTTTGGACATACATTCTTGAAAACCAGAAGGATCTCCCCTGTAGACAGGGGGACCTCTTTGCAAGAAGATCTTGGGCAAGGCTGATGGATTCAATTTGAGAATAAGAAGGAAAACCATCATGAGAAGGTGTCTTCAAAGTTTTCTTCAAAATAATCATGTTCTAAACAAGCAGAATTATGAAAAAATGAGCTGAGTACTTTCAGAGCCTCCAAGGTCCCTGAGTAAACAAAGCAAGATTCAAGGAAAGGGGCAGCAGACCCATGGCCATTGCCCACTGGGAACACGTGCCATTCCCAGACCTGAAGGGCAAAAGAAGGGAGGCATGGCCTGGTGGAGACGGTCTACACTGTCCCCGGGTCCTCTACACTCAACAGGGAGGCCCAGGGGCAATGGCTGTCAGGTAGAAATAACTGAAGGCAAATGCCCCTTTCAAAAGCCCTGAGGTGCTGAGAAAAAAGCATTACTACACAAGCGTGTTCTTAATGTCAAGAAATAAGCCTTAAGATGAGTAAGACTTCTCAAAATAGTACCTAGACCCTAGCCTGCTGTCACAGATGCTGAATCAACTAAACTACCCTCCCCAACAGTAAGACCGAGGTAGGACTCTCTACTGCAGCCTCACAAAGTTCCAGCTGCAACACTGCTTTCCAGCAATGTTTTACAGACGAGTTCTCTCTCCCTAGGTGCCTGTCTCAACTCCCCAACTGCCTGTGGACGGAAGGCGGGCAGGAGGGAACAGACTCTAGATTGCTCACCCCCACTGGCTACTTTTCACCTTCACCCCAAGGATATTGATAAGCAATGAGTTAAAAACCCCGTGCCAAACCAGCTAGTGTTTCAAAGTACACAGTAAGCAGATGCTTTCAAACTGCCAGATAAAACATCTAAATGGTGGCAACCTAAGCTGTTTCTAGAGGTGCGATTTAGCCAAGTTCTTCTTTGTCTAAAGCAGTGACATTTACCTAACAGGGCTTCCACAGCGGGAGTCCCCAAGCTCCACCAGCCTGCTATGCATTACAGGATGGCATGGAAAGGAGTGTCTGGTAGCAGTTCAGAAAGGAAACAGAATACCAAGATCAGTAAACAGAGGATAAAATCCAGCTTAGGAAAAAATACATAACCTTCACTGGGCAGAATTCATCAGCAGCAGTATACAAACAGCATCATGAAAATGGCGCAAGAATGACCAGGAGGTAGAGAGAAAGAAAAGGAGAGTAAGTGGAGTTATAATTATCTGGACTATTAACAGCCTTAAAATAGAAGGCAGTTTCTCAGATTTGCAAAGCTTGAACCTTGAACGCTCCTCCTCATTTTGCAAGGATTCTGTTATTCTCAAATGTTTGCATGTAAGGGGGAGGGGAGGGGGGGATGGCAATTATACTTAAAATGGCATGTAATCTTTTTACAACAGATAGCTGACATTTTATAGTGAGACATCATTTTGATTTCAAACTGTTGGGTGATTCTTATAATGACTTGAGGAGCTCTAAGGAAATAAAGTATCAGCAGGTGGTCAGTCAAATACTAAGTTCCTCACTCCACAGGCAGTAATCAGGTTGAAATACTTCCTCCATTACTTCCAAAAATAGAGCAGATAGTGATACACAGGCCTTCCCAGTTTCAAAACTATAATTTCCACAAATGGTAAAAATACACTCACTTGTTTCTATATGAAACCATCAATAGACTTGTTTGTAATCTGTGTCAGGGCATCTAAGAAAAATAGCTTTGGGGGGAAATTCATTTAAATCGTTGCCTCTCAAACTCTGGACCCCAAATCTGATACTAAATCTGATCCTGATATGCCTACAAAAGTTTGAGAATCAACCATTTAAAGGTTTCTCTCCCTTTGCACAAATTTTGCAAACATTTAAAAATTGAGCTTCATGTTTCAAATTTTTAAAAAACCCAGCAATATACATACATCCCAGCATGCCCATGTGCGCATGCGCACGGACGGACGGACACACACACACACACACACACACACACACACACACACACACACACACACCCCACCCCACCCCACCCCACCCCACCCCACCCCGATGGATGCAGAGATTACAAATAGCTTCCAGCGCTGTGGCCTCATCATGAACATGCACCCTTTTTTATCCATCAGCGCACAGTAGGCCCACTGCAAATTCTACCAAGAAATATACACCAAAAAGGCATTCAGTGCATGTTCTTTCAACAGAGGGAGCCCCAGCCATTACTGTGACTTGTTTTTCTGAATGTCAGTACGAGCAGCCAGTGCAAAATACTTCTTTAATTTTATGACTTCCACAACGTGCCCAATGCCAAGGCCTCTGGGCAAACACATAAAGGACGTCCAGAAAGGAATTAATAACGGTAAGGCTTCCCCTAGGTGGTCGGGGATCCTCCCCATGTCAATCAGACGAAAGCACTGAATTAACAGCCAGGTCCTGCCATACCCGGCAGGCTCAGAACAGTTTAAAAAGGTCCTACTGGGGGGGTTCAAAACCTTAGGTCCTGGCACTCAGTCTTATGACGCTGCACAAGGAGAAGGGTAATCTTTACGGTAATTGCCAACTAAAATATAAAAACCTTAAGGATAAAGGTCAAGACTTTGAATTGCCTGTAAGTTGGTCTGAGCTGCCTTCCTCAGAACTGTACAACCCTAAAGTCAAAATATTAAAATACAGAGCTCTAACTTTAAAAAAATAACCAAATGTGATTAAAGAATGATTATAATACAACCATGGTTCTCAACTTTGGAAGTACATTATAATCACCTGGGGAGTTTTAAAAAAAATGCCCATACCCAGGCCACACCCCAGACCAATTAAATCTGAATGTCTGGGAGTGGGGCCCAGGCATCAGCATTTTCCAAGCTTCCCTTGTGATTTTATTGTGCAGCTGAGGCTGAGAACAGTTTAAAGGAAGTGAAGGATATCACACACCATTATTTGACACTAGCGGTCTTCCCCAAAATATGTTTAGACTTTCAATTTTAACTAATAGAACTCCGTTGCTCAAAGCAAGAAATCACTGTGATTTAGTGATTTCAAACTTATTAATATTCATTTTTTAGAAGCTAAACAGAATAGTTTAAATTATCAATTCACTTTTTCATTAAATTTGTTTCATTAAATTTCATTAAATTTGTTATATAATTTAAAAATATAAATCTTTATTCAAAAGAAAGGCAAAGGAAACAGAAACAGGGAAGGAGGTAAAAAAGTCTAAATCGATCCTTTAATTTCTTTTTTTTTTTACTTCAAACCAACCAGAATTCAGAATTCAAGAAACAGGATTTGTTTCTACTTCAAATCCACTGAAGTTCAAGTTTTACTCAGGAGTACCCATAACAGGTGAAGAAACTGAACAAGGGCCCTCAAGGTTCTGGGAGCAGAGCCTGAAGCTACCTGCCACAAGCTCTCTACATGTCAGCCTTAGTCTTCGATTTTATAAACGCATGCATAGTTTATTTACCCTCTATCCCATAATGTATTTACGCCAACATGAAAACAAAATTTCCACTCCCTATCACTTTTGTGCACATCCTGGCCTAGCACCGTATAACTAGTTCCAGAAGCATCCAATTCTGGTTAAGTGGAGACTGTGATGGGCACAAAGACTGCGAGTGTGGAGAATCAAAGGATTCCATTTATCCACACTTTCTGTATTGCCCAAACAGTGCAGTTATTCAAGAGACTTTGATGCAAATAATACCACATTGTCTTCCAAAAACAGTGGTCATAGCACCTGACACTAATAGTATATGTAAAAACTGGAAGAAGACATTCTGGCTGTGGAGACAGTGTTAATGACCAAGAAGAGTCCAGGCACTGATGTCCAAAGGCCACGCTAACTGGGTGAGCAAGTCTGTTCATCCCTGAGTCTCGGGATCTGCAAAACGGGGCTAACAACTTCCACCCGGCAGAGTTGTGAGAATTAAGTGAGGTGATATCTGCACAACAACTGCTATCGAATATCAGTACAAAGTAACTCCTGTCCTTCACATCTGATTCACTGTTCCGTGTCAGGAAACTAAAACCCCAAATGAAGAGGAAGCTTCTTTTGTAGTTAAGTGACAACTTCAAAAGCATTTTTGACAAGCAGAAGCCACGGGAAATGACCACGAAGAGGAAGGAGAGCAAATCAAATGCATGCTTTGATTCCTTTATTTCTTTGGCTTGGATCATCCAAAAGAGCGATCCACAGTACCTCTGCTTTCTTCTCAAGTTTCTCTCATCTAATAAATTACTTTATTCTAGAACACAGCAAGAAGAAACTAAATCAATGCAACACAGATGTTGATAAAGCCTGATCAATTTTAAATGAATAATTCAATCAGTGAGGTGTCCAAAACGTTTCACTAAACCTTTTTCAACATCTTTCTCACACTTAGCATGAAGTCATGGCTGCAAGGACTTTCATCACCTCAACAGGGAACCCAGGAACACACGCTCATGACCCAGGCCATGCACCTGCCCAGCACGTCCACCTCCTCACACAAGTCACCAAAGAAGAACTCAGTGCGTTGAGTCAGGGACCTTTTATAAGTGAATTTTCTTGGCTAGAAGCTTTTCCTGTGTGTTTTTTTTTCTAATTAACCTGCCATAAAATACAAAACTGTTCAATATAGATTTCACTCATTAGTGTATTACTGAAATAATGTTTTACCTTAAACAAATCTACTAAGTATCTGAAGACTAAAGATAAATACTGCTGAAAACATGATGTTACTAATCTAATGCTATAAATCCCATAGTTGGACTTTTCACCGAGTCTCTACCTAAATAACAGGTATACTTTGCTTGAAGGAACCTTATATTTGGCCAGCAAATCACATTGGGACAAGTCACTTAACTTCTCTGCAAATCAGCTTCCTTATCTGTAAAATGAGAATAACAGAGTAAAGGACCCTTGGATTCCTAAAAATTGACTTAAGCTTCCTTTAAATGCTGAAGATCCCTTGTACATTTGAAATAAGATTCAATTTACCAAGAATTGATTTACCCACAGCTTTTTAAGAGCAATTCTACATTGGCATAGACATAAGTTTACTGGATCAATGAACCACCCAACACATTTTTATTGAGCATTTCGTACATGGAAAGCATTGTGTCAGCTACAGAGAACACAGAGGAGAAGACAGGGACCCTGCTTTGGAGGAGCTCACTCATAACTGGAATGTGGAGACCTGATGTGCACACATGGAAAGCTAGGTCACCATCCAAGGAAGGTCATGGAGCAATGTGACGGTTAATTTCATGTGTCAACTTGACTGGGCCAAAGGATGCCCAGATAGGTGGTTAAACATTATTTCTGGGTGTGTCTGTAAGGGTCTTTTGGGAAGAGATGAGCGTTTGGATCGGTAGACTGAGTAAAGATGGCCTCTCCTGCTGTGGGCGGAGATCATCCGATCCATGGCGGGCCTGAATAGAACAAAGAGGAAGAGGAAGGTTGGATTCACCCTCGCTCTGCCAGACTGCTGAGCCAGGACATTGACCGTCTGTCCTCTGCACTCCTAGTTCTCAGGCCTTAAGACTCAGACTGGAATCTACACCATCAGCCCTCAGGCTTTCAAACTGCCACCAGCTTTCCTGGGTCTCCAGCCTGCAGATGGCACACTGTGGGACTTCTCAGCCTCTGTATTCACGTCTCTCTCTCTCTCTCTCCTATTGTTATATCCCATTGGTTCTGTTTCTATGAAGAGCTCTAATACAAGCAGCAAATGCTGAAAGTCTCAAGCCCTCTAAACCCCCTCTGACACCCATTCCTTGTCATCTCCTTCCTCTGCTCCCTCCCTTCTTCTCTAAGTTTGGCATCAGTCTGACTGCTAAATTCTCAATCACTTCCTCTTACCTAGGTCCACGAGCAGAGCGTGTGTTAGGACTTAGCTATCGGGTCTGGACCCATAACCAGCCCTTTCGACACGATTTCACACACGCCCAAGAATCCCCCCTTGATGGAACCTCAGTCCACGCCCACCGTGCCAATCCCCAAACCTCTGCACTGGGCCCCCCATCCTCTCCTCCTCCTCGTCCTTCCTCTACGACACCTAGCAGTTATGCCGACTGCTTCGCCACAAGGCCAGCTAACCCTACTTGGACCCTCACTGCTTTAAAAAAACAAATCTCCTATGGAACCCTTATCACACTGACTGCCCAGCAGCTTCTCCAGCACGTGTCCCCTCTCTGCAGAAGTGGCAGCGTGGCTGCCTTCACCGAGTGCCTCCCCGCGGCCTACACGAACAGCAGGAAATCCCCCGTGACATCCAGATGACGGCGAAGGTTACTCTGTCCTCGGACACTGTAATAAGAGTGCCTCTGCTGGCCTCCCCCACGTACTGTGGGAAGTCCAAATCCCTCCTCGATTTTGCTGCTGATCTCTAACAGACAGGCTCTCGAGGTCACGTCGGCTGGGCACACTTGCGCCCGCTCACAGCTGCTGGCCCGCCGCTGGGTTCTTCTGCTGACCCATGCTGACCCAGTAGAAAGCAGCCCTTTTTTTCCGGTATGACTTAAATTATTCCTCTCTCTGCTCCATCCTGCCCAAGACACTGGCCCAAGGTTACTGTGCATGGCACACGTCACTGAAAGTTAGGGCAGCAGAGCAGTGGCTCTGCCCTCTCCCTCCCTAATGACTCTGCTTCCATTTTACTCAGGTCTCTCTTCCAGGCCAGTCCCACCTCCACAGTCAATTCTCCCCACTTTCTTTAGCACAGCAATATAGCTCTCTTCCACCCAATCAGTTGTGGAGCCCATATCTGCATATCCAAAAGCTCATTCTTGTTTCTTCTAAAACAAAGAGCCACAAACTCTGTTTCCTTTAGCAACAGTTCAGCAATTTCCTTCAGGAAATGGCAGAGGCCCTGCAATGGCAGCCTTCCCTCTAATCCCTTAGCCACCAATCTCTAAAGGTAGAGAAAAATAGACTTCTCCAATGACGAAAATTATACCACATCTTTAGAGGCAAAAGTGGCTATAATCTGTTTTGCTTTTAGTTTGTTTTTTCCCCTGTTTCATCTATCTTCCCTTTCCTCAACCCAGATGTACCTTCTAGCTACCACCCTCCTCCCCTCCACTACCCAACTTCCAGTCTTAATGCCACCCCTGGCAACACCCACTGCACCCGCCGGGAACCGTGATTCCACCGCTGTGTGACCCCCAGAGTCCAGGGCCCTGGTCCCCTCTGTCGTCAGGACACGTGCTCTTCAGTGTTCTCAGGGGCTCCACACCCCACTCCTGCTCTGCGGCCATCCTCTCTCTCTCAAGAGCGTCTCATCCTCTCCCTTTCCATGCCAAGACAGTCCCATCTCTCACCGTTTTCTGCTCGCCCCACCCCCGTATGCAGTCTACACCACCATCTTTTTATTAGTCGTCTCTGAGAGACCTCCCCCCAGTCCTTTCCTCTGGCTCCTCTAGTCCCAGTTCTGAGTTACCTCATCAACTACCTGCTGGGCATATCCTCTCCCCCTCTCTCCTTCTGGTGCTCTGTTGGTCTAGACTACTGTGAGGCTGGTCATCCTTGGTGCGTGGTGCCCCAGCCCAGCCCATGCAGCCATCACACTGTTTCCCAAAGTGAGCCCTGTGAAACACTGGTCTCGAATGCACAACAGAAACAGGATTCTGCCTTTGCCCAGGTCCTCCAGAAAGCAGAGCCTGAGGCAAGGATTAAGTGCTGACATTTTATTTGCAAAGTGCAAGCTAGGTCAGAGGACCTGAGGCAAGGAGAGATGTAAAGTACTGGGTCGCCCCAGAGGCTGTGATGGCACAGACTCAAAGACACATCAGCTCACCTGGCAGACATGTCCAGGTACGTGTGACTTCTCTGAAAAGTTCTCAGGAGAAGCATACCACGGAACAGACTGTGAAGAGACAAAGGACAGGAACTCTACCAGCCCAGCTCCCTTTCAACGCCTATTGATCAAGAGTCACCTCTTGGGAAGCTAACTCCCCCAGGAAGTCCAGGTTGCATCACCCCCACCCCTTGGTCGCCCCATCAGGAACACTGTCATGAAGCATTTTACCCAGGAGAGGAGGGGCAACTGAATCAGAATGAAGCCCAGAGGGCCGGGGGGGCTGGGGCAGGGAGTGCCTGGCAGAAGACAGAAGGAGGGGGCCAAGGGAAACCAACAAGGTGCTCCTGGCTTGTGTCCCACTCAGGTTTATGGTCCAAGACATTTGAAACGGCACAAAATACATCCTCCATCCAGAAAGTCACAAAGCATATTGAAGGCACTAAGCAATCTTATAATAAAGACCTGCTTATTTCCCACACTTAATTAAAGCACAGAACCCTTTTTTCCTCACAACACTCCAAACTACGTTCAAAAAACATCCTTTGGAAAAATTATTCAAATCAATTTACTTTACTTGCTCTATAAAATTTAGAAACTTCTCCACCATCAACCACTTCAGACCACCATTTGGTTCCTCCCGGGATGGTGAAGGGTGGCTGGTATCTGACCCCAAACCAGGGTTCCAGTCTGTTACTTGATAGACGGCTGGCATTTAACCTTCACTACAACCAGACTAGACTTCCCAGGGCTCCACAGGCCCCATGCTTTCCTCTGTCCCTAACAGCCCCTCCACCGGAAATGCCTGCCCCACCTTCTATCTACTGCTGAATAAATGTGCTGTCCCAGACGCCACCTTCTCTGTGCCATTTCCTCTGATCTTGCAGGTAGATGTGGCCTTCCCACCTGTGCCTTCCTCTGCACACCATACCTCTCAGAGGGCACTGAGGACTCTCCGCCTCTCATTTTAGTACTTGTTTTATTTCCCCTTTCAAAGTGTAGAGGTTCAAGGGACAGAGAATGGTTGTATGTTATTCATTTCTGTATCTTAAGGAGAACCCCAAGTGGAGGGTCTTGCACATAATAGCGACTCAGTGAATGAATCAGAAAGAAGTGTCATGATCTGGATAGAAACAACCTCTCAAAGACAAATACAGAGGTGGATTCCAGTGTTTTAAGCTCCTCGCATACTTCTAGCCAGGGGTTGCCAACTCTCCTTGTGTTTTAAAACTGTTCTAAACAGAATCTTATTTCAAGGTAAATAAAATATCCTTTATGAATCAGTCGCCTTTAAGAGCAATTTGGAGCAAGAAGAGGAAAGTTTCTAAATGGTAACATAATGAACTGAAAATTTGTTTACTGAGAAAGCAGTTTACTCCTCGAAAGACGGAGACTGTTATTTTAGAGCAAGAACTGCCAGATTTACACACCCTCAAGCATAAGTGATAATCCTCATTAGACTGAGAACTATAAACAAGGTCATGCTGATGTAGGGCCCACATGGCTACGGCCAGGGCCTAAATGGAAGAAACAACCAGAGGCTTGGAGAACGTATACACCCATTTGTCCACAGTCTCCAATTTGAGTTTCTTTATCAAAATGCTTTTGATCCCCCACTCCCACCCGCACGCCCTCCTTAGGCCTGAGTAACAGAAGCGGGGCCTCGGAGTACAGTCTCCCTCAGGCTCCTGGATTCCTGAACGCACACCCACTACCCGCGCAAGTCCCTTATTACCTGCCACGACCTGCCATGTGTGTCTTCCTCCCCAGCGCGGCGGAGGTCCTGGATAATAAAGTCCTTGCCACGCTCAGGCCACAGAGCTAAATGAGAAAGAGGACGCTGGGAAAACGGGAGGGAGGGCTGGGCTGGGCACCGTTAAAGGCCTACGAGAGACGGAAGGGACTCTGCTTCCTTCACTGCACAATCAGAACAACGACCAGAACGGAAGGACCAGCCTTGAGACTACTTTCATACAGCCTCCCTTCTAGCAGAAAAGAATGCAAACTACAGGGAAAGAAAACAAGATGAAATCAAGAAAAAGGGAGGGGAAGGAGAAGAAAGGCACCTCACCACCTCCTGGGTCGGTGTAAGGTGAGTCAAAAGGATCCATCTGACCACTTCTCTTGCTCTTTCGTCCTCTGATCATTTCTCTATAGCCTGAGATTTCCTTTAAACTGAATTAATCAAGGCACTCACTGCAAGCCTCTTTGTTGTATGGACATATTAGGGGTTGCCTGGGAACACGGAAAATGAGGAAATTATCGACTCTGCCCTCAAGAAGCTTGTAACATGATTGTGGGACGATACAACCAAATGAAAATTTAACGTGAGCCAGGTCTCTCATTAGTAAAATAGGGAACGCTTTCCTTGCTGCTGCAAGAATGAAATGCTCAGTTTACTTCAATTTAACTTAACAGACATGGAAAGCTCTTAGCACGGGGTCTGACACAGAGAGAGATCAGTAAATAGCAGGAAAATGAAAGACTTCCATGGGGGTTACGCAGAGGGACGGAAACCTCCAAGAGGACCTGGTGCACAGAAGGTTACACTTGAGGCGCGAGTGGCTGCAGTGTGGGAGCCGGGAGAGCATGAAGGACCCTACCCCGCACGCCAACCCCCAGGAGCCTGAGGGACTGCGCCGTGCCTCAGCGAAGAGCTCTGCAGTCAGACAGCCTGGATCAGGCTGACACCAGGACCTGCTGGTCGGGGACCCTGGGCTGGGCACCCTTCTCTCCCAGCCTCCTCCTCCTTGTCTGTAAAATGTGCAAGTAACAGCACCAGCCTTGGAGCTCTGTTATTACTGCCATGATTGCTACTAGGACTAGATGATGATTTGTAGAGAAGCGTAAGGAAAGCAAATGCCAAGCCGGTCTGTGGGTGTTGCAGGGGATCTAGGATTCCAGACGTAGAAGCCTCTGGACTTGGTGTGGAACGGGCTCGGGGCGGGTGAAACCCTCCCGCACGGCCAGTCTCCGGGGACACTGACGTGTGGCCCCGTCTCTGAGGTGCACTGGACAGAGGACTCAAGTCAGGAGGTGGCTACAGAGGCACCAAGGGAAGACGAGGAAGTCTGTCCGCGGCGGGTGCGTGCAGACAGATGCACACCAAGTCTACCCTCTGCTCAGATGCCCACCAGCCACCTGGGCAATTCATGTGCCCTTCCCCAGAGGCAGGTTTAGACAGTCCCAACAAACAGCAGCTGACTTCAGCTTTGCAGATCCTATGTATATAAGTTAAGTACACACCTTCCACCTGAATCAAGGAAGCATCAGGAACAAAATGTAAAGCTCTAGTTTCCGGGGCAATAAAGAAACAGTTTTTAGTTTGTTCACATGGGCTTAAAGCAGACAAAACACAGCCACATACATAACCGTGCATAATTCACACAGGTGTAAGTAACGTCTCCTACACTGGAGAAAACTGGTAGAATTGATTATGACTTGCTCTTTTCTAGCAAGTTAAAAGATACTGACTGCTTTACTACAGTGCAACCCTAGTATCCAAGTAAAGAAGTTATTTGCTGGATAGCTGAGGGCATGGTATCCATTAACTGGATCAGTTCCCTCAAAGGCCACCATATTAAGACACCAGGGATCTCCTGTTGTCACCACTGCCACCCGGCTGCCCAGTGGGGATCCTCTGCTCGATGTTTTCTGTGCTTGCTCACTGGTCCCCCAAGGAGGATGCAGGCTTTCTCTAACCAGGCAACATGCTGCCTACCTGCTCCAGATGCCCCCAGCTAGCTCAGAGTCAGACCCAGGTGTCTGGTGTAATTTCAGAAGCCTTCACCTGGGGCAGGACACCACCTACTCTGTAAACAGTGGTGACCCCAAGAGACCTACCTACTTGGGGATGATGGACATAAAAGAGAAGTCTGAATAGCGCAGCATTACCATTCTACATTATTCACAATGATCCGTGAGCGATCCAAAGCACAACTGGTTTGATAAAAAATTTTGCTGAGAGTTGGAAATGGTAGGGTACCTGTCTCTAATTACAATTTTAACTCTCTTCTGAAATGTAAAGTCAGATTTGTGATTTTCCTCATTTTTCCCTTTCTTGTTTCTTTACCTTTGAACATAATCCAGGTAAACAAACACATTCATAAGAGGAGCAGGAACACTGAATCACTGCTGACCTGGGTCACATGGGGTGCAACTGAGCAGAGATGAAAGGCTTCATCTCCTATTTCTCTTGGCTATTCACAGGCCTAGCTCTGGAGCTTGCACCTTTAATAAAAAATAAGTAATAGATTTACAGCCTCCTGGTTTGTAACAAGACAAATGCTATTGTGTTTTGGGTTTCAATGATACATGATAGACTGGGAAGTTTGTTTTTAATTCATTCCCGTAACTTTAAAGAACAAAGAAAGCTTGATGGGTTTGAATGCTATTAATAAGCTGATCCCCCAAATTTTCTCTAAACAGAGTTATTGCCTTTACTAAGACGGTCCCTTTGAAGCTCCTACTTAATGGAATGTTATTGTTTCTCTCTAGATTTTTCTTGATCTTGAAATATCAAAAGCCAGCTGAAACCACTATTTATAGCCTATGTGGTGTTTTTTATTCCTCCAGAAAATGTATAAATGTATTCTTTTAGCTTAAATAAACATATTAAATGAGATGTTGCTATGGACTAAATGTTTCTGTCCCCTCAAAATTCGTATGTTGAAGTCCTAACCCCCAATGCAATGGCATTTGGGGATGAGGCCTTTGGGAGGTAGTTACGATTAGATTAAGTCATGAGAGTGGAGTCCTCGTGAGAGACAGCTGAGAGCCTGTGCTTTCTCTACTCTCTCTCCTGCCCCACCATGTTAGGACACAGCAAGAAGGTGACCGTCTGCAAGCCAGGAAGAGAACTCTCACTGGGAACCATACAGGCCAGAAAATTGATCTTGGATTTCGAGCCTCCAGAACTGTGAGAAATTTGTTGTTTAAGCCTCCCAATCTATGGTATTGTGTCATGGAGCTAGAGCTAAGACAAATGTCAATCCAAACTTAAGGATTTGTCTTCTGAGAGGCAAAGGGGCGTTCTTTGGGCTCCTCATGAATGTAAAGCAGTGATAATTCAAACAACCTGGAGGGGGCTGGATGAGCAACTCAGAAAATCACCCTCCTGCACTTTGAGATACCAAGTGGCTCCAACATGACAGCTCCCACTCAGACGTTTTCTATAATCCAGAGAAAGTGTCTTTTACATTATTAATTTGTGAGTCTGATAACTGCTTCTTTTCTCAATCCTAGAAGTCTAACTTATTCATCTCAGTAGACTTTCTTTCCAGCTTTCTTTCACCTTTTGTCACATGTTCCTTCTTTATTCCTTTATTTGGTTTAGTAATTGGTTTGCTTCGTAACTTTAAGTGAAATGTCTTCCTCCTGATTTTCATGAAACCAGGCAGTACTGTGTTGCACTAACTACTTTATAAGCTGCGTGGAATGTGTGCGTGGAGGGAGATGGTACGGAGGGGAATGGAGGTCGCGCTTTGCAAATGGTAGGACCCTGAAGCCAGCGCTGGTGAGGGTCAAGGCTGCGGGGAGGAGGCCGGGAACCTTCCCAGGTTCATCTACTCTCAGCAACAGCACACTGGCCCCACCGGTTCCTTAAACCCAGGTTCTGGCAACAGTTCACGGCAGAAATTCACAAACCAGGTCAATTCAGGGACCACAGAGTCTGCTTTGGAAGGACCGCTGAGCCCTCACTGTGAAGCCAAGTCTGTCCACTCTTCAACGTAAACTATTAGGAATCCTGCAACACACCCTATCTTCAGAACACCAACTCTGCAGGAATGGCACCTAAAATGCAGCCTGTCTTTAGTAAATATTCAATAAACGCATGTAGAATTGATGAAGCCATCAGGAAAAAAAAAAAAGATAAAAAACGCAGCGTCTAGGTTTGACCTGGTCACACATTCAGGTTTCTTCTCCTTTCCTTTCTCTCGTCTTCTGTCTCTCTTCTTCTCCTCAATGAGCACGGGAACAAGGAGTGGCAAATGGGAAGAACTGCAGGGGCTTGACGGGTGCCCGGCCGCCTTAGAGAAACGGAAGAGCAGAGATCACAGTGCCCGTGGCGCAGCAACCACAGGCAGCTGCGTTCCCAGAGAGCCCTTGGTTTTTGGTTTAGCTTTGGCCCTAAGCTAATCGTGATAACGCACCATCCCCCGGGGAGAGGAGCACTTGATTATTGTTCTTCCTATTCAAAGGCTGGCTTTGGAGGAAGCGCTCATTCACCAGGTGCTGGGTGGGACTGAAAGACGCCCTGTGACTGCACCTCTTCCGTTCTGCCGTGGACAGCTGATCTTCTGTTGTCCAGTGACACTGGCTCCCTAATGCCAGTTCTTCCCTGGGCCCTCGAGCAAACAGATCCACCCCATTTCCCACTGCCGAAGACTATACAGAAGCCCAGGACCGGCCCACCCGAGAAGGGCCCTCTGCTCAGTCTCTTCTGAGTCTGACTCTCCCACTGTCCACACCTCTGTGGGACAATGTGCACGCTTCTGCCCCTCCTGGTCACCGCTGCTCAGTGTCGGCCCCTGGCCCAGTTCCAGCCCTAGTTCTGCCACTGCCTCTGGTTCTGCAGCAGCTCCTCCACCAGCCCAAACCATTCTCCACCCTGAGACCAGAGAAGTTTTTCTAAGTATTTTGTCAGATCCCAGCAATATTTAATCTATAGCTCCCGCACTGCTCTGGGATAAAGTGCAGGCTCCTTCGGAGCAAGCTACAGGCACTGCCTGCGCAGGGCCCGCCTGGCCCCTGACCTGGGCTGCACACGAGTTCCGGGGTGCTCTGTGCTCTCCCTCACTTCTGGGTGGTCACGCTGGATGCTGCCTCCGCTGGAACAGTGCTCCCCTCACCAACTGCTACCCACCTTCCAGCTGAAACACCCCTTCCAATGGGAATTCTTCCCGTACCCCCTCTTCAGGAGAACACATTCCAAATGGCACCGTGTATTTTGCCACCATCACACATGCTGTTTAGCCCGTGCACTCGTCTGAATGCCCCACAGAACTACAAGTTCTATGGGGGCAATGAGTCGGTCTGTCTACTTCGCAATGAAATCCTCTTTACCTGGTACCGTGCCTATCACATAACAGGCGCTCAATAAGCAACCATTAATGAATGGCTGCCTATCTTCACTGAAGAATATTCATCAGAATAAAAAATAATAACAACAATAATAATAGGAGCCACCATTTATTGAGCTGTGAGGCAATGTGCTAGGCCCTTTTATATGTGTGTCTCATTTAATCTGTGCTCTTTCTGGCACATTCCAGCTGTCTCTCCTATGCTCATTCAGTGGTCCATGCACCTTATAGAGCACATGGAGACATTACTCCAGTCTGGTCAGACCTGATGTCTACACCAAGCCCGGGTCTTGATGCTCACCCACTATGCCCATAATCTTGCCCTCTGAGGGTCTAGAGGATCCTAATCCAAAATAAGCTCCACATCCTCTCCAATGAGGCATTTTTGCCCACGATTGTCAGTAAAAAAAAACTTCTTTACAAAAATACATGAAATACCATTAAACAACTTAATAAACAGAAACTTCATTTAAATTGGAGTCAGGAGACCATAAGGGAGAGCTGCCACACCCTACTACTCGACATTAATTGTAGAAACAACAGGAAGAGATGTACATTTGCATCTCCAACAGGAAGAAGGTTATTACTTTACCACTCAGCAAGAGGAAGGAAGCATTTCTCCCTGCCCAGCAACAGCCCAGCCAATGAGAGACTGTCACAACTCAGCCAATGAAAACTCCCAGTTTCCTCCAATGGCCTTTTTGTTTGTAACAGCCCCTCCCAACTCCCCCTTCTCCTCTATAAAAGACTGTTCCTCTCCTTTGTCTCTGGAATTGCCTGTGCTTCCCCAGAGATCACATGTCCTCGATTGCAATTCTTTGCTGTTCCTGAATGAACCCATTTTGCTGGTAAAAATAAGTGGCTGTTTTATTGTTTTAGGTCAACAACGGAATAGAAAAAAGCAAGAATGAAAGTTACTTGAAACTAGAAACTACTGACTTATTAGTCCTCTTATTATCCACAGTATTTTGAACATAGTGAGTACCTAGTAAATGGCTGTTGAATTGAATAAAAAAAATTAGTCACTTCTTGCTGATCTAAAGGTTGAGTTTAATGGGTCGAGTGCCCTTTCTTTGATGGTTAGGCATTGGTAGTTAGCCAGTAAATCCTATGTACTTAGATGTTCAACAAGTAGATTTTGAAGATTTTCCTAATAGAATAGCAAGGGAGTAACTTGGGTAAGAGGAGGGAATAATAGGATGAGAAGAGAGAATGATGACTTTTTAAGGGCTAGGTAGAGGTTTACCGATTAGCTTTAAAAAACACAGACAGCAGATTTAACTCAACATTAAGAAAACAGGTCAATTTACAATTCCTCATAACTCATGCTGGAATTGCTTGTCCAAGCTAAAAATCTGGCCCTTTTCTCTGACTACCAAGAATGCTGTATTCAGTGAGCTCCGTACACTCCTCAAAGCTGATTTTAAAAAGGGGTCTTAATGAGCTAATACTTTTTAAAAGATGTGAATTTGGGAATTCCCTTATAACAAACTCTAAAACAAAAAGCTACTTCATTAACAACAAAGATAGCCTATAATAAGAACAATACCATCAAAACCAATATTTTGTAGATCAGTAATATAAAATATCTAAAATAAGTTTATATATCTCTATATATAGAGAGACAGAGAGATATAGATACTCCAGAAATTACTTTTAAGTAAATAATCAACTTCAATAATCCAACTCTAAATTAAATTGCATAACATAGAATACTTAACTGGAATTTTTAAAATAAACATTTCAATGGGAAGATCCTAATTTCATTAAATAAATATATTTGAGAAAAATATATTAGCTCCCTGGGGAAATGTAAAACAAATGAGTGTACTGTAAGTACAAATATCTCAGTACATATTCTGACAGAGAAATTCATACTACAGATGGTAAACACATAAATCACCATAGATTAAAGAAGCATGAAAGAAAAGCAAGCAAACTGAGATTATAATGAATTCTAAGCATTTATGTATTAACAAAAATCACTGAACAAAATAAAGAACATTAATTTGTGTTAAAATACAGCACTTTGTGGAGCAAAGCTTTAAGTGCCTTTAGGGACCCACTGACGCAGTAAATCACACTGCTCTCACATGCCACGGCATGCCATGCTGCAGGATACGGCCAGGCCACTGCCATCTGTGACTGTGACATAAGTTAATGACCGTGTTGTTATAAATAAAACCATCATTAGAAAACAAGAACTATCCCCAGATAAGAGAGAATTCGAGGGATCCTCACGAGAGCGATGGATTAAATGGGAATCCTCACCATCCAGTGAGAGGCAGAGAGTAGTCTGGGGAAACGGAACCATTAATTAAGTGATACTGGGGGAAAACAAAACAAAACAGGGAAGAAGCAGCCTAAGGCTTCTCCCAAACCAACTGGATGCTAGTGCTACACAGAAAATGAAGAGCCAGTGGTTTCCGTCCCCACCTCTCTCAAATGATGGAGCTGTTGTCCATGATTTAGAATCGTGAAGAAAACAGTGATAAGAAAATAACAGTCCTAAGGCCAAAGGCAGAGAAGGACTGAGCCCCAAGGAGGCAGCAGCAAAGGAAGATGGTGGTATATCGCACATAAGACGCACAAGGGGACAGAGTTCCCACTAAAACAGTAAACCAAGAGTCAACTGTATGGCACAAAGAACAGAAGAGACCCTAACAAGTCTAAGGTAAAATTGTTCCTCCGAAAATAACAACTTTGTAATGCATGCTGACAGAGTGCAAATTTCCTTCCGTAAGTGCAAAGCAGACGCCAGTGATTCCTGGGTGCACAGGCACCCTGGCCTCTCTGGCAGAGGATCTCCGAGAACTGCCGGGCCTGAGAGACCATCCAGTGAAGAGCCCTCACTCCTCATCCTGGCTCCTGTGTCAGGGGGACCTCACTGCCCACGTGGAGGGAGGCTGCACTGGATGCCCTTGGGACCCTTCACGAGGCTGTACAAGGGTGCCACTGAGACACTGCTCACTAAGCCTCCGTGTCCTCCACTTCCAACTTCTCAAGAAACACAGCCTCGGGTCCTAGCATCCTGAGTATCTGTGCTTCTTTGAAACAAAGAACTTGCTTTATCTGATGAGCCTTGGGAACCAGGCAACTGGCTAGGATTCCCTTTTCCCGTTGGCTGCAACACAGCATATCACTAAAATCAGGCACAGTCATGGCGAACGACCCAGGCTCTGCGCGCGCTTTTATCAGCCTCACATCTGGGTCTAGTTTGAGGGCCTACTTTTCTTTTTCCTTGTTCTTCTTCACTTCTAACTGATACATTTGCTTTTGTACTCTCTGTATCCTTTTCACCAACTTTAAATGCATTTTAGAACTAAACAAGATATAAATTTTAAATGAGTAAATAAGTATAAAAAATACAAACATTAATTTTTCCAGTAAGAAAATTAAGGTCTAAAGAACTGCCAACAGTAATGTGTACTAGAAAAAACATATGCCATGCTAAAATATTCAGTAATGAATTAGAGAAGGTAAACTGTTTGTATAGTGAAAAAAGATAATAAATCAATTTGTCTGTAATTTCTTTTATATAAATTTATTTATTTACTTATTTATTTATTTATGGCTGAGTTGGGTCTTTGTTGCTGTGTGCGGGCTTTCTCCAGTTGTGGTGAGCAGGGGCTACTCTTCGTTGTGGTGCACAGGGTTCTCATTGCAGTGGCTTCTCTTGATGCGGAGCACAGGCTCTAGGCACACTGGCTTCAGTAGTTGTGGCACGTGGGCTCAGTAGTTGTGGCTCGCAGGCTCTAGAGAGTAGGCTCAGTAGTTGTGGCACACGGGCTTAGTTGCTCCGTGGCATGTGGGATCTTCCCGCACCAGGGCTTGAACCCGTGTCCCCTGCATTGGCAGGTAGATTCTTAACCACTGTGCCACCAGGGAAGCCCTGTCTATAATTTCTTTGGGAAAATATTTTCTATTTTATTAACAACATAAAATGGATATACGCTCCTATGTAGGAGCAAAACCTGTTGGAATATGGTGTTTGAAGGGACATGGTGACCAACAGTACGCATCAAAGATACTCCAAGATCAGGTAAATTTAGGAAAATGTCATTTCATATCAGGGAGCCTGCCAAAGGCCACATCTATGTGTCACCAGAGGTGGAGTCATAAATCATAAAGGCTCTGTCTGCCAAGGATCTGCTCTTTATCATAAACTGTCGGTGCAAATCATTTCTGAGGTCCTTTGGAATGTGGTAATGAATAACCTTGGGGGACATGCTTAATATTTACCAGAAAGAAGTCCAAAGGATACCAAGGGGGAAGGTCAAAATTCAATTCAACAAAAACTCCTTGAATGTTAACCACTTTAGGGAATCAGTGATGAACCACCCATAGTCCCTGACCAGAAGAATCTGAAATCTAGTGAGGGAAAAAAAATATGTACACTACATACAAAGAAGAATGGTGATTATCGCTTTAACAGAGGTACAAAGAGTTATGGAAGCACCACGAAGGAATGCACTTCCTTCTGGAAAGAAGCCAGAAATTAGGAATGGTCTATCAGAGCTGTCTAAAGTCGCTGACTAACAAAGATTAACATAGTAAATAAATGGCCCATATGCTGCCATTTACGACACTGGTTCAAACAGCAAATCTCTTACCCGCTTGAGAACCATGGAGGATGTGATAGCAGGTAGCAGGTGGCCAAGCATTTTAACCCCCACCTTGACTAGGAACCAATGATGAATAAGAGGAAAACCTCAGGGGGTTACCATCTCTTGCGGATACTTGTGGAATGACAAAATGAAGAATGAAGTGATGAGTAGATGACCCAAGTGCTGAGCCCACTTGAATCAGAGTACCATGAAAACTAACCACAGCTTTATCGTCATCTGTGACGCTTATTACCACGTAATATATGCTATATTTTATTTATTTATTTTTGTTATTACCGTGGTAATTTAGTTCCACTTTCGTCTAAGTACCAAGACACATTGTGGGCACTTAATAAATATTTATTGAATGAACAAATGAATGATGAGTCTTAAAAAAAGAAAGTTAACACCAATTAACCCAGTGCTTCTGCTTCTAGGAACAACACCATGGTAATAAGCTACCATTTACCAAGCATTTATTATGTGTCAGACACTCTTCTAATCCTGTTACAGGTCTCACAATAACCCACGAAGAAAGTAAGGCAAAGGGGAGAAATATCTTGGCTGAGGTTACAGTTAGTAAATGCCAGAGCACTGTTCTTTCTAAGTAGATAACCTCAAATGTGACCAAATAAATATTTGCAACAATGTTCATTACACTGCTTTTTTAAAACCCTAAGACAATCTAAATACCTAACAGTAAGGGGCAGCTTTCACAAACTGTACCACATTCATGAGGGGAGTGTCATATAACCACCGTTTATATGTATGGGTTGATTTATGTACAGACTCCCTCCTCCACCCGTTCCCCACACTCGCCCAGGAGCAAAGGTAATGACGGTGGCAGCAGTGGTAGCAGAGCACCTTCCTGTCCTCTGTCCTTTGAGTGTAAACGCAGTGATGTGATCTTGAACTCTTTCCCCCAAACCTGCTCCTCCGAGCCCTTCCAGCAACTTTAAGTATCTGACCCAGAAAACTACCTCTCCTTCCACTTGACAACCTGGAACGACACATTATTTCCTACGCTAAACTGTGACTTACAGCAGTATACTTGTCCTGTTCCCAATATCAGAGGGAACATATCTAATATTTCTCCATTAAGTGCAATCTTTGATATAGTTTTTGGTATGTAACCTTAAAGAAGTTCCCTTTCACTACTAATTTGTTACGTGCATGTGTGTTTTTAAAATCATAAATAGGTGTTGAAATTTATCAAATGTTTTTGCTGCACTGAGATAATATTTTTTTTCTCCATTCTTTTAAATGTGCAGTATTACATTCCTAGATTTTCTGATAATGATTACAGTAGCTTCATAAAATGAGCTGAGCATTTTTTTCTTTACCTTCTAATTTCTGGGACAACTGAGAAAAAGGGACTGTTTCTTAAAAGTTTAACAGAAATCACCTGTAAAATTTCCCCTAGAGATTTTGGGAGAAAAGGCCTTTGACTACTATTTCCTTGCCTGGTTTAATCATACATTGGTCAAACCATGTTCTCTAATTCTTCTCATGACAACTTTGACCTTTTATATTTTTTCTGAAAATTTATTAATTTAACTTAATTTCCCCCCTCCAAATTTATTAGCATATATTTGTTTCAATACTTTTTTCATCTGAAAATGTCTTTGGTCTATAGCCTAATCTTCTGTTTGCATTTTATTTTCTTCATGTTTAGTCTCTTAGAGGTCTATCTTTCAAAGATCCATTTTTGTATTTTCTTAACCTTCTCTATCATTTATTATTATCATTGTTCTGTATTTTATTGCCTTCGGTACTTTATTTCCTTCCTTCTAGTTTCCCTGAACTTTGTTCTTTTTTTTTTACATACCAACTTTTGAGTTGAATGCTTGACTCACTTATTTTTTAACCATTCTTGTTTACTGATAAAGGTATTAAAGACTATAAAATCCCTTTAAGCACGGCTTGAACTATAGCCCACAATTCTGACATTTAATGTTTTCACTACCTTTCAATTCTAAATATACCATAATTTCATTTTTATTTCCTTTTTAACCCAAGGGTTATTTAGAAATATGCTATTTAATTTGTAATCATAAGGGATTTTTTAATTGGGGGGGAGGGCTATCATTTTGTGAGTAATTTCTTATTACATTGCACATATTGAGGGAACCTAATTTGTATCACTTCCATTCTTGGAAATTATTGAGCTTCCTTTATAGCATAATATATACCCATTCCACATGAGACCCCCCCCCCAAAAAAATCACATTTCTCTGTTAGGCATACAGTTTTAGGCATATTTCTAATAGCTCAAGCCTATTAATTGTGTTGTTCAGGACTTCTCCATGTCTGCTTATTTTCTAACTTCAGGATTTAAGTTTCTGACAGCAGTGTGTTAAAAATCTTCAAATACAATTGTTGATTTTCTCTCTCTCTCTCTCAGCAGTTCTGTCCATTTCTGCTTGGTATATTTGCAGACTGTATTGTTAGATACCTGTGCTTTTGATGATTATACCTTCTTGTAGTCTTGATGTTCCAATGCTCCTTTCATCAGCGTATAACATTCCTTTCTCCCTTATATTTACTTTAAGTTACTGCTACTTTCTCTTGGATCATATTTGTGTAGTATATCTCTTTTCTATCCTTTCATTTTCAACCTTTCTCTGCCTTTTTTTTGAAGTATGTTTCTTGTAGATAACTTATTTTTGCATCTTGTTTTTCTATTCAGTCGAAGGATTTCTCTTTATAATGAATAAGCCAGTAACATATATTGTGATTTAATGTCATATTAGACTCTGATCACTTTTTTCACATTTTCCACTTAATGTTCTTTCTTTTTGTCTTCTTCCCCCACCCCACCTCCCTTTCCTATTTCTGATTAGAAAAATCAAGTTTTCTTCCGCTGGTTTAAAAGCTGCACCTTCTGTTTTCTGTATGCACAGTGGCTGCTTTTAAGATCCATTCTTATGTTTATTTACCCCTACTGTCAAGTCCCTTTGGTTTCCCCTCGACCAAATAATGCAGATAATGTCTAGAATTTTAGTCCTGGGTTATTTTGCCTGTTTCTCTCTCTTTTAATTTTGGTCCTTCACTTTGGTCCAGCCCACGTCACAAATCAAAACGTACATCAGCCTGCACTTACAGGAAACACCTGTCAAGGAACCTAACGCACACCAAGCACAATCCTCCAGCTCGGTTTGGCTAGCTCCCCTGACCCTAGAAAACAGGGCCTGCTAGCCTTACCAGGAACTCTGCGGCCTCCTAGCCCACTCTGTCCTGTTCCTGTTTTGCTGCTTCTAACGCTCCATAAAACCTCGTTCTTACCCTGTATCCCTCAGCAACGACGCTCCCCTGCTTGTGGGGCACTGTATTCCCTGACTCCAAGGACTGTCTTTCCTTGAATAAAGCACATCCAACTCACTATTAAATTATATCATTTTTTGTCATTTACAGCTTCAATAAACTCTCCCAGGGCATCTGATTCCTCCTCACTTCCCTTATCTCTTGGAGCTGCTCATGCGTTTGTTACCCCACATATTTAGATACTTCTCCCAAAATATTTCAATGTGGGTCTTCATATGCAAAGTTTTATAAGGCCTTGTACAGCTGAAGGTACTTACTATGCCCTCATATTTGCAGGACAATTTGGCTGAAAATATAATTCAAGGCAGTGGGAAAGGTGAAAGCAAAACTTAACCGTGAACGTACTTAATGCCACTGAACCGTACACTGAAAAACAGTTAAAATGGTAAATGTTATGTTATGTATATTTTACCACAGTTAGAAAGAATAGCTAAGAAAGCTTTCCTCCGTGACACCTCCGGCTGCCTCCCACACAGGCTGCAGTCACAAGCTCCCCAGCTACGCAAAAGTTCAAGCAGCCTTCGGTCTCCGCGAGGGGGTCCTCATGTTCTGTTGTTAGTTAGTTCTCAGCGCCGGGATTTCCCTGAGTTTCTGTACTTTCTCAGAAGTTACTGTGGGAAGAGGAAGTCGGTAGTCTATGCTAGTTTACCCTGTGGCTGGCACTAAAAGCCCATACACCGCTTCTTGGATGTCAAACCTAAAGAAGATTATGCCAAAGTATTTTCTACAATGAGCGTATTTTACTTGAACAAACAGAAAATGTTATTTTAAAGGTAAGGGTCAAAGCTGATAATGGCAAGTTATTTTTGGAAACTTCACACGATGGTCTGAAATCCTGAGCGATAGGATCTGCCTCGCACTTGGAATCATTTTTCACTAGGGCACTATGCAGCTTCCCAAACATAAAATTATATTCCCCAGGTGAACGCTGGCTCTGAGGCAGCATATTGTAGAGATATGGCATTGCATTCTGTCCTAGATCAACTATGTAAACGTAGCCGTGGGTTGGTAAAAGACAGAGACCTAAAATATTTATTATGACTGCATATTTTCTCTGTATTTCCCCCCACTGGCATTTTTTGTTAAAATTAATCTTTCTCAATCCATTTTAACAAGAAAATGAAAGCAAGTGTGAATTTAAGAAGAAAACTTTGAAAAGAGAGTGAAATATTCATAACTTACAGGCTCCTTATAAAAATAAGCTCCCAGTGCAAGGCCAGCGCTACAATGAATCTTGTTTACATCCATATTCAGAAAAACCTGTTTAGTCTGCTTGTCAGAAACAGTGCATTCTGGAAGGAAACATGCTCTTTGTAGCCTGGCCTCTGATAATATCTCCTGGAGCTTCAGAATGTAA
Source organism: Balaenoptera musculus (assembly GCF_009873245.2). Lineage (NCBI taxonomy): Eukaryota > Metazoa > Chordata > Mammalia > Artiodactyla > Balaenopteridae > Balaenoptera > Balaenoptera musculus. The sequence goes on from NC_045799.1 coordinate 85,857,673, forward strand.
ATATGTGAAGACCACGTGTAAGCTATATAGGGACAAACTAAAATCATCAAATTCACATTTAGGGGCCCTGTCTTGATTTATAAATGATTTACTGAGCACTTACTATGTGCTGGACATTATGTCTGACCAATAACTACCATTTAGGAAAACACATACACATCCTGATGAGCAAGTCTCTTTAGGAAACAAGTCATCAGGAGAACGGTTATCCTCTCGGGGACTTCCAACTTTCACAACCATGCTTACTGTTTCTAACACATAGAACCACACTGGGATATGCATGTGGGAATAAAGAAGTGACCAGAAAGGAGACAGAGTCTTTCTTTTCTCCACTAGAAGCTCTGTCCCTGATGCCTGAAGAAAGCAGCAAGCACAATTAGACAGCTGGCTCGGAAGTATTTCTGACACAAAGCTGGCCTAATATCCTAAAGACATGATGTAGGCTTTAGACTTTGAGGGTGAGTGTTAGGGATCTGACTCAAGAAATGAGAGAGAGAGAGTTAAAAGGGAGCATTCTGCTAACTCTGGAGGCAGATCAGGATTAAATGAAGATTTCCTGGCATGCCTGTTATATGTAGCAGGTACCATCTTATCCTACCCTCACCAAGTTTACAGTCCAGGACTGTATTTTGCAGGGGAGGGGAGCAGAGGGAAGAAGAGATAATAAGTACCTTCAACGTGTAACATATATATAGTATGCTGATATGATAAGTATAAAAAAATAAAGTGGGAAAGGGGGATATGCTTGGTGGTAGCTGTGAAATTTTAGATAGGATGGATGGGATGACCTCACTGCAAATGTGACTTTTGAGTATAGACCTAACTGAAGAGTAGGAGCCAGCCATCTGGATATCTGGGGGAGAGCTGGTCCGGCAGAGGGAAAGCAACTGCAAAGCCTTGAAGAAGCACCAACTCAGGCATGCTGGAGGAACAGCAAGGAGGCCAGACTGGCTTAGGCAGAGAGCCAGGAGGATGGGGAGGCTGTAGGAGGTAGGTTACAGAGGGGGTGCAGGGTCATTCCAGACAGGGGGCGGCCACCGGAGAGTGCTGTGTCAAGTGTGGCCATGACCTGACCTGTGTGTTTATAGGGTCACATGGTTCCCATATGGACACTGGGCAGAAAGGCGGGCGGGGAGCTGGGGGGTAGACATGGCAAGACCAGTTACAAGGCTCCTGCACAAACCCAGGTGAGAGATGCTAAGACAAACTGAGACAATACTTAAAATGTTAAGTTTATTTGAGCAAAAATCAATTTGAATTAGGCAGCCCAAACAGGAAGTGGTTAGAAGCACGCCACCCCAAAGGAGCCAGGGTAAAAACTTATACAAAGAAAGTGCGGAAGCAAAGGAAATCATTTGATTGGCTACAGTAAAGCCAAGCTGGTTGTTTGTGATCAGCTGTCCTTAGTGTTTTGATTTTGTAACCTTGAGGCATTTACAAGCTTAGGTTTTGGTTTGCTTACAAAGGCCACCAGCATTAGAGCCACTTCAGTCTAATGGATTCCTTGTTCAATTAATTTAAGAGATAATGGTGCCAGATGAGTAGTAGGGGTGGTTACAAGTGATCTAATTCAGAATATAGTCTCAAGGCAGAGACAAAAGTAATTCCAAATAGACTGGATGTAGACGGTGAGAGAAAGAAGCAAGTCATGATGACTCAACAATTTTTTTGTCCAATGAACTGGAAAGACAGTTGCCATTAACTAAGATGAACTGAGGGGTAAAGACAAAAGACATACATTTGAATGTCATCTGCATACAGATAGTGCTCAAACAGAATGTAATTAAGTGGACATTTGTATTTCTCAAAAGCAACAGAGATGTGTTAGTTAGGGGTATTCGGACACACACAGTGCATTTTCCAGAAGCATGATATTATTTTATGATAGATAACATTTAAAATAATTTTTGCAATAGAGCAAACATTCCTAATATGAAGTAGAATTTTAAATGTGTATGAGTTTTTAAGATAAAACACAGACTTCAAAGAAATGTACTTGTGACAGGTTGTTTTGAGCTATGCTCTGGTCTCCTGGGGCTGTGCATTTCTCTCTTCTGCCAATACAGGTTTTTCTGTGTTCTTTCAAGTTCTGAGGAGCTCAGTAGTTTTTAAGTTTACTCAACATCAATCATCTTGAAACATTTATTGAGTGTCAAACACTATACTGGGAACTAGGGATACAGCAGCAAAGGCAAGAGTCCCTGCCCTTGTGAAGTCTATAGTCTATGTTGATACTAAGTTCATCTGTGCTTGTTTTTGTTTTGGTGAGTTTTTAAAGGAAAACACAGTGTCATCTCTATTTAAACTATGCAGGGTTATTTTGGAGGTTCAAATATTTATGATTGTGAAAATAGTTTAGAAATTGTAAACAGACATGCAGGTAAATTGAATCGACACTTCTTTTACAACAGGGCTTCAGACAGATAAAGTAAAAGCTATTGCCAAGACACTTAGGAATGAATCAGAATGGAGTACAAATGAATGACTCACATCTGAGGATGCCAGTTACTACATCTGGGCACTGAATCGGCCCCCTAAGTGCCCTGGCACTAAAGAAAAACTTAAAGCATGTATCTTTTTGTTTTCTGGCAAAAGAAACACAAAAATTCACTGGCAGAGAAAATATTTTTCCTGGAAATAGACTGCAGCGGGGTTCACGTGGGTCTTCAGGTAAGCCATACTGGATAACAGAGTGGACGAGAAGACTGTCCACTACCATTTTACAAAGGAGACAACAGCATTGTTCAAATTGATGCTTCCTGTGCTGATGAGTTATAAAGTCAGACTTCGTAATAGTAAATTATCCTTGCAAGAGTCATTATTCTGTACTGTTTGGGGTTTTGTTTCCAAGTACACATTTGACTTTTGTAATATTACTAAAAATAACTATTTATATATTATAGTTAGGTTCAGCATCTCAATTACAGACTGAAAGCTTCAAAGAAAACACCTTCAGTTGGAGAGGGTAGGCTTTCTATTTTCATTCTTAAGTTTTCAAAAACATACATCCTGTATGTAACAGGAAAATTTAAAACATTCAGCTGTTGCTTCTCATACCCATTAGTCAAAAGCCTGCTTTCAAACAATCTTAGATATGTGACTTCAAGTACAGTAGGAAAAAGTGATTATATGAATTTAGAGTGGAATATACATTTGCCTAATAAAAATGCATATTAAAAACATACCAATATTCCTTGTTTAAATGCTACTTTAAAAATATTTTTGATAATCCCTAATATAGATTGGTTTGTCATTAACAGAAGGGGAAATGTCTACTGCACTCAAAAGCTATTACAATTAAGCATATTTTAGAAATTAGTTTTACAGTCACGATTTAACTATCATTTAGATATCTTGCCCTGATAACTACCGCCATGGACTGCAGCAGCTCCCGGTTCCCAGTGGTCATGTCTGGGCTGCCCCTCAAGTGCCCTCCCTTCTCCCACCCCCTTCATACAGCAACAATCTCTATCTCCTGGTCCACGCTGCCCACGCTGCTTCGCCAATCACTGCCCCTTCCCCAGTGACTGGAGAAGGTTGGGAATGACCCAAACCAGGCTAATCTCAATCTTCCCTGGGATCTTTTCAAAGAAATCCTCAAAGAGGGAGGTTCCCTTTCCTTCTGACTGAAGGACTGTTAGGATAAGACCCTAGAGGCTACCAATGATCCCACTGCAGGCGGTATGGAGAATGCTCATCTGCAGTAGAACCCAATATTTAAGAAGAAAAGATAAGAAATGGGTAAAGAGATTGTGCCCCAGGTTCCAGTCTGAGACCCCCAGAGCTCTCTTGTCCCCTCCACAATTCCTGTGATCCTATTACCTACTACAAGATCCTTCCAAGAAATCCTCTGTGCTCCAGCAATTTCTTTGAACCATATGAAACTGCCATTTCTGTAAATCAAAATTGTCTAATTTGACAACCATATTTGCAATTTTAATTGGATCTGCCTAACAGGTCATGTCAAATTTATGCCACTTGGAACTTAAAGAGTCTTTGGTGACCACAGCTGCCAATATTGAATGGAATTTTCAAACTACGTGATAGAAAAAAAAAAAAAAACTACATTATCTAGTATTAACCATTGCTAGTAAAGATAAAGATATATATGCAAATACATATATACATCTATACATATACACACACGTTTTTAAATTTACACATAGTATGAATCCATGTGATTGCATAAAACTACTAGTAATGCAATGTCTCAAATCACGTGGCAGTGTAAATGTGTCACTGGGGACACATGTTCTGGACTTACACTGCCAGGGGTCAACTCAAAGTAACAAGTTCTTAGCTTTTTTTTTCAATTGAAAATTATATTGAGATAATTATACATTCACACACATTTGTAAGAAATTATAGAGATTTTTAGTACCTTTCACTCAGTTTTCTGCAACAGTAATATTTTCCAAAACTATAGAATACTGGGACCAGGATTTGACATGGATATAATCCACTGCTCTTTCTCAGATTTCCCCAGTTTAACCTGTTCTTGTGTGTGTGTGTGTGTGTGTGTGTAATTCTACAATGTCAGCACATGTGTAGGTTTGTGTGTCCATCAGTACAGCCAATATACTGAGTATTTCCATCACCACACGGATCCCTGGTGTTGCCCTTTTGTAACCACAACCACTACCCTGCATCAATTTCCTTAATGGTTATAAAACTCTTCAAATTATCTACTTCATCTTGATTGAGTTTTGGTAGTTTGTAGTTTTTGACAAATTGGTCCATTTCTTCTTAGTTGGCAAATGTATAAGCATAAAGTTGTCCTTTACATCTTTTAATGGCTTCAGGATCTGTAGTGTTATCCCATTTCATTCCTGATATTAGTGATTTGTGTCTTCTTTTTTTCTTTCTCAGTCTTGCTAATGGTTTATCAATTTTATTCTTTTTTTTTCTTTTAACAAAGAACTGGCTTCTTGCTTCACTGATTTTCTCTATTATTTTCCTATTTTCAATTTCATTGACTTCTGCTCTTTAATGTTCCTTCTTTCTGCGGCTTTCGGGGGTTTTTTCCTCTTCTTTTTCTAATATCTTGAGGTAGGAACTTAGGTTATTGATTTGAGACTCTTCCTCATTTTTGATGTAAAATTTAGTGCTATACATTTCCCTCTCAGAACTGCATTAGCTGCATCCTACATATTTTGATATGTTTGTTTTCATTTCCATTCAATTCTACATATTATTATTTCCTCTAAGATGTCTTTGATCCACATATTGCTTAGAAGTGTGCTGTCTCATTTTCACCTGCCTGGAGGTTTTCCTGTTGTCTTTCTGCTACTGAGTCCTTGTTTTACTCCACTGTGGTCAGAGAACACACTCTGCATGAGTTCAATTGTTTTAAACGTGCTGAGGTCTGCTCTAAGACCTGGGATATCTCCCATCCTGGCAAATGTTCTGTGAACTCTTGAGAAGTCTGCATTCTGTCACTGTTAGGTGACATGTTCTAGAAATGCCAATCGGGTCATTGGCTGATTGTGTTGTCCAGCCTTTCTATACCCTTATTGATCTTCTCTCTAGGCAGTCACCCTGTCTAGGTTCAGCATACAGGTCATGGTCTACCTTTACGGCCTGTGGCTTCAATGACAGTCTAATTTTCAGAGGCTTTGCAGTGTTCTTTCGGTCTGCTTCATTTATCTGGTGCCAGTGAGGTTCCCAGTGGTGCTGAGAGGATGGAAGGGGTTTCCCCAAGTATGGCTGCCTGCTGTCTCTCAGAGAAAGAGGGAGAATGCCTACAGGCTGGAAGAGGATTCCCAGGCCTAGCACTTACTGTGGCAGAATCCCCCTTACCTGTGTCCTGGCTACCTTGTGTCTCTGGATAGGGGAGGGTAGTCTCAGACCCATAGTGACAAAGGAGCTACTTGGCTGGGCCATTTGTTGTGGCAGGACCCCTGTAGCAGGAACTACTAAATGCCCAGGTACCTCTCCAGCCCCGTCAGGGAAGGAGAGTGCCTACCCTGGCCAACAATTGTTGGAGGGGCTTCTACTAATCCCGCTTGCTGCTGATGCCAGGCTTGCTCCTGTTTGATCCAGGGAAGGAAAGGGCCTACTGGAGCTGCTTATGTTGCTAGTGTGGGGAGTCAGAAGACACCAGGCCTCGCCAGCTCTTGTGTTGGCTGGGGAATGTGTGAATAACAGGTCCTACCAGTACACGGTTCCTCCGTTCCAGAGGTCCCAAACCAGCTGGCCTGCTTCTTACCACCTTTCAGAGTTCTCCTTTTTGGCCTCTTGCACTAGTTCTAAGGTTTATAGTTGTACTTAGTGGGGAGGAGGAGGGAGAAACAGATCTATGCCATCTGGTACAGACTGGGAATCTCAAATTTCTAATTTTTTGACATTGAGTAAAATCTCTCTAAGTCTCAGATTCATTCCTAAAAACTAACTGTCTCATAGTCTGTGGTGAACATTAAATAGATAACACACATAAAGCTCTCAGCTCGCCGCCTTCTATGAAATAAGCGTTCAGAAAATGTCAGCTATTGTTACAAAATATAAAGCAATAATTAAATTTTGTGAAAAGATACAAATAGAAAGGGCCAGAGTGAAATCCATTAAATAATTATACCTCTAGATGGTAGGATCATGGGTATTTTTAAATTTCCTTCTTTTATATTTCTCTGTATTTTCTAAGTGTTCTACAATTAACAGGTTTTCGTTTGATGATAAAAATTTTAAAATAACTATAACCTAAATCTATACTTTGTCACTTCTTGTTTAAATATCTTCTGCACAATCTTCAGATAAAGTGAGGAAGATGATGAATACAACAATAAGATCCAAACTTATCTTTCATTTCTGGGTTTATGAGACATCAGAATAAAATGACTGGGCAAGAGCACTAACCGCTGCTGCTTTGTTCTGAGAATGTAATGATTACTTCAAAGTCTTCCACTTCCCTTAACCCCTAGAATGACTTAATTAGCAAACTGCATGACAGCTAAGATAAATGGCTTAACATGATTCGCAGCCACGAGTAACGTAAGATCCTTCTCTGTGGCTAGTCCAGCTCAGAAACCTTGCTCGGAATCCACTTCACTGCAAGGAGCTCTCTACAGTGTGACCCACCCAAATGAAAATAATTTCTTCCAAAGTAAAAATAGGTACCACAAACTAACACAGCAGCAAATTCTGCCTTCCTTTCGGACTACGTCAGCCTCAATGTAGGGGGAGCATAGGTAGGTAAAAAGCTAGCAGCCTCTGGAGGATGGAGCTGCTCAGTGAGCGTTCCTTCAAAAGACATCAGCTGAGGGCTTGGGACCCTGATTTCAGTAACCAGGGGGTCCGAAAGCGCAAGATCTCACGTTTAGGAGCTCTGCCAAACTGAAACCTCAGTGAAACCAGCACTTAATGCTCTCGATTACAGTAAGAGTTTTTTAAAGATTGATAACATGAATCAGCATTTCTAGGTCTAAATAATTCCCTTGAGAAAAATTTTCTTTAAGAAAACCTTTAAGGTTGTCTGTTATATGAAACTACTAAATTCAGGGGCAAAGTGAGATCAGCTAAACTGATATTTCTGTTTTTATTTTTGGATAGCTTTAATTCCAGAAAAAAAAAAAAAAAGACTGAAAAGGCAGGCAAGCGAGCTTGAAGTTTAACTGACTCAAAAATTATTAACATAATAGTGTATACATATATACATAATTAGCCCATTTTAAAGTAGGAAAACGTCACTGAAGGTTGAGTCCAACTTTAGGCTTGCTACAAAGTGAGGGAGCAACACTGAGGCTGATTCCCCATATGGATTTGAAAACTTTTACCGGAATAATCTTGGCAGATCTTATTACACAGGAGCATTAAAAATTCATTTTATTTCAAATACCATAAAATAGTACACAGATGCTCATTTTAAATAATTCACATACCCATCAGGTACTGATGTATTAAAGTAATATGACCTATATTAATAAATATTGCATTATAAACACAGATGTGGTTTTTTTTGACTGGGTTGTACCCCCTAAAAACACCTACTCCTGGCAAACTACCGTTACAATAAATATTAATAAAATGCAAAAGAATAAAAGGGAAAAAGATTTTTAAACCAATAAAAAAAAAGAAAATTTAGTGTGAGTGATTTAAAAGTAGGTGAGGCCCTTAAATAGGTTGTTCTTTCTTGCTATCCTGCTAAAAAAAAGTATCAAAAGCTGGTTGAGTTTACCCAACACTTACACAATTTATTTTAACCTTTACTTCTTTTAACAATCACAAATGATAAAGGAAGGTTTAAAATAAGCTAATATGTGCATTTCAACTAGGCTCCAGAGCAGTACTGCAAAAAAATTATAAGTACTTATCTTTAATAGAGGAAAACATTTCCTAGAAATACCAAAACATGAAGATAGAAGGAAATATGATGAGAGCTCTTATGAGAAATATTTTCCTTCTTAAACTATTATTTGTCACAGCACTAATATATCACACAAAGCGTTTCAAATTTTACTTCATATTTTAATGACTACAAGAAAGTTTCAGAATACATCTGTCAAGTGGATATAGTCAGCACAAGAAAATTGCTGACTTGTTTTCTACATGTCCTAAAAGTCCACTTTTAGGAGTCATCCATCAAGTGTTAAGGATGGAGAAAAACCAAACTAATATATGACAGACAGGCAAAGAAGTATTCCAATTTATACTACTCCAATAAAATCAGAGAAGGAATAACGATAAGTATCCAATAATAACTAAGGGGAGGTTTTAAAGGTAGAGGGGAGATGAGATGTTTTAAGTGGTCGTCAGGACTACTCTGAGCCAATCCCTGGTACTGTGTGCAACATCCATCATTTTCACTTTGCCGTAATACTTTGATTTTGACTATATTAATTCATCTGAAGAGTACTTGAGAAAAGAGAAGAAAGTGCAAATTACTAAAATGTAAAGGTTAAAAAAATTCCAGGCACTGAAATACTGTGAGTTTATTTAAACATCACAAGATACCTAAAATTTGTAACCCCCTTGATAAATCATTTGTTATTTGTGTTATCTCAATATATATGCAGATATACTAAGATATACATATATATGTTGAGATATACAAAATACATAAATATATTGAGATATATACGTATGAATGCATATGTATATATATGTAAAGCTAAAAATTCACCTTGACTTTACAAATATCATTGTGATAATTGTGCTGATGTTTAATAAACATATATACCTCATATATCTAAATATATGTTTTTAGATGCAGATTTAAGGAGACTGTACATGAAGCCTCATTGTTTTATTTCAGTGTTGCATGCACCAAAATAGGATTTTTTTCCTTTCTGGCTAAACTTGGCTTGAGGAAAGAACTGGACTATGCAAAGAAAAATGAGTCATGACTCAGATCTCCGCTTACATATTAAATGATTTGCAGTAAGAAGAAGGGCAAGAGCAAAGAGTAGTGCCTCTATGTGCGTTAGTAAAGCCATTTACAGAAAGATGTCAGTGGTACTCTGCAGGGTCAATTTAAACAATTTCTATACTTTTCACCTTATTTATACTATAACAGTCTAAGTCTGTGCTAAAAAGTAAAACCAAAACCAAAACCCCCTCTTACCTGCATGGAGACCCAGTAACTCTGATCACAGGACACAAACGCTCTAAATTCAGCCTGATGCACTGTGATTGATGACACATCTCCATCCTATTTCACATTGAATACTGCAAGACATAAAACTCCCTGCTCTGAAAAGAACTTTATTTTCCTTCGGCATAAGGGGTAATATTTAGCACAATATATTATTTAAAATTTTTAAGTAAAATGGCAACACACAAGGAATTCTTATGTTATCAAATAATTGGTGAGATGTCATTACTTTGTACAAAAAGTACAAAAAGTGTATGGAAGAAAAATAAATAATACTGTATCAACCCTGTAGCGGCTTCCACAAAGAGAACGCATCCACACAGGAAGACCAGAACTCATACCAATCACATTTCATGGCCTTCAGAATTAACTCTGTAAATTCTAGATTCCATGAAAAAGAAGTGTATGCATGAAAGATAACTAAACATAGGAGTAAGTCTTAATACAGCACATGTTTTTATACAGTTCGGAAATATACTGCACTTCCACTGAATAGATAATGGAGAGTGACAGAAATCGTGTAGCAGCAAGCTCTACCAGGGATGTAATTCACTGACAGTGTGAGGAGGAGGGGCTTCTGGCCACCACACCGTTTATATATTGATACTATGCAAAGTAAACCCTACTACTGCTGTTCTATGTGACTGAATCATAACAGAGGTCTCTGATTAATGCTAGAGAAGATATTTGGGGTCAAAGAAGTGATATTTTCTTCCTGACCTTATTGATATGTTACTCTGCAATAGATGATAAAAAGGATAAAAGAATATTAACTCCAGATTTCACAGGAAGCCCTAAGTTAATTAAAAACTTGCCAATATAAAAAGAAGATGGGGGAAAAGTACATCTCCATAACAAATGATGGTCTAGGAATAGAAAAATAGTAAGATATTGAATATAACACAAGAGCTGAATCATTAAATTGGCATGGTCTCTCTGAAGAGCAATTTGGAAATTCATTTCAAAAGCCTTCAAAAATCTGAGTATCCTTTGACTCAACTACTTCACATCTAGGATATGGTTCTAAGAAAATAATCATGGATCCACTTATCAATTTAGACAATTTATAAGCATTATTTATAAAAACAAATGAAGAGCAACAGAAAACATTTCTCTCCCGTGTCTCTCCTTCAGGGAATGTAACAGGACAACACCTGTCAATAGTAAAGATGTAGCACACAAGCATGAGACAGACCTGGGTTCAAATCCTGCCTCTACAACTTCTATATCTGGAATGTTTAGAATAATAATGTAACTGAAATTTATTTTTGCACACAGTAGAGAAGGATGTCTAAAATTATTTTCTTCCGGAAGTATGGTCAGTTGTGTCAATGACATTTATTAAATAAACCATATTTTCTGAACTGATTTTTACAGCTCTATCATATATCAGATCTTTATATATACTTGGACCTCTAATCTATTCTACAGATCTATTTCAATGTTAATTTATACTAATTTAATTGTGAGAAATTCATAGTACATAGTACATGGTTTATAGTTGCCCCACACTGAAATGTTTTAAGAATTTGGGGGGCAAATTCTTGGATCTATTTTTCCATTGGTACTTTAGAAATAAAAGTTATCTTTAAAAGAATAAAAGGAAAGAGGACGGCGGGAAAAATTGGTTACACTTTCTAATACGTTCTTCAACAAGAATATGTGGGTTGACATGATCAGAAAAGGTTCTGAGAGGAGACAGCCAGGCAGAGGGAAAGGAGGGAAGCAAAAAGCCATCGTCTAAGGCTGAGGTGTATCTGAGTCTTAAGAGAGTATTGAAGTATCTTCACATCCTAAGTTAATATTCTTGGTTTTCCATCCTTGCTTCCTTTAGAGAAGATATAGTTCTAGCCAAAAGGCTAAGAAATATGTAAGAAACATATGTTACAAGGTGATCCAAACAGCAAGTCAAGATGAAGGGCCAGAATAGTATCATGGACTGGGTCAGGGATTCCCAATCTTTTTCTGGTATGAGGATCCCCCTTTTAATGCCAAGAATTTAAACAGAACCCATATGGTAGTAACTGGCCTTTTGGTATCCACTGGTTGAAAAATACGTAATAAAATCTATTACAATTGCAGTCAAGCTTTTACATAAACATATTAATCATAATGGTAGCCAGCATATATAGTTACGCTTCACTGTCTAGAGCTCAATCTACTGCTCAGATACTGTCTTTGCCCAAGATAAGTTTTAAAATCTCAATTTTATTGTCAAAAATAATTTTCATTTACCAGATAAATTGCTCTGACCTATAAAATTAGTCCATATTTTCTACTCAAATCAATATTATTAATGATAAATTATCACTTTAAACTTAAATATCAGGCTATTAAACCACTTAAAGTAAATACATTAATATTCTGTATTCAATATTAATTTCTAAACCTACTATTAAGTATAAGTTTAAAAATTAGAGTTAAACCATAATAAAAATATCTAAAACCCTAAGAATGGACGAGGTCACACATCATAAAAGAAAAATGCTAGTGCTGATCAACTATTATGAGCTACATTTTTTAAATTGAGATTTTCAGGGATTTTCCTCACCCACCCCATTTGGCTAAATCAAAAGTTTCGGTAGACTGCTACAGACTAAATGTGTGCATCCCCCTAAAATTTACCCGTTGCAATCTAAGCCTCAGTGTGACAGTATTAGAAGGTGGGGGCTTTAGGAGGTTACAGGTGACAAGGGTGGAGGTTTTAGTGCCCTTATAAAAGAGACATCAGAGAACTCCCTTGTACCCTCCATCATGTGAGGTCACAGCGGCAAAAGGGTGGCTACCCATGAACCAGAACTGGGTCCCTCAGCAGACACCGGATCTGCCAGTGCCTCGATCTTGGACTTGTCAGCCTCAGAACTGTGAGAAATAAATGTCTGTTGTCTGTAAGCCACACAGTGCACAGTATTTTGTTACAGCGGCCTGAACGGGCTAAGAAAATGACATTATATATATCTTCTGATATTTATATTTACAACTATCTTACTAAGAAGAGTTTTAAAGGCAGGCAAAACAAATAATTTTATACTCTTAATTTCACCAAACTCTAAGAAGTAGGTAACCTGAGATTGAGTCCTTGAAAGGATAAACTTTACTCAAAATGTGCCAACATTACAGATTTCCAGGCTTCGGGACATTACCTCTGTGATAAGACAGTTCTACAGCAAAGAACACCCAGTGTTTTCCTGTGAGATGATGGTCTTTGCAGAGCAAACTATGGGCAAAGGTCACCCGCAAGAGCCCACTGCAACCTCTCCTTCTCTGAATTCTTAACAGCCACTTCACATATTTAGCATTTGGGATAGCTCACACTTCTGCTGTTCTCTTTTTCTTTCTATGTCCTACTCTCTACTGCCTTGCATAGTGTGCCCTGTATACATTTGACTGTAAATTAAATGTCTGTGGTTCATAATATATAGGATATTCTAAGGTGGTATTTTCACAGAGCCTTACTTTAAAAAAAAAAAAAAGGTTCTGTTATACAATCTTATCTGATCCTCTGTGAGGTCAATTATGACCTTCATTTTCCACAAGAAGGAAACCGAAATACAGGGCTGAGTAACTTACACAGAGCCAAACATTTGTTAAGTAGCATCACAGAGACTCAAGCGCATACATTTTTTTACTCCATTTTCCTCAACATCACTGCTTATCAACTTGTGGTCCCCAGAGCAGCAGTCTCAGCACCTCCTGGGAACTACAGATTCTCAGGCCCCAGCCCAGACTAACTGGACCAGAAACTCTGGGAGCTGGCGCTCTGCAATCTGGGTATTAGCAAGCCCTTCAGGTGACCCTGATGCACTCAAGCTGGAGAACTGCTGTTCTATATCACAAGGATTAAAAGTTAAATTATATGTCTAACTATGTTTAGTAATTTTGTAATAATAAAAGAATGTGAAGCCAAGAATACCACAAGTTATAAAGTCTTTAAATGACTAGATCATATTAATTTAGGTTTTCCTTTTAATACATTTTGATACACTCAAAAGTAGGAAACAAAAATGAAACAAAAATTACGTATTAGGTACAAATTTACTTTTTCCCTTTCACTTTTCAGCTCTCCAAATACTACTTTATTACCCCTCCTACTTGCACTGGCCCTACCAAGATGAATAGAGCAGAGGCCAGAATGCTCAGAAATGCCATCCTGCCCTAGCCGCTCCCACCAGCGGCAACCCCGGTGTAGGTGTGTGAAATGCTGAGCCAGCCAAAAGGGATTGCAGGTACCTGGCACCGTGGGAGAGGGTTGCCAGATGGTTCTAATTCATTCATTCAATAATCTCGCAGTGCCTGTAAACCATGTGCTAGGAACACAGTATACAAAAATGGCCCCTTGTCCCTGAGGAATTCGTATTTGAGTGCGGAAAAAATATACGCAAATAAATGACTAATATTTGAATTAAGCCATGTAGGATGAGGAGTAAAGGATGCTGAGAGTTCTTGAAGCAAAGAGCTATGAAGAAGGCTACAGCCCTACCTTTCTGGAAACAACTCCATATTCATCTTTTTTCCCCCAAATGTGCAATGTCATGTAGGCCTAAAATTGATTGTTAACACTAGCCCCTTTTGGCATTCTGTTTATTTGGTGCACCACAACTATTTTTCTAACCCTTCATCAATCCCATGACACGTCTCTGCTTCCTGTCTAATGCCTTTTTCACCAGCCATCATCCTCACTCTGTACAATGTGGAAATGTCTTGAGCAAAGATCTGTTGCCTATCAAAATTTTCTCCTGAAGCTGGCTTTGGTTGGAAGTTCACCTCTGTAAAGTGGGGTGTTAATCCTGCTGCCCAGCAAACATTCCCAGTTCCCCCAGGCCCTGGTGGGTCTGCATTTCCCTGCCCCCTGAATTGGGTATGGCACTTTGCTTCAGCCAATGAAATGCAAGCAGAAGTCAGGAGGCTCACCTCCAGGCAGACGCTTAGCACCCAGTGAGCTGTATACACACACACGGGCCACACTGCCTTCCCACTCCGGCAGGTGTCGGCATTTGAGAGGGTGGCTCCTCCACCAGCCTAGGACCGTGCCGAACAGTAGTTCCCCAGCCTACCCACACTGGACGGGTAGCCTAAGCATGAAATAAACTGAAATTTAAAAAGCCAGACTCCCAGTGCAACATTCCCTGGACGCCCCACCCTGCCTTTGAGGCTGCTCGAGGTCCAGTGCTGCTTGATCCACGCCATCTCCTGCACTGCCTTTGCTGACAAAATGCACTCTACTCTAAATTAAGTTGCAAAGGAAAAATGTCTTTTAAATTATTCTGGCAGTCAAACTGTTGGGAACCAAGATGGATACATATGGTCCTTGGAAAGTGAAGAATTCTTACAGAACTACACTAGAAAATTTATAAGCAGTCAAGCATGTCTCTGTAGGCATTTAAAAATGAAACTGATGCTATAAAGGCCAGATAGTCAAAAGCATTTACTGAAGAGAAAAGCCTTTAGCCAAGGATAACATAATTTATGAGGAAAATAATGCAAACATAAAAACCATACAATTGTTATGGTTGAGAAAGGAATTAAACAAGTTGAACAGCAGCACAGATGGCTAGTAGTAACAATCTATGAGCAAAAAACGATTTTAACTTTTTATTTTATACTGGAGTACAGTTGATTAACAATGTTGTGTTAGTTTCATGTGTACAGCAAAGTGATTCAGTTATACATATACATGTATCTATTCTTTTTCCAATTCTTTTCCATTTAGGTTGTTACAGAATATTGAGCAGAGTTCCCTGTGCTATACAGTAGGTCCTTGTTGGTTATCCATTTTAAATATAGCAGCGTCTACATGTCAATCCCCAACTCCCTAACTATCCCTCCCCCCACACACACGCTTCCCCGCCCCCGTAACCATAAGTTCATTCTCTAAGCCTGTGAGTCTGTTTCTGTTTTGTAAATAAGTTCATCTGTATCCGTTTTTTTTAGATTCCGAATATAAATGATATCATATGATATTTCTCTTTCTCTGTCTGACTTAACTTCACTCAGTATGACTACCTCTAGGTCCATCCATGTTGCTGCAAATGGCATTATTTCATTCAAAAAATGACCATTTTTCAAAAATAAAATCAAGCCCATCTTAATGATAAAAACTAAAAGTTTATAAAACTCAGATTGCTATTGGTGTTTTTATTATCAGGTAACCAATAATTGAATATTTTGAGGTAATATAGATGCTAATATTTATTAAATGTTCTGAAAAAAATCATCCTCTTATACAGAATAAGCCAAAAATGAAATTCAAACCATATAAGTAAACATCAATAGAATTTAAAACACATTATAACAATGAAGTCCTTATAATTCCTGCCCGTGTCTATAAACATGCATAACACACAGAAACATACTGAATGCCATTCCAAACCTTTTTCTGAGAAGTAAGCAAATGACCATCTTATATGTTTCCAGACCTGCCTTTAGGTGACTATGTGTCATCTTTATTACTCACTATTAGAAGTGGCCCCTGGAAAGCGTATCAGTCAAGTGCAGTAGCCTCCCACCTGACCTGCCTGGGGCCCCTTCTGCCCAGACTCCTTTCACACTGGAGAGCTCATCTCGTCAGTAAAATGGCTGCACCTACAGGGTAGGAGTCTGGCCTTGTGGCTTTACCCTCACAATCACAACAGATAATGATCAAATTAAACACTCAGGGTAGAACAGGAGGCCAAGGGAAATGGGATCTATTTCTTCAAAAGGTCAAATCTTATCACAAATGCCATCTCAATGACAATTCCTCTATGGTGATATCTCAGTTTTTTTCTTGCTAGTGGTAGAAACATTAGTCTGTCAATTTAAAAAAATAAAATAAAAATGAAGCATAAGCTCAGTTAGCTTGGAGACATAGATGCTTTGGCAGAGAACTGTGAAACACAAACAGGAACTACGTCTAGGTTTGCCCAGCATGGGGGGATGAGAGCAACTGCAGCAAACTTACCATGAAGGTTAATCTCCCCCAGAGAGGCTCTGGGCGTCAGGGAACAAGACAAGCAACAGAGGGAATGAAGGATGCCCTCAGCAAGGTCTGCCCCCCTTTTTTCTTGCTCCCCCCTTTTGGGAAGCTTCTGAAGCAAGGGTAAATCCATTTTTACTCTCCTTAGAAATTTTCCTTTGTCCTTGATGTTTTTTCTTCATTTCTCCGTTTACTCTTAAAAAAGGCCCCTTTCAGAGCTCTATGCCTTCTCTGAAGGTACTCCTCGTAAACAAAGAATAAAACTAAGCCTACCATGTCATTTCTAAGAGAGGTTTAAAGAGAAACAATTTCACATTGCCAATAGCTACTGCAAGGTGTTTTTATAAATTAAAATATCTTTTACTTTAAAACCTTAAATATTTCAAATATTTTTATTGACTACCATATCAATGCCATTTTAATCAAGCAATACTGCATAAACACTTATTAAATGCTAACCTACTATATATACGCCAGGCTGGGTAACAATATGAGCTGGGTATTCCCAGATGTTTCCCAGCACGGCCCCTATACACTGATCCTTCTCTCTTACAGACCCAGTGCTCTGCCCTGGAGCATGGGAGCTAGGGCCATGCTGGTTATACAGGTCTCTAAAAAACGAGTCATGTTCATGACCTCTACATAAAGCAGAGGTTAAAAAGGATCATTCTGATATATTGGGTCACCTTTCCAACACTGGTATTGGGAGAAAAATAATGTTCTAAGTTGTCTTATGTGAGATCTTCACAATCATTAGATTTCTGAATGATGAGTTTACTTGTGGCATATCTAAACTATGTAATATCAAGCTATGATATAATAGAAATATATTGCAGATTATTAGAGAAATCTCTATCATTCTGAATGAAAATTCTAGAGTTTGCTTTGTCACTGACTTCTTAACCAACAATTAAATGTTTAAATCAATGTGAACCATCTTAAAATAAAATAGGGCCGGATTTTTGAGTTAGTTTATGAAGGCTTAAACATATACCTAGCCCTTCTTCCCTTGAAAATTCTTATTTTTGTTCCTTTGTTTGAATTACATAATAATAATATGTGAGATCATTTAGTTCATCACACTGTTAAGCTAAATATTTAATAACACATTGGGTTAATGGTTTATTTGCCTGAGTCATGCACTGGAGTGATACCTGTCCTAATAAATGGATTCAATCCAAGTCAACAATCATTTGTTGAAAAGTACCCCCATGTCAGATACATGCCTAGATGCAGAAATAGTTTACACAAAGTGTTATGGGAATAATGATAAGGAGGCGTCAAGGATAGCTCTAGAGTAACTGACATTTTAAACTGTCCCTGCTGCATAAGTAGGAATTCACAAAAAAGATTAGGACAGGAGACTGGAAACGGATGGCACATTCCAGGCAGAGGGCAACACATCAGAAAAAGCCATGGAGGTAAGGAAGTACAGAGAATCATCAGTGTGTGGCTTAGACCACGCCCTCTTTAGCATTATGCTAACAGATCAACCTGCATGGCTTTGAGCATATGGGAGTACATGGAGGGAGCTCAGTAAACGGGTTTTGTTTGTTCCGTGAGACAACTTCCAACTTGCACAAAGCACTCATTAGAGTAATTTATAATTAATTATAAACTTTCTATTTCAACAAATAAAAATGAAAACATCTTCTATTAGTCCAATACCTTAGATAGGATACACTTTGTTATATTCACGGATGTACCTTGTTCAATTTTGATTTAAAATGCATATATCACTTGAAGAACATTGATGAAGTTCAACAAATGGAAATGATTGTGTCAAATATTCGAGAGACTTTGGAAATCTGTTCTTTGGTAGATAACATGACAGAAAATTAATACTGAGATTTTAACTGGGCTTCCCTCCAATAAAATAAAACCTCCTGGAATAGGATCTACTGTCATAACTTTACCCAGACAGACAAGACGAAGGCCCATCCTATCATGGTGAAGATATAAAAAGAATGCTTCCTTTGACAGTTTCATGTAAATTGATTGAAATATTTTAAATACTCCATTAAAGTATTATATTATGGATACATGAATAATGGTTTTCAAAATATCAATTTATATGAACTTGGACTCATTTTTTGTTAAAGCTTTAAGGAAATCACTTTAAAAACAACTTTGGTCAAATTGATACCTAAGTCACAGTCTGGACCATATTTATGCAGACCAAAAATAGCTGCATAATATTAATATGCATTCTCCCTGCATTCATGAATGATTCACTGTGTTCTCTAATTACTTGACTTCTCCATAGCGTATATCATTGCAGATATCCATCAACCTTGCCCAGATTTCTTGAGAGTCTTCCCTTCTTAAGATTCAAGTTCACTGCTCTCCTCTAGCTCTTTAATCGCCCTTTCTCAAGCTTGCTGGGAATTCCTTTCTTTCCGCCTGCCCCTTAAGGGTTCCTGGCGCCCTGCCCTCTTCTTGTTTGGTTTTCTGGAGAGCGCAACGTGAAAGCCTACAGACCAAATCTGACCTATATGTGTGTTTTATTTGTTCCTCAAAATACTACAAATTTAAATTTAAAAATCAGAATAGTTCATGTTGCCTTCTGAAAAACTGGGAGGTTTGTCATCATATCTACCGGCTACAGCTGGGCAGCAACTGCCCCCATCGGATAAGGTGTGTGCTCTCCAGCGGCCACTGCCTACCGACACTGAGCTGAGGCGGAGCTGCAGCCCGTCATCCTAGAGTGGCCGCCCTGCACTCATTCGTCTGGACACTGTGCGCACAGAGCTGACGAGTCCTGTGATGGAGACGTATGCAATAATTCTTTGTAACCTAGCGCATTCCTAGGACTCATCTTGGTGTGGGTGATCACCGTGATGGTAACGGCCTCATTTAATCAATCAGCCTACAATAATTTATTGAGCACCTATTACATGCCATGAACTATGCCAGTTCTCAGGAGTTCAACAACAAATGAGATGCGGCCCTGCTCTAAATGAGCCTGCCGTCCAAGGTGGGGAGCCAGGCAAGTAAATCAGTCTCTGCTGAGCTCCAGCCCACAGTCTCTAGACCCCAGGGACCTCTTACGTGGATGCTCCAAAGCCAGCACGAACTCAGCTTGTCCCGCCTAAAACTCCCACAAGAAGCCCTCTTCTGAGCATTGCAGGCGGCAAGGGCAAAGGCCCAAAATTCCTCTTTCACTTTCCCATTAAAATTCCATACAAACACTCAAATAATGTTTTAAATCATGTATATATCAAGTCTTGGAAGCAATTTCTAAAGATGAAACACCAACTGGAGAAGGTCTTCATAGCCAAGCTCCAACTTCTTGGTAAGTATAAGTAACAGGATGCCCTAGCGGCCCCCTCCCACACAGGCCCTAACTTGTGGAAAGATGCTTACCAACCTGGGAAGTAGGTGACTTGAACAAAGAGAAAGGACCTACTGAAAACCCTCTCCCTTGGGTCTTCTTGTCCCCCTAACGGTGGTGGGGAGTATTCAACTCACAAACAACAAACCCAGAGCCATTTCTTACAAGCTGAGACACACCACTTAGCGACCAGGTTGAAAAGGCAGAGGGAGATGATACCAATTTGGGAGACAGGACAGAAACAGGAAAGAATCCAGCAAAAACACCTCTAGAGGAATCCCTTCTGTCTCTTGGTTCCTACAAGCATAAAATCATTCCAGCAGGATAATGCACTCTGGGTCTCTCTTTTTTCCCCCGTCTTGTGTTCCTTAAAACATTATCCAGCCACCAAAGTAATTTCCTCTCAATCAGGGCTTGAATGAGCCTTTTTGCCCTCCTCCAAGTTCATCACATTCTGGGGTGAGAAGTGTCTTAAAATCCTGTGTCCTCAGCCTAGCACAGAAGTAGCTGGGCTGGCAGATATGAGGG
This sequence comes from Balaenoptera musculus, assembly GCF_009873245.2. Classification (NCBI taxonomy): domain Eukaryota; kingdom Metazoa; phylum Chordata; class Mammalia; order Artiodactyla; family Balaenopteridae; genus Balaenoptera; species Balaenoptera musculus. Next base: position 85,878,076 of record NC_045799.1, read on the forward strand.
GACCATGGGGACTTAGTCGATTCCCACATAAAAGGAATAAAGCAGAAATTCTTTAGCATGCCATCCAAAGTATTTCACAGTCCAACACCATCTTCCTTTCCAGGTAAGGGGGCATGTACCTTAAGAATGAATAAAGATAACTTGCTGACAGGGCAACAGGAAGGTGCTTGGAGTCAAAATTACATTGATTTTTGGAAAAAACAAAAATTCAGTATTTCTGAACCTGCCTCAGAATTAACAGAAGGAAACATTAATTAAAACATTAATGAGGGGCTTCCCTGGTGGCGCAGTGGTTGAGAATCTGCCTGCTAATGCAGGGGACACGGGTTCGAGCCCTGGTCTGGGAAGATCCCACATGCCGTGGAGCGGCTGGGCCCGTGAGCCACAGCTGCTGAGCCTGCGCGTCTGGAGCCTGTGCCCCGCAACGGGAGGGGCCGCGATGGTGAAAGGCCCGCGCACCGCGATGAAGAGTGGCCCCCGCTTGCCGCAACTGGAGAAAGCCCTCGCACGAACCGAAGACCCAGCACAGCCAAAAATAAATAAAAAAAAAAAAAAAAAAAAAAAAAAAAGTAGCTATAAAACATTAATGAAAAAAGATCTGTTTCTAGACTGATTTTTTTAAAAAGGGATTTCCAAGGTAAAGATGGCCGACTGAAAGTACATAGTTAACTCTCTTCTGAAACTTCATGAAATGACAGTAAAAGGATTTTCTTCTAGAAGTAAAGGGAACACAGGAGAGAATACAAAATTTGGACAGCTGGAAAATGTTATAGCAGTGGGAAATGCTATAGATGACGAAAGAAGCCTGAATCCAAAATTGGCAAAAGGGAAACTAACAGCAGAGATGATGATTTATAATGCAAAATCCCCAAAGGATTTTGGGTAGCCTGAGCTACCCCATAAAGGAGTGAAAAGGAGCTAGGCAAGGAAGATTACATGAAAGGTAGTTAAAAACAACCAGTATCTCGATGCTCTTTCCCACTATGCATAACCAGGTGCCACCCTCTGCCATTCTGGGCAAGCACTGGAGGTTTATTCTCTGGAGAGGGTAACACAAGGGTACATGGACTCAGACTCTGGGACAGACGTAGCCGAGTACCTTCCTGAAATCAGGGAGATGATCTGATTTTATGCATATCTGCCCCAACCCACCTTCCTGAATGCTGCAGCCAGGCTATCACCCTACAGGCAGGCGACAAATAGAATCTTCCCTGGAGAAACTAATCTGCTCAAGGGGGAAACAAAAATGCCAACATCTAAAATCAAGTTCCCTGACTCAGCAGGTCACCAGGTCACCCCACAGCCAGGGCTTGGGGTCAGCAAGCTACTTAGAACAATAGTGACTCAATGAATCCTTACTGAAGGAAAACTGGAATTTTATATATATATAAAATATATAATATATATATATATAATATATATATATATATATATTTATATATATGAAATGAATGCAGTTTGTTGTACTTCACAATCCCAAAGCATCATGGTATTGTAGTGGAGAACTCATTATAAGGAATAAAATGCACATTCCTTAGCATAACATTCAAGTTACTTCACAATTTGACACCATCCTCCTTTCCAACTTTATTTCCTATCACAAGCCTAGGAAAGTCACAAGCATAGGGTCAGAGAAAAGAGCTCTGGGGTCACACAAACCTGAGACCAAGCCCTGGTTCCAACACTTCCTAGCTCTGCAACTTTAGCCCAGTTACTTGAACACTGAGAAAAAGAATAGGTGTTTTAAAATAGTGATGAAGATACATAAAGATATGATGTATAACATAATAGTCAGACACAAAAGAGTACAGAGAGTGGGATTTCATTCAAATGATGCTCAAAACAGAAAAAAACTAATCCATAGTGATAGATGCCAGACCAGTGATTGCCTGGATGGAGGAGAGGGGTTGATTTTAAAGGGATTCAAGGGACTTTTATGGGATTGTTGGAATGTTTTATATTTTAAGTGCAGTGGGTAAAAAACTCATCAAAATGTACAGTTAAAATCTATGCATTTTATTATATCTAAGTTATACTTCAATTAAAAAATAAAAACAGGAAGAATGACAATAAAATATTCTAATGAGGTGCTATTTAATAGTCAATAAAGAATATGGTTTTATAATTCAATTAAACAACTACTGATTGATAATTACTTCATAATAGCATGGTACTTTTTATTAAAATAGATTTTTCCCACAATAAAATGTCAATTGTGAAAAATATGAAATATACAGAAAAGCGTAAAGGAAAAAATTACTTCAAATTTAGCACACAACATAAGCACTGTTAACATCTGCTTTATTTACTTTCATTTGTTTTTATTAGTAATCAATTTTATACACATCAGTGTATACATGTCAATCCCAATCACCCAATTCATCACACCACCACCTCCATCTCCCCGCCACTTTCCGCGCTTGGTGTCCATACATTTGTTTTCTACATCTGTGCCTCAATTTCTGCCCTGCAAACCGGTTCATCTGTACCATTTTTCTAGGTTCCACGTATATGCGTTAATATATGATATTTGTTTTTCTCTTTCTGACTTACTTCACTCTGTATGACAGTCTCTAGATCCATCCACGTCTCAACAAATGATGCACTTCCATTGCTTTTTATGGCTGAGTAATACTCCACTGTATATATGTACCACTTCTTCTCTATCCACTCGTCTGTCAATGGGCATTTAGGTTGCTTCCATGCCCTGGCTATTATAAATAGTGCTGCAATGAACATTGGGGTGCATGTCTCTTTTTGAAATATGGTTTTCTCTGCACGTATGCCCAGTAGTGGAATTGCTGGGTCATATGGTAGCTCTATTTTTAGTTTATTAAGGAACCTCCATACTGTTCTCCATAGTGGCTGTATCAATTTACATTCCCACCAACAGGGCAAGAGGGTTCCCTTTTCTCTACACCCTCACCAGCATTTATTGTTTGTAGATTTTCTGCTGATGCCCATTCTAACTGGTGTGAGGTGATACCTCATGGTAGTTTTGATTTGCATTTCTCTAATAATTAGTCATGTTGAGCAGCTTTTCATGTGCTTCTTAGCCATCTGTATGTCTTCTTTGGAGAAATGTCAATTTAGGTCTTCTCCCCATTTTTGAATTGGGTGGATTTTTTAATATTGAGCTGTATGAGCTGTTTATATATTTTGGAGAATAATCCTTTGTCCGTTGATTCGTTTGCAAATATTTTCTACCATTCTGAGGGTTGTCTTTTCATCTTGTTTATGGTTTCCTTTGCTGTGCAAAAGCTTTAAAGTTTCATTAGGTCCCATTTGTTTTTGTTTTTATTTCCATTACTCTAGGAGGTAGATCAAAAAAGATCTTGCTGTGATTTATGTCAAAGAGTGTTCTTCCTATGTTTTCCTCTAAGAGTTTTATAGTGTCCGGTCTTACATTTAGGTCTCTAATCCATTTTGAGTTTATTTTTGTGTTTGGAGTTAGGGAGTGTTCTAATTTCATTCTTTTACAGGTAGCTGTCCAGTTTTCCCAGCACCACTTATTGAAGAGGCTGTCTTTTCTCCATTGTATATCCTTGCCTCCTTTGTCATAGATTAGTTGACCATAGGTGCGTGGGTTTATCTCTGGGCTTTCTATCTTGTTCCATTGATCTATGTTTCTGTTTTTGTGCCAGTATCGTATTGTCTTCATTACTGTAGCTTTGTAGTATAGTTTGAAGTCAGGGAGTCTGATTCCTCCAGCTCCATTTTTTTCCCTCAAGACTGCTTTGGCTATTTGGGGTCTTCTGTGACTCCATACAAATTTTAAGATTTTTTGTTCTACTTTTGTAAAAAATGCCATTGGTAATTTGATAGGAATTGCACTGAATCTATAGATTGCTGTGGGTAGTACAGTCATTTTCACAATGTTGAGTCTTCCAATCCAAGAACATGGTATATCTCTCCATCTGTTGGTATCATCTTTAATTTCTTTCATCAGTGTCTTATAGTTTTCTGCATACAGGTCTTTTGTCTCCTTAGGTAGGTTTATTCCTAGGTATTTTATTCTTTTTGTTGCAATGGTAAATGGGAGTGTTTCCTTAATTTCTCTTTCAGATTTTTCATCATTAGTGTATAGAAATGCAAGAGATTTCTGTGCATTAATTTTGTATCCTGCAACATTACCAAATTCATTGATTAGCTCTAGTAGTTTTCTGGTGGCATCTTTAGGATTCTCTATGTATAGTATCATGTCATCTGCAGACAGTGACAGTTTTACTTCTTCTTTTCCAATTTGTATTCCTTTTATTTCTTTTTCTTCTCTGATTGCCGTGGCTAGGGCTTCCAAAACTATGTTGAATAATAGTAGTGAGAGTGGACATCCTTGTCTTATTCCTGATCTTAGAGGAAATGCTTTCAGTTTTTCACCATTGAGAATGATGTTTGCTGTGGTTTTGTCGTATATGGCCTTTATTATGTTGAGGTAGGTTCCCTCTATGCCCACTTTCTGGACTGTTTTTATCATAAATGGGTGTTGAATTTTGTCAAAAGCTTTTTCTGCATCTATTGAGATGATCATATGGTTTTTATTCTTCAATTGCTTAACATGGTGTATCACATTGATTGATTTGCGTATATTGAAGAATCCTTGCATTCCTAGGATAAATCCCACTTGAACATGGTGCATGATCCTTTTAATGTGCTGTTGGATTCTGTTTGCTAGTATTTGGTTGAGGATTTTTGCATCTATATTCATCAGTGATATTGGTCTGTAATTTTCTTTTTTTGTAGTATCTTTGTCTGGTTTTGGTATCAGGGTGATGGTGGCCTCATAGAATGTGTTTGGGAGTGTTCCTTCATGTGCAATTTTTTGGAAGACTTTGAGAAGGATGGATGTTAGCTTTTCTCTAAATGTTTGATAGAATTCACCTGTGAAGCTATCTGGTCCTGGACTTTTGTTTGTTGGAAGATTTTTAAGCACAGTTTCAATTTCATTACTTGTGATTGGTCTGTACATATTTTCTGTTTCTTCCTGGTTCAGTATTGAAAGGTTATACCTTTCTAAGAATTTGTCCATTTCTTCCAGTTGTCCATTTTATTGGCATGGAGTTGCTTCTAGTAGTCTCTAAGGATGCTTTGTATTTCTGTGGTGTCTGTTGTAACTTCTCCCTTTTCATTTCTAATTTTATTGATTTGAGTCCTCTCCCTCTTTTACTTGATGAGTCTGGCTAATGGTTTTTCAATTTTGTTTATGTTCTCAAAGAACCAGCTTTTAGTTTTATTCATCTTTGCTACTGTTTTCTTTTGTTTCTATTCCATTTATTTTTGCTCTTATCTTTATGATTTCTTTCCTTCTGCTAACTTTGGGTTTTGTGTGTTCTTCTTTCTCTAGTTCCTTTAGGTGTAAGGTTAGATTGTTTATTTGAGATTTTTCTTGTTTCTTGAGGTAGGCTTGTATAGCTATAAACTTCCCTCTTAGAACTGCTTTTGCTGCATCCCACAGGTTTTGGATCGTCATGTTTTCATTGTCATTTGTCTCTAGGTATTTTTTGATTTCCTCTTTGATTTCTTCAGTGATCTCTTGGTTACTTAGTAACATATTGTTTAGCCTCCATGTATTTGTGTTTTTATGTTTTTTTTCCCTGTAATTCATTTCTAATCTCATAGTGTTGTGGTCAGAAAAGATGCTTGATATGATTTCATTTTTCTTAAATTTACTGAGGCTTGATTTGTGACCCAAGATGTGATCTATCCTGGAGAATGTTCTGTGCGCACTTGAGAAGAAAGTGTAATCTGCTGTTTTGGGATGGAATGTCCTATAAATATCAATTAAATCTATCTGCTCTATTGTGTCATTTAAAGCTTGTGTTTCCTTATTTATTTTCATTTTGGATGATCTGTCCATTGGTGTAAGTGAGGTGTTAAAGTCCCCCACTATTATTGTGTTACTGTCGATTTCCTCTTTTATAGCTGTTAGCAGTTGCCTTATGTATTGAGGTGCTCCTATGTTGGGTGCATATATATTTATAATTGTTATACCTTCTTCTTGGATTGATCCCTTGATCATTATGTAGTGTCCTTCCTTGTCTCTTGTAACATTCTTTATTTTAAAGTCTATTTTATCTGATATGAGTATTGCTACTCCAGTGTTCTTTTGATTTCCATTTGCATGGAATATCTTTTTCCATCCCCTCACTTTCAGTCTGAATGTGTCCCTAGGTCTGAAGTGGGTCTCTTGTAGACAGCATATATATGGGTCTTGTTTTTGTATCCATTCAGCGAGCCTGTGTCTTTTGGTTGGAGCATTTAATCCATTCACGTTTAAGGTAATTATTGATATGTATGTTCCTATGACCATTTTCTTAATTGTTTTGGGTTTGTTTTTGTAGGTCCTTTTCTTCTCTTGTGTTTCCCACTTAGAGAAGTTCCTTTAGCATTTGTTGTAGAGCTGGTTTGGTTGTTCTGAATTCTCTTAGCTTTTGCTTGTCTGTAAAGCTTTTGATTTCTCCATTGAATCTGAAGGAGATCCTTGCTGGGTAGAGTAATCTTGGTTGTAGGTTCTTCCCTTTCATCACTTTAAGTATATCATGCCACTCCCTTCTGGCTTGTAGCATTTCTGCTGAGAAATCAGCTGTTAACCTTATGGGAGTTCCCTTGTATGTTATTTGTCGTTTTTCCCTTGCTGCTCTCAATAATTTTTCTTTGTCTTTAATTTTTGCCAATTTGATTACTATGTGTCTCGGCGTGTTTCTCCTTGGGTTTATCCTGTATGGGACTCTCTGCACTTCCTGGACTTGGGTGGCTACTTCTTTTCCCATGTTAAGGAAGTTTTCGACTATGATCTCTTCAAATATTTTCTCTGGTCCTTTCTCTCTCTCTTCTCCTTCTGGGGCCCCTATAATGTGAATGTTGTTGCATTTAATGTTGTCCCAGAGGTCTCGTAGTCTGTCTTCATTTCTTTTCATTCTTTTTTCTTTAGTCTGTTCCACAGCAGTCAATTCCACCATTCTGTCTTCCAGGTCACTTATCCGTTCTTCTGCCTCAGTTATTCTGCTATTGATTCCTTCTAGTGTAGTTTTCATTTCAGTTATTGTATTGTTCATCTCTGTTTGTTTGTTCTTTAATTCTTCTAGGTCTTTGTTAAACATTTCTTGCATCTTCTCAATCTTTGCCTCCATTCTTTTTCTGAGGTCCTGGATCATCTTCACTATCATTATTCTGAATTCTTTTTCTGGAAGGTTTCCTATCTCCACTTCATTTAGTTGTTTTTCTCGGGTTTTATCTTGTTCCTTCATCTGATACATAGCCCTCTGCCTTTTCATCTTGTCTATCTTTCTGTGAATGTGTGGGGTTCCCCCACACACACAGGCTGCAGGATTGTAGTTCTTCTTGCTTCTGCTGTCTGCCCTTTGGTGGATGAGGCTATCTAAGAGGCTTATGCAAGTTTCCTGATGGGAGGGACTGGTGGTGGGTAGAGCTGGCTGTTGCTCTGGTGGGCAGAGCTCAGTAAAACTTTAATCCGCTTGAGTGCTGATGGGTGGGGCTGGGTTCCCTCCCTGTTGGTTGTTTGGCCTGAGGCAACCCAACATTGGTGCCTACCTGGGCTCTTTGGTTGGGCTAATGGCGGACTCTGGGAGGGCTCATGCCAAGGAGTACTTCCCAGAACTTCTGCTGCCAGTGTCCTTGTCCCCATGGTGAGCCACAGCCGCCCCCCGCCACTGCAGGAGATCCTCCAACACTAGCAGGTAGGTCTGGTTTAGTCTCCTATGGGGTCACTGCTCCTTCCCCTGGGTCCTGATGCACACACTACTTTGTGTGTGACCTCCAAGAGTGGAGTCTCTGTTTCCCCTAGTCCTGTCGAAGTCCTGCAATCAAATCCCACTAGCCTTCAAAGTCTGATTCTCTAGGAATTCCTTCTCCCGTTGCCGGACCCCCAGGTTGGGAAGCCTGCGTGGGGCTCAGAACCTTCACTCCAGTGGGTGGACTTCTGTGGTATAAGTGTTCGCCAGTCTGTGAGTCACCCACCCACCAGTTATGGGATTTGATTTTACTCTGATTGCGCCCCTCCTACCATCTCATTGTGGCTTCTCCTTTGTCTTTGGATGTGGGGTATCTTTTTTGGTGAGTTCCAGTGTCTTCCTGTCGATGATTGTCCAGCAGCTACTTGTGATTCTGGTGTTCTCGCAAGAGGGAGTGAGAGCACATCCTTCTACTCCGCCATCTTGGTTCCTATCTCCAGATATTTTTCTATATACAGGTTTTTAAAAATGATTCTGCTATTACAATTCAAACATGCAGGGGGAAAATTAAGATTTAAGAAAAAAGGTAAAGAATTAAAAATTAAATTTCTTATTAAATTATAAATTATAGCTACCAGATAGTGACTAAAGATAAATATGTACAGGAATATGTTTACATTAGATCATTTCCAAGATATAATGGGGAAAAAAGTAAGGTACTAAATAGTACCTGTATTATGATTTATATGTATATACACTGACAAACACATGAAAAATTTCTTCAATAACATACAGAGACTGTTAGCAATTATTAGCTCTGTCACTGTAGACTTTTAATCTGTTTTGTTTTGAGTGGGGGTGGGAGCAGACTTTCACTTTTTGTTTTACAGACTTTGATAATGTCCGAATTTTTCACCATGATACACATACATACATATATATGTACGTGTGTGTGTATGTATATAAAAAATGTTGTTTACATTAGTTGATTATAGATTAATTTAATAAGAAAGACCTATAATGATATAATTTGTCATATAATAAGGGAGTATTACAAATAGAGGAAACCGAAGGGCTCTCATTTCACAGCTGAGAAAACTTTTAAGGCAGAGAAGTTAAGTAACTTGCATAAGGTCACACAGCTAAATAAGTAGTCAAACTCAACTTGGAGAACAGTTCTCTTGGTTCCCAGGCCAGATTTCTTTCCATACTGTAGCCATAGGTTATAAAGTAATCAAATGTTCTTAAAATTAAGAATGAGAGTCATGAATTTATGAACGTAACATTCAACACTAATGCATATAATTAGAATAATATATGTTTTTCTTTTAAATTAAACCAAGAGATAAGCAAAGGGACTCTTTATAGCCTACCATAGTTTAACATAATGAAGAACTACCCACACTTAAACCCACTCACACTAATGAAAATTAATGTCCAAGCTTTTACATTTTATTAGCTTTGATAGTTCTGAAATAAACTGGTGCATTTTATTAATTTAAACTGTAAGGCTAAATGCATTTTTTCTCACTTTACAAGACCCTTAGCAACTATTAGTAAAATGATTTTGAGAAAATATCTATCACTGCTCTTTCTATGAAAACACTGAACTTTCTCTGTGATATCTGCCTATTTTTCTTTACAGCGGTTTAAAATATTTAAATTATTTTTACATGAAATAATTTCTCAACAACTAAGTATTTAAGAATGAAAAAAAACCATTATCTTATCCTAATTAAGGATCATAGTAATGAAGTATCACTTAGGAGGAGTTCTGAACCACATAAGTGGCTAGCAATTCTACCAGAAGAAGAAGTGTGTGTTGTAATTTGTTAGTGTAAACCCAATTTTACTACTGAATTACAGTGGACTTTGGGGAAGTAGAATTGTAATGTTCCTGCAAACAACACCCTCCTCACCCACAAAAAGACGAGGACCCTGCTCCTGATTCCCCCAACAAAATCTCCCACGCTAAACACACTGCAAACAGATAACATTAATATTTAAAAACCAAAACAATAAGCTTTCAGAACTTATAAAGCCTTCCATAATAATTCAATGCAATATCTAATATCCCTAGAATTTAAGTTTTTCTTATTCTTAATTCAAATAGCTTTCTAGGTTTGCTAGTTAAATGTGGAGAACTTTATATAAGAGAACTATGTACACTGACACCTGGAGAACTCCACTGAGGTAAGATAGATCACCTTATAAAAAAGCATTTGGGTCCCATCCATGTGCAAGGAATTTATGACCAACAGGCATCTGAGGAAAGCCTCCAACACGAAGGACAGAGACCAAGACAAACAAATGTAAAAAAGGACACAAGTAGCAGCAGAAGCAATGAAGAAAGCAAAAGGAAAAAATGAATATCCTCAGATAGCTAAGAAAAAACTACTATGAAACAGGGCAGAGGGGGGTGCGGAGCCAAAGAGATGGACAATAGGAAAAAAAACAGATGAAAATAGGATAATTACCCTGGCAAGTCCAACAGGAAACTAGCAAGAGTTCTAAAAAGAAATAAAAGACAAAAAGAGAGAAACTATCCAAGAAATAATACCGAAAGTAAAAAAAATTCCCAGAACATGAATTTCCACATTTTAAGGATAAACAGAGTACCTGATACCATTAGTTTTCATTACAGACTTACAGTGCTAATTGGTTTTACATAGTACATGTGTTAGGCCGATAAAAATAAAAATATTTAAATTCAAAACACTGCTTATACCATAATCCCTTACTGTCTGGGGAATATATAGAATTTATTTTGGCATCACCCTCAGAATAACAAAGTTTATATATTTAAGTCACATATAAGTCACCCCTTAACGTTTCCTTTTCAAGTCATAGTAATTCCGTTTCCTTAAGTCTTTACCAGTGGGTGTTTTTATTCTACTTTTCGATTTAGTTACTAGAGCTCACATTCTTCAGGCCTATCTACACTTTTTATTTAGCATTACCCTGTACTGGAAATGGGATTCTAATCAGAGCCTGAACAGCAGTAACTTTAATCTCTAAGTACTGTATTTGATAAGCAAGAGGTCAATGTTACGTGCCACTATGCATCCGGGGTTTTCATGGTGTCTTACCCCACATTTACCACAAAGTTCCGGTTGGCTGGGACATGCGAATCATTTCCTCTCACACCTCTATATACACAGTTCAATTACTTTCTACCTGTATTTGGGTATTTCTATTTTTCTACCCATTGGAACTCATTCTCTGCCCTCCAGGTGTCCTCAGCCTATGTCTGTTCAGAGTCTCTCCATCTCCCTCCTTCTCCCACATTTTCTCCGTTTATTGACTGTTTATACTGGCTGAATGGATGGTGCTTTTGAGGACAATGGCTCCAGAAGCAGGGTGCAGAACAAAGAGAAAAAAAAGACAAAAGATGACAAGGCATGGACCAGGCCTATGTAACAGAGATGGAGAGGAGGGAAGATTCCAGTGAGATTTAAACCAAACAAGGTTTCAGTAACTCTTGCAATGGAGAGTGCAGAAAAGTCTAGGATGATTCTCTGGTTTCTAGTGTATGTAAGAGGGTGAGCAATATGAGTCCCTTCAAGAAAGAACACAGACTTTTTTATTTATCAAGACTGATGACAATGCTCTTAATTACCTGGAATTAAGGTCGTAGTTACAGTAGATAAGCACTGAGCTTGGAGACAAGAGTCTGAGACTTAAACCCAGGGTTCTGTTACTATTTAGTGTGTGTAAGCTGGGGTGATTCCCAGGATACTCACTTAGGGCTCAGTTTACTCACCTCTAAGGGAAGGTGAAGGTACCAGGTAGGACCTAACATACCATGAGTCAGTGACCTCTCAGTAATCAACCTTTCAGGACAGAGCTCCAAGTCCAGAAGCGCTGCGGAAGTGTGAATGCCCGACCAGCTGAGGTCCTCACCCTGATCCTCCTGGATTCTGATTTACCATCAACAGTAATTCCTAACAACTTTGGTTTCACAAGCCGTGGAGAACAAAACACAAAACCACGAAGAGAAAAAGAAAAGTTATTAGATGTTATACAAGAGCAGAGGAAATGGCGGCTTATTAATAATCTAACCAAGAAGAAAACACTTAAAAGTAGGCGTAACACTCAACAACCTCATCTCTTTAAAATAGTGGTCCTCAAAGAAAGAAAGCTACAGGCCAATATCACTGATGAACATAGATGCAAAAATCCTCAACAAAATATTAGCAAACAGAATCCAACAGCATATTAAACGGATCATCCACCATGATCAAGTGGGGGTTATCCCAGGAATGTAAGGATCCTTCAATATACGCAAATCAATGTGATACACCATATTAACAAATTGAAGGAGAAAAACCATATGATCATCTCAATAGATGCAGAGAAAGCTTTCGACAAAATTCAACACCCATTTATGATAAAAACCCTCCAGAAAGTAGGCACAGAGGGAACTTACCTCAACATAATAAAGGCCATATATGACAAACCCACAGCCAACATCGTCTTCAATGGTGAAAAACTGAAACCATTTCCAGTAAGATCAGGAACAAGACAAGGTTGCCCACTCTCACCACTATTATTCAATGTAGTTTTGGAAGTTTTAGCCACAGCAATCAGAGATGAAAAAGAAATAAAAGGAATCCAAATTGGGAAAGAAGAAGTAAAGCTGTCACTGTTTGCAGATGACATGATACTATCCATAGAGAATCCTAAAGATGCTACCAGAAAACTACTAGGGCTAATCAATGAATTTGGTAAAGTTGCAGGATACAAAATTAATGCACAGAAATCTCTTGCATTCCTATACACTAATGATGAAAAATCTGAAAGTGAAATTAAGGAAACACTCCCATTTACCATTGCAACAAAAAGAATAAAATATCTAGGAATAAACCTACCTAAGGAGACAAAAGACCTGTATGCAGAAAACTATAAGACACTGATGAAAGAAATTAAAGATGATACAAATAGATGGAGAGATATACCATGTTCTTGGATTGGAAGAATCAACTATGTGAAAATAACTCTACTACCCAAAGCAATCTACAGATTCAGTGCAATCCCTATCAAACTACCACTGGCATTTTTCACAGAACTAGAACAAAAAATTTCACAATTTGTATGGAAACACAAAAGACCCCGAATAGCCAAAGCAATCTTGAGAAAGAAGAACGGAGCTGGAGGAATCAAGCTCCCTGACTTCACACTACAGTACAAAGCTACAGTAATCAAGACAGTATGGTATTGGCACAAAAACAGAAATATAAATCAATGGAACAGGATAGAAAGCCCAGAGATAAACCCACACACATATTGTCACCTTATTTTTGATAAAGGAGGCAAGAATATACAATGGAGAAAAGACAGCCTCTTCAATAAGTGGTGCTGAGAAAACTGGACAGCTACATGTAAAAGAATGAAATTAGAACACTCCCTAACACCACCCACAAAAATAAACTCAAAATGGATTAAGGACCTAAATGTAAGGCCAGACACCATCAAACTCTTAGAGGAAAACATAGGAAGAACACTCTAGGACATAAATCACATAAATCACACAAAAGATCCTTTTTGACCCACCTCCTAGAGAAATGGAAATAAAAACAAAAATAAACAAATGGGACCTAATGAAACTTAAAAGCTTTTGCACAGCAAAGGAAACCATAAACAAGATGAAAAGACAACCCTCAGAATGCGAGAAAATATTTGCAAATGAAGCGACAAAGGATTAATCTCCAAAATTTACAAGCAGCTCATGCAGCTCAATATCAAAAAAACAATCCAATCCAAAAACGGGCAGAAGACCTAAATAGACATTTCTCCAAAGAAGATATACAGATTGCCAACAGACACATGAAAGAATGCTCAACATCATTAATCATTAGAGAAATGCAAATCAAAACTACAATGAGATATCATCTCACACCAGTCAGAATGGCCATCCTCAAAAAATCTACAAACAATAAATGCTGGAGAGGGTGTGGAGAAAAGGGAACCCTCTTGCACTGTTGGTGGGAATGTAAATTGATATAGTCACTATGGAGAACAGTATGGAGGCTCCTTAAAAAACTAAAAATAGAACTACCATACGACCCAGCAACCCCACTACTGGGCATATACCCTGAGAAAACCATAATTCAAAAAGAGTCATGTACCACAATGTTCATTGCAGCACTATTTACAATAGTCAGGACATGGAAGCAACCTAAGTGTCCACTGACAGATGAATGGATAAAGAAGATGTGGCACATATATACAATGGAATATGACTCAGCCATAAAAAAGAAACAAAATTGAACTATTTGTAGTGAGGTGGATGGACCTAGAGTCTGTCATACAGAGTGAAGTAAGTCAGAAAGAGAAAAACAAATACCATATGCTAACACATATATATGGAATCTAAAAAAAAAAAAAAAAAAAAAAAAAGTCATGAAGAACCTAGGGGCAGGACGGGAATAAAGACGCAGACGTACTAGAGAATGCACTTGAGGACACGGGGAGGGGGAAGGGTAAGCTGGGACAAAGTGAGAGAGTGGCATGGACATATGTACACTACCAAATGTAAAACCGATAGCTAGTGGGAAGCAGCCGCATAGCACAGGGCAATCAGCTCAGTGCTTTGTGACCACCTAGAGGGGTGGGATAGGAAGGGTGGGAGGGAGGGAGATGCAAGAGGGAAGAGATATGGGGATATATGTATATGTATAGCTGAATTACTTTGTTATAAAGCAGAAACTTACACACCATTGTAAAGCAAGTATACAACAATAAAGATTTTAAAAATAATAATAAATAAATAAATTAAATTAAATAGTGGTCCTGAGTCATTAGAAAAAAAGATTGAATTACACTGAGTATCCTCTGACTAAGAAAACATAGGAAAGCAAGAAGGTAGACAGTGTATAATAAATTTTATAAAGATTTCCATCAAAAATGGTTAAATTTAAAAGATTTTAGTCCTTGAAGGTGTAAGATTCAGTTACCTGGAAAACTAATTTATGTTCAGTTACCTGGAAAATTCCATCTTATTCTGGAAAATGACCAGATAAATGGGGTGTTACTGAATGTGCTACTTTAGTACAAATAAATGAATCAAGTTTAAAACAAAAGCCTACTTAATTTCTAGACAGCTTATTTTACCTGAACTGCAAAGTATTTCCTGTGAATTCCTTATATGTTTAAAATATTAATGTGTAACAATTTGCATTGTTCAGATAAGCATCGTAAGTAGTAAGCCAAAATCATTTCTTTTTCAAGAGTAAACTCTGCCATGTATCACTTCTAACAAATGTCAATACTCAGTACAAATGGAAGAATCAAAATAATGAAATTAATTTAATTATCTACACTAACAGGGATAAAATAGTATGGGTGATCCAAATAATTTTAAATATATTAAAATCACTTATATTTGACTGAGACAAACTCAGATAATGACAAATTTAATTACTTACACACTAAGTATGTTTTAACTAACCTACATTCCCTTTTGGCTACACTCAGAACATGGCCAGGAAAATTTGAGTCTCTATGAAAAAAATTCAAAAGACAGATTAATGCTCAAATAGCTGGTAAATTCTTTTTTTTTTAATTTTAAGAAAGCAAACGTTAAATTTATCCTCAATTTAGCCTTCCCAAATAACCATTATTCAAATAAAGACTAAATCTCCATCCCATTTCTCACTACCGTTAAGTAACTGAAGTCAAAATAATCATGAACATTTCAATACAAAATTAAGGGTAAATAAAGGTCTTACACAAAGCACTAAAATAGGGAATGGATTAAGATCACTCCAAAATGTGCCCTTGAATTATTCATGTAAAAACGTGGGCTTATCAAAAGATCCACATTTAATATCAACTGAAAACCATGTAGTTTGAGGGTAAGCACTTCGGTCTGACAATCAGGAGCAGATCCACTATTCAGAGTCGAGTTCACATTAGTCAAATCTTGTTAGACTCTTAAATGAATCACTCATTCACTGGTGCATGAAGCAGAGCTATCTTGGTAAAACATTCTAACGGCATAACTCCAAATACCAGCCATATATTTCCAACAGAGATGATCAACTGTACAATAAGGTTTTTCATTGAGAAACAAATTTTAATAATATTTAGATTTGACCTTCTGGATAGTTGTCTATGTTTTTATACATAGAGAAATAATAAGGCAAGCAAATAATTCTTCCAGAAATCATGTTATCACACAAATTTGTTCATAGATGTAATTTCACAGACTCACTAGTACTCCTCACGAAGTAAATGAATCCTAATATTCCATGTATGAATTTAGCTACCATAGTTTACATTTTTATTTCTCATTCATGCACATATGCTAACTTCGTATTTGAGGTAATTTTGAAATAGATGATTGACCTTATATATCTGTCTATTTGAAAACAGGTAATACACTGTCAATAATATCACAAATAAACAACAGAAATACTATTTCCCTCTATTGTTCATTCTATCCATTTATTTTCCTTTGTAGAACTTAAAGATTCACTCATGTTTTATCTATCCCTTCTTTATTCTTTCTGACTTGGTTTTCTTATTTCTCTCATGGTTCACAGTCATTCTAAGAACTAGTCATTAGTAGATGTCTTCTATAAGCTACAATATAGGTTAATAATATGGTAAAAGACAAATTTCCTCTTAGTAACTTGAAAAGGCCTAAAATTTTAATAAGCATTTAGCCTTAAAAGAAACAAAATCCATGAAATTTCATTGGAAGTGTTTAAGCAGGAGGGTGATGAACATCTGTAAGGGATACTATAGAAAATGTTTTTAAACAGAAAGATCTAATCCTTGCTCTTAGGCAAGTCAAAATGGTCATTCTAAGACTATGGTTTATTGTATTATTATTTTTAGGGACTTCCCTGGTGGTCCAGTGGGTAGGACTCCACATTCCCAATGCAGGGGGCCCAGGTTCGATCCCTGGTCAGGGAACTAGATCTCACATGCATGCTGCAACTAAGAGTCCACATGCCGCAACTAAGATCCGGTGCAGCCAAAATAAATAAATTAATTTTAAAAAATAAATCTAAAAGAAAAGACTATGGTTTATTGTACTATTATTTTCAAATGCATGCAAATAAACTCATTGCCATTTTGAGCTGATATAATTGGTACTTACAAACAAATCACTAGTGAGAGCATAAACTGATGCTAGGTTTGGGAATATAATTTAATAATACTTTTTAAGAGTCTTTAAAAGTTCTTATTCTTTCTTCTAGTTATTACATTCTCAGAACTCTATCCCAAGGAATACTCTTAGGTATAGAATTCTACCCATAAAAGTGTTCATCACATAGTGAAAAGTTAAAACTCAAACTATACAATGTTGAATTATGACTCATTTATATGATGGAATACTATGTCTTGACATTAAACAGCTGCTTATAAATAATGTTTAAAAGAAGGTAAAATAGCTATGAGGTAAATTATGTTTAAAAAGCAGGACATACAGTTGTATATATAGCATGATTTCAACTATGTAAAACTACAAATAAAAACTAAAGAAGTATACCAAAATGGAATGCTGATTATGTGAGTGAATCACTCTTTTCTTCTTCATACGTTACTATAATCTCTATAAGGTTTCTTTTAAACTTAGGGGAAAAAAATAAAGATAATTGCTAAAAAATTAGTGACTTTTATTTTCTATTTTGGTGGTGTAACAGAGTACCTGAATGGCTGTGAGTAGGAAAAGTACCTCCATGCGTCTGTAACCGCTGAAGTGCCTTCCAGGTCTGTAAGGTGAAGACCCCAGGTCAGAGCAAATGAAGCACTGCTGGAGGAGGGCTTGCTGCTGCCCTGGGCCTTGATGAGGTGCTCACCACCATGCACTGCCCGACAGAACAATCCCAACACAGGGGTCAGATTAAGCACTGATTACCTACATTTCTCTGGAGTGATCCCATTATGCCCTAAATTACTAGTTTGGTTGGTTTGCTTATTTCGTTGCAAACTTTCGCCCACAAAAGAACTTCAAGCACTCTAGTTATCTGACATTATGCAAGTTCCTAACCCCATGTAACCCTCTCCACGCAGTAAATGTATTCGAATTCTACCTGCTCTGCCCTCCATACCCTACCACTATGCCCTCTGGAATTCACCATCTGCCACGCCTCTACACCCTCAACTTCTTCTCTGAATAGCCCCATCACCTCTTCCTTTAACTGAAACCAGGCTGTCCCCAGAAGCCCCTTGTAGGTGGCAGCCGTTTTTTTCTCCACACCCCATATGCCATTGCCCTGAAGACAATATGCCATGGCTGGTTCCAGATTTTTTTCCTCACTCAAACTTTCAGCCAATTTAAAGAATTAGCCTTAAATCATTTGTATTATTTTCCTATTCCTGTTATAACAAATTACCACAAAATCAGTGGCTTAAAACAACACAAATTTATTATCTCACCATTATGGATGTTAGAAGTTCAAAAAGGGTTTCACTGGGCTAAAATCAGATTGTCGGCAGGGCTGCAGCCCATCTACTTCCTTGCCTTTCCAGCTCCTAGAGGCCTCTTGTGCTCCTGGCTGGGGGCCCCTTCCTTCATCTTCAAAGCCAGCAGCACAGCATCTTCAACCTCCCAGACTCTGCTCCCATCATCACATCTCCTTCTCTGACTTTACCTCCTGGCCACCCCTTCCTCTCCGTGATGAAAATGTTAGCACTGAGGAACTGTCACAGTTTCTGTCATCACTCAGCGTGCACACAGATGATCTATCCTTCACACTCATCTCCCATTTCTTTGCTGTCATCACATCTGAAGAACTTTTCCTCCATCCCAACTTGATCGCCTCCTTCCATGATTATACTCTAGAGACCTTGACAAAATCTCAACCTCAAGTATCCTGCTATGTCCCAGGCTCACTTTCTCATTATCAGGGCCCCTGAGAGTTCTTCCTTGTAGTACAACTGGAGCTGTGCAATAAGGCAGTCCTGCTCATACACTGCCAAACAACTGACCTCCATCAAGACCTTCAAGCCACTGACCTCTAGAACATCTTTACTGGTCATTCCTCTGTTCATGTCCTACCTCAGCCCTACACAGTTTAGATCCCACTGTCCGTCACTATAATCATGCCCTAATAAGCACTCCTAACTTCCCTGTCCTCTCGCCCTGTATCCCAGACAGCTGGAAACTCCCAATACCAATTAAACCAAATGCTCTACCCCCTCCTCACCTGCACACAAACAGCTGAACATGGTTTGTGAAAAACACAAAACCAGGCTGGCTCAATCTCACTTTAAATGCCATCTTTGCAATGATAAATCCTAAAATTATTTCCAGCCATAATTTCTAGAAATCTAGATTCCTAAATGCAATGAGTACACCAAGTGCTTAGGTTTTATTTTCTAAATTCCATCTTCCACTAAAAGAAAACCACGGCTCCTTGAAGGAATAGTTGATTCCAGCATAAACATAAGATGATCCTGGAAAATGTATTTGTGTCAGAACGCAAGAAAGTACTCAGAATGATTGGGGCATGTCCAAAAGCTACAGGACCCAGCCTGAAGGGGCTCTCACTGTCCAAATCTTGGGCAATTTGATCATCAAAATAAATAATGATGGTAATAGATACAAATAAACATAGAAATAAATGGGAGAGAAGGAAAGTTCTTCCTTACAGCAGAATGCCTGTTAATAAATGAGGAAGGGATAATGAAGTAAAAAAAAAAAAAAAAAAAACCACCATTTGGCAACCACTGTAGTGGTGATTGATTGAGGTGGGAGTCATCAATGGATGCTAACGTTGGTGGGGGAGGTTTGATGAGAAACAGAATATTGGAGTAGTCTTGGCTTATCTCCCGACAAAATACTTCAATTACAAAGGGAAAACTGGTGACCAAGTGATCAAGGCAAACACTGGCAGTGGTGGGATATGGTGACATCACGTGCCTCCTGATGAGCAGTACTGAAAAGAGAATAGTATCAATTAGGTGATATTGCTGCCAAAATTCCAGCCCTGGACTGGATATGAGGAAACACTGGACAGACTCAGGTTGAGGGACATCCTGGAGAATGATAAACCTGAACTCTTTAGAAATGTCAACATTATGAAGATGGGAAAAGACTAAAAAACCAATAAAGACTAAAAGACAGGAGACATAGCAACTAAAGGTAACATGGATACTGGAGCAGGAAGCAGAAAGAGACGGTAGGATGGTTGGTCAAATGTACATAGGTTCTGTAGACAGGACTGACACTGTTATGTTAACACTGACTTCCTGATTCACATGGTTATATTGTGCTGATGTAGGTGAGTGTTCCTGTTTTTTGTTTCAGGTTTTTGTTGTTGTTGTTGTTTTTAACAAATGCAAGCTCACCGCCCTTCCCTACAAAAAAATCCTCCATTACTTAAGGAGGACAGAGCCTCCACTTGAAATCCAAACTCTCTACTTTGCCCCTTAAAGCCTCTGGATCACCCCTGCTGCCTCTCCAACCTCAGCTCCAACTGTTCACCCCAGCTACTACCATCCACTTCCCTAGGACACCCAAGCTAGTTCTGCTCAGGGCCTTTCCATGTGCTGCTCCCTTCTCTAAACTGCCCTCATTCCATCATATCTGTCAGGACTCGGCTTGAATGTCACCTTTCCCAAGAGGCCTTCCCTGACCACACCAAATGTCTTCAGCTCCACCCCTGCACCCTGCTCTGTTTTCTTTGAAGCACTTAACACTACCTGTTGCTCCATAAGGTTTGTATTTACTTGCTTACTGTCTGCCTCCTACGTGAGGGTGTAATTCTTACAAGGGCATCCTACACATCATGGTATCCCCATTACTTACGTGCATAACACGTGGTGGGCGTTTAATAAATATTTGCTAAACTGACACATTAACAGAAATGTACGTATAACAAACATTTACAAAAGGGAAATACAATCATCTGAAGATGTGGATTCACTATAAATGGGAAAATAACAGGGTTAGTGACACTACCCACTAGCAACATCAGGGACAGACCACCAAACCAGAGGTGTGCCGTTCATAATAGAATTTACGTGATTATAGAATACTGAAACTGAAGATAGATTTATAGCAATTCAACTGACAACCTGCCATGTGAACACTAGAAAAGGTAAGTAGAGAGAGGCTCAAGGAAGAAGCCTTTCAGAGCTGCCCAAATGACAAATATCTTCATAATAATATAAAGTTAAATCTGGAAGACATATATAGGATTCAAAACTGCATACTCCAGTGGTTTGTATATGCATCAAGAATGAAAATCAAGCAAATAAAGACCATCCATAGCTCTGCATGGCAGTGAAAAAAGGAAAAGAAACTGAACCGGTACACAAATGAGGCAGATTGATGGCATGAAGGAGAACTTGACGAAAATAAATGGGACTGCAGGAAACAATCATGATAGTGAAAAAGAGAAATGAAAGTAACCATTTCATCCAGCATTCCCAAGCAAAGTGATAGAGGAAAGTATAACAACTAAAAAGAAAAATTCAACCTAAAAACTATCTGCAGACAATGAAAAAAATTCCATATATATATATACATATATATGGAATATATACACTCACATGACAACATATAAGGAAAATATATAATATAAAAGGTGGCTGAGAAATTTTAATCTAAAAACAATGATTATTAAATAGAAGTTATATCAAAATCATAGGGGAAAACACTGACTTTAAAAATTTTCTCCAATGTATGAAAAATACTGCCAATTTCAGTGAAATAGGTACCATAATAAAAATCCATGGTAAATCCTACAATGGAAAATTGGATGGTAAAAATAACAAATCCTATAAAGGCCAAAATGTGAATTATTTGATAGCAGGGATATATTATCTCATTAATCTCTATCCCAACCCCATCTTAAGTCCTTGGTAAAATCTGAATTTTATTTAAGTGAACAAAATTACATACGACAAGTTATTACTTTAAATGTGATAGTTTTTTATTGGTCAGGGAATAGGGGGTTAGGGAATTTCAGGCAGAAGAAATCTACAAAGCAATTGAGACAGAAAATAACAGGGCATGTGGGGAAAGCCATTTGGAAGACCAACTGTAAATATGGCTTCCATGTTGATATCACCTGTCCGCAAGCCATCCCTTCATCAGAAACTTTCCTCTAAGAGAAACAGAGGTGACTGGAATAAAGCCTGACCCAATACAAGGATAGAGGCTTTTGCAATCAGAAGTATACTGTACACACAACAGCTACAAAAGCATTTTCCAGGCTGAGGTGCAGGGGACACTACTGAGTTGGTTCTGCTCTCTTACTAACCAGCCACACTCACAGTGAACGTACTGTGCCATCAACCTTCCAGAAGATAAGAAAAGGGAGACGTGGGGTCTAAACAAAATTAGGAGCGAAAAGGCATTTCCCCAAGTACAAGTGAACAAACTGCCTGATATAAACTCACTAGATAAGGAAAGGGCAGGAGGCAGAAAGTGCCCCGCTGTACCCAGAACCCCCTCCTCATGGCTTGGCTCCATGGAGAGAGGCCCGCCATCGCTACAGAAGCAGTCCACTCTCCTGCATGTGTGAACTCCACGTCTACTCCCAGGCAACCGGCTGTGTTTGGACACAGACACACAATCATATGGACTGGGCCCCCTTTAAACTCAAGATCGCAAGCCTCAAGCGGGTTCCTTCTTGCCGTCTGGGAGTCCCGCTGTCTGCTCCGTTCCCTCTCCCAATCCCCTCCATGACAATTTCATACACCTTTCCCCAGACCTCCCACGTCACCTCCTTCTTCCTCATTTCCAGCTTGCTCCTGCTTCTCTGAGAACACATGTGATCAGAAGAGCTCTGCATAAACACCACCACCTCATCTACCCGCCCACCTGTCTCTGTACCTGTAGAGTCCGCCCTGTCACCTATTACTATGGGCCATACTCCCATCTAAGACCAAACCTGCACTTGCACACTAGATCAAGGACCTCATTCCAGCAATCCTGCCCTGTCTCTCCCTGTCACTAACTTTTCCCTCCTCTTTTCCCTCTCCTCCTCTTTTCTCTCCTCTCCTTTACAACAAACTCCATCTTCACTTTCTCCAATTTCTTTTTTCCCAATGACTCTCTGGAGAGAGAGTTAGGTTTTCATCAATATCCAGTTAGGTTTTCATCAGTATCACTTCATCGAAACTGTTCTTCTCAGGTCTCCAATAACATCCCAGTGGCTGAACCCAGTGTTCAAGTGTCAGTGTCCTCTTGTTGGACTCAGCAGCAGCAGCTGGCACGGCTGACCTCCTTTCTTCCCTCAGCTTCCAGGACGCCATGGTCCCTGGTCTCCTCCTGCTGCTCTGCTTGTTTCCTCTTTATTGCCTAGATCTCTGAATGTCGGAGAACCCAGGGTTCAGTTCAAACAACCTCTTCTCTTTTCTACTTACACTTTCTCCCTTAGTGATCTCATCCAATCCCGTGACTTTCAGGCCTTTATAAACCCCCATTTTTATTTCTAACCTGGACCTCTCCAGAGCACAATTCCAGATTTGTACATCCAGCTGCCTATCCGACAACTCCACGTGGACATCTAATTGACGTCTCAAAGTGAACATGCCTGAAACTAAGCTCCTGAAATTCATCCTCCAACCTGCTGCCCTCAGTGACCCCATCTCAGTGGAGAGAAACATAATTTCTCAGGTCAAAGACTTTGAGGTCATCCTTGGCTCTGCTTTCTGTTTTTCCTTTCTTTCATGGGCACATATACGCATGCACGTGTGGGCGTAGACACACACACACACACACTCACACACTCTCCATATCCAATCTGTCAGCAAACCTTGCTGGCACAACCTTTAAAATATATACAAAAATCCTACACTCCCCACCATCTCTCCTGCTACCACTTAGTCCAGTTATCTCATTACCTTTGTTTGATCATTTAAATCACCTCCCAATTGGTCCCCCTGCTGCCATTCTTGCCCCCTTCAACTGTTCTCAACACAGCAACCAGAGTAACTTCGTTAAAATGTAAGTAGAATCTTGTCATTTCTACCTTTACTCAAAGTTCTCCAATGGTTTGCCAACTCACTGCAAATAAAAGCCAAAGTCTTTAAAATACTCCAGAAAGCCCTGTAGGATCATGTACGATCCGGTGCCTCTGACCTCATCTCTCGTATCTCGTAGCAATTACTTTTGCTGTTCCTTCCTTCTGGAAAGCCTCTCCCTCACATATTCGGTTAGTTCACTCCCTTCCTTCCTGCAGGCCTTTGCTCAAATGTCATCTTCTCAGGCAATATTTACTGAATGAATGAATGAATGAATGAATGCTGTTCACAAAGCTGATGTGCTGACTCAGGCCACGAACTACAGGATTCTAATCCCAGTGATGGACTCACAGGCCATGGGTGAGAATCCAGACCCAAAGGAGACAGGTTTGTATAGACACGAAGTCGTTAGCCAACAGAGGGGTCTGGACCCACAATCACAGCAATATTTTGCCACTAAGGTAAGTAGAAAACCAAACAAACAACCACAAGACTGCTTGGTGATGATAACATTACAACAAAGAGACTTAAATTATCTAGTAGAATACAGGCAAAATTAATCATCCAGTCACACTGTAGAATTGCTGCTCAAACGTGACCCAGCACTGCCAGTCTGCACACTGTCAGGACAGAAAGAGCAAGCGCTTCAACTTTGAGGCAACTTGACTTGGCTGTGATTTGTCGATGAATGTGATCAAGGTACACATCGTTTGGGTTCCATGTGGTGTGAGCGACATCCTACTCATGTGCAGAAAGGCCATTCATTAGTCTGCAATGGATTAGAACTTTTTAAAAAAGAAAACACTGCTCCTTCACCACAGATAGTTTGAGAAGCACCACTATAAGGAGTGCCTTTATAACAAAATTTTGTTTTGGTGGCTCTTTAACAATTACAGCATTCAGGTCAATTGCATTTAGTGTTTTTCAGGAGATTTCACTCCAAGTTTTCTCAAAACTATACAAATATTATCATTTCTAATTCAAATGTGACACCTAAATTTTTCCCCTTTATTTAATCCTGACCTACATCACCTGTCTCATGATACAAATGTTAAAGGTATACCAATTTACCACTTTGTATTAAATTACAAATTTGCCTTGAAGAGGGTTTTTATAAAACTATTACCCAAGTCTTATACGGTATAATTAAATAAGTCAAACTAGCCCTTAGGGACCTCTTACTTTGAAATGAAATTTTAGAGCCAAAGAGTGCCTGTAACCTCTACTGAAGTCATGTCGAAAATGCTAGTTTGAATTTAACAAACTAATGAGATCTCCTTAGAAAAGGCTAGTCATACTCTCTGATGTGAATACTTGTGAATTCCCTTCCCATCAAAAGGATCAACATGGAAATGATTTTAAAACAAGATTGTGTTTTTCAAAGGGTGCTGTGAGCCTCAAAGCTGGAGCCCATGCATCGAGCACTCAGGCTTTGGATCTGGCCAGGGTGTCAGCTGGCCTTCAGGCCTCTGGAAATGTGGAAGAAAAGAAATAAGAAGCTTTTCAAAGGTGAGCCGAGGTGATCCCAATTATCAATCATTAATTTAATAAGCATCTCAGGGCTCCTTCTATGAGCCAGGCCCCATAATAAGCCCTGAAGCAACAAAATGATCAAGTCTCTGCATCCAACCAGCTCCTAAGTATTTATCATATGCCTCATCTAAGATATCTGCTTAAAAACCAGTAACTAAATACATATATTTATTTAGCAGGAAAATTATTCAGTTTAGTTCAAACTGCGTATCTGAAGATTCTCTCAACTTATCTCCAAGAACAGCTGCCAGGATAGGGCACTGGATCAGAATTAAAGCCCAGAATTTTACTTCTACTTATGACACTGACATGCTGAATGATCTTGATAAAGTAACCTCAGATTTCTGAATTTCACCTCTTCATATTCAAATAGAAAAAGCAATTCTTCCTATCCCAAATGTGTTCTGAAGACTATTATCAGAAAAGTATGTGAAGCACTAAAGGTCTGACACAGGAGAAAAGTTTATCACTCTTACTGACATCAAAGCAGCCAAAGAGATAGGGAGATTTACTGTATACAGTAAAACCAAAAGATAGCATCATTAGTGAAGGAGTTAATGAAGTTGCCTCTTAAAGCTTTAAAATCATAACAAGTCCTACGATGTCAGTATTCAAGACTGTGCTGAGTAAGCAAGGTGCTTGATGACGATGGTCCAGATCCTGTGCCCCACTTGTCCGAACTCCACCTCCTCCACCTCCTCCACCGTCAAGTCCATCCTGCATATTGCTGCCAGAATAATCTTTTGGAAACTCATTTCCTTATACTACTCTCTCACTCAAAACAAAGTGGCTTCCCATTTTAAGAAATCATACCTAAATTCCATTGCATGACTCTCCAAACTTTATACAATTTGTACATATTATTTACCAGTATTTCTAACATAGTCAATGGAGCCTCTTTGCTGTCGCATAAATATACCATGTCCAATCTGACATCATATTTGTTCAAGCTGATCAAGTTCTTCCCACAGTCCTTAGAGCGTGAACATTCAAACAGTCTTAAAGGCTCACTCAGCGGCTTGCTCCTCTATAAAGCCTTCCTTATTTCCATCTTCACTGAATTTACTTTCCTTTAAAATCCTAAAATACCAGTATAAGTGTTCATCACAAATCCTCAACTAGTTTTTACCAACTCATGTGTTAGGACTCTATCTCTTATTTTCTGGGTGCTCACTACTCTGGATAACAACGGTTAACACATAGAAGGAATGTGTTTACAGCCATGAAAACAAACAGGCTCACAGTGGAAAACAGATCAGCCCGCAAAACACGTTCACGCCCTAAATCCCTAGAACCTTTATGTTACTAGACAAGGCAAAAGGGACTCTGCAGATCTAATGGGAAGATTATCCTGGATTATAATCTGGATGGGTCCAATCTAATCACATGAGCTCCTAAAGCAGAGAGGTGTAGCAGAACGGAAGTAGAACATTCCCTGGAAGGAGATTCAAGCTGCTGTCCCAGGAGAGAGGCACATGGAAAACAAGAGAAGGAATGTGGGTGGCCTCTCTCGGAGCAGAGATCAGCCCCTGGCTGAGAGCCAGCCAGGAAACGGGGTCTTCGGTCCCACAACCGCAAGGAACTGATTTCAGGGAACACCTGAATGAGCTTGGAAGCAGATTCATCCTCAGAGCATGCAGAAAGAAACACAGCTCTGCTGACACCTTGATTTTGACCTTGTGACACTCTAAGCAGAAGAATAAGTCGAACCACGATGTACTCAGACTTCTGATCTACACAACTGTGAAATAATAAATGAGCATTGTTTCAAGTTGTTAAATGTGTGGTAATTTATTATGGCAGCAATAAGAAACTAATCAGCTCACAAATATGGCAGCACAAGGTCAAACAAATATGGCAGCACAAGGTCAAACACAGGCCAAAATGCAAATTCAGACAAGCTATCCAAACAGAAGCTAAATGCTGGTAAGTTGATTAAAGATAAACATGCCCACTTGAACAGAGCTAAAAGTAAAGAGCAGACAGTATTTCAGTTTTTATTAAGGAAAACTTGGAGAGATCCCCATAGTCAAACTGGGTTTTAAAATAATTGGGTCAAATATATTAGAACTATAGTATATGATAAGGCTATTTGCTCCAATTGCTTTTGAAATAAAGCGAGAAGTTTATACAAAATTTCTAAACATTCAGGCAAAATGTTTCAAAGAAAAGGCAAAACCCTTTTCTCTGACAGGATTAGGAGTACAGTCTGTAACACAAAACACAGCAAAGTTAAATAGCCTGCAGAGAGATTGTTCACACAGCTTTGTTATTATAAATCCTATACTAACGAGATAACCATCCAAAGGCTCAATGGAGCAAACAGATAACTGCACCTGATGTTCTTAACACACAAACTGGATATAGATATAGATAAATCAATGGAACCACAAAGCATTTATCTAGAAGCCCTAGAGGAACAGACAGTGAAACTATGAACCTGGTGGTCAAATCCTGACAGCGTGTAACTTACAAGGTCACTGTGTCAAATGCAGGTAGACTGTGCATGTAACCCCCACAGGCGAGCTCTAGAGAAGAGTCTGATAACTAAATAAAAATGCTAAGTATCAAGTTAACTGGCACAATGGCAAAAATATAATCAAAGGTAGTAACTTTTAATCTAATAAAAACCTTTTTAATTTTAAGTAACCATTTTTTTTCTCCAAATGCAGAATAACATGCTCAATGGAAAAAACTTGGGAAACAGAAAAACTACATGCACAAATAAAATCATCAATAATCCCAATATCTAGAGGTAGTCAATATTATTAATATTCTGTTAGATGATTTCCCAGTTTATTTATACAATATCTTTATTCAAATTTATGTGTATTAATACCCTTTTATAAAAATAGTATCATACTTTAAGGTTTAGCATTATGGAAGGCATTTTCCACAAACTGAATTTTTAATCTCCTCATAGAATTCTACTGTATGATTCTTTTATTCAATAATAACCTCTATTTGTGGAAATACAAGTGGATTCAAAATTTTTCATCTTCTACACATACTTTAATGCACACCTCTGAGAGTAATAGAGGCAAAATAAAACAGTGGCTTCACCATTCACTATCTAAGTGATACTGGACAAGTTACTTAACTTTCTGTACCTCAATTTTTTAATCTAAAAAATGGAAATGACAACAGTTCCTACCTCCTAGGGTTATGGTGAGTTAGATAAGTTAATATATGTAAAATGCTTTAAAACAGCATCTAAAACACAGCAAGTGGTAGAGAGATCTTAGCTCTTATTGTTATTATTTCCTACAATAAATTCCAAGAAGTATAATTATTGGGTAGACAGGCTCACACTTTAAGAATTCTTAATATGTATTACTAATTTTTTCCCAGAAAGGATAGTATGAAATAAATTATTCACCTAAAGAAATATATTCTCTTGCCTCATATCAAAACTATATAAACTCAGCCCATCTTCTAGGCAAAAACAATACTCTAAGTATAAGCATAAATACCTCACCAAAACACTTTGAAATATTAATTATGCTTTGACAAAGCAAAGGCCTAAAACTATAACTTTAATTTGGCTCTTTAAATACCCTGGTAGGCTTCTGCACCAAAAAGAGTGAGGGCACTAAAACAGACTAATAAAATACAAAATGAATTACCCATTAGATTAAGAAAAAATATTTAGTCACTGGGTAAAGGTAGCACAATAACAAGAAATTTGTTTTCTGGAAAGAGCAATCTCAACTGTAGTGTCAGGTGCTAGAAAAGTGGTCTTATTTAATGATGACCTAGGAGAAGAAATGCACAAGAAATTCTGTAGATGAGCTAGGAAGAGAAAGCACTGGGTGGTAGTAAAGTTCCAGGCTAATAGATCATGCAACACAAAAAAGCTGACAGCTTTATCAGAAGAGTGGTGGGTATCAACATGGACAACTTGCAGGTAACACAGTCCAGATAATAACAACCTACTCCAGAGATGATAGGCTCTGAGCTAGGAATCATGGAGGGTGACATATTCGTGGCTCCCTAAGTTGTCCTGGGCATTTCCTATAATGAAAAGGGCTCAGTAAGTTCCTGCAGAAAGCATGTACAAGTGACGTGACAAGTATCATCAGGAAGAGTATCTGAGACACAGAACATCACTTGACTTCCTCTTCTGTGGAACCATGATGCATTTCTGCCTCTGACGCTGTACTGAATTTGCATGGGTACAATTCAAGAGGAGACGTAGGAAATAAAACAAAAGTAAGCTAAAATAATAAAGAGGGCAAAAGAGACCCACATAAAGATAGACTAAAAACGTTAGTGCTCTACAAAATGGAAGAGTAAATTGTGCATAATGGAAGTTTTTATGTAAAGATGCTTGAATTATGGGGCACTCTCATAAACCTAAAAGTTGTAATTTCCTGATCACCAGAGCAACTGCTGATATTCTTTCAGAAGCAATTGCTTAGGAATAAGTTTCTTCTAGAAATGGTTCAGACTAAAAATGTAAGTAGGCTCAATAAGAGTTTTCATACATTTATGAATGATGTATACAATACAGGTCACAGAGAAATATCAGGGCTGTTTGCTTATAACCCTAATCTTCTGAGATGACATAATCCATATGTTTGTTTTTGGCAAACATACCAAAAAACAGTGTCTGGTTCTCAACATCAGAGAGCTACTAGCAGGCTGATCTGACCCAACACAGCATTTCACAGCTCTTTGAGTACTTCTTCATGTCCCCAAATTATGGGTAATGAAGTCTGTTAAAATTAATGAATTCTTAAGAAAGTAAGCACTTTTCTTTGAATGATTTTTGTATCCATTTCTTTTAAAGTAAAACTATATAATACTGTATATATTTCAAATTGTTAACTGTCAGAAGATAACCAGAGTTTTTCACAAAAGTCTTCCACGGACTTTCCCAAATTATCGTTTATACAAACCCAACCCACAATAATTCACTTGAAAGGCCATTACACCCTAATTAATATACTTTTAGAACACTTTGCAAAAGTATTGCTACTGGTACACTAAAAAATGAATTCCTTAAGAGGTCAGGGAAGCTCTAAAAATACTTCATTCAGAAATCAGGAGAATGTTTTCATTAAAGGTTTGACAAATACGTTTGTCAAATTATTTCTTAAAATATAAAATAGCTTTTTTAAGTAAAATACTTTAAAATTCCTTATTGTACTTTCAATTATTAGCCTGTGGCAAATAATGCCAACATATAAAAGTCAGTTTTTGGTTAAAAGAATATAGAATCATCCAGTAGGATGGTTTGACATACATTGTGTGTGTGTGTGTGTGTGTGTGTGTGTGTGTGTGTGTGTGTGTGTGTGTGTGTGTGTGTGTGTGTGAGAGAGAGATTATTTATAGGTTCATGTATGTATAAACATTATATATATAAATAATTTACAGTACACATAATATGTACATATATAATATGTATAAGCTATATAACTTTAGTATATAGGTACATAAATATATCATATAGGTGTATATGTACATAGAGAGAGAGTTTGTATATATATCTTAAGCATTATACACACACATACCTATTTTGAAAGTGGACCAAAAAACAAGAATATATCTTTTGAGTTAAAGGGTAAGAACAGGGACTTCCCTGGTGGTCCAGTGGTTGGGAATCCATCTTCCAGGGCAGAGGACACGGGTTCGATCCCTGGTCAGGGAACTAAGATCCCACATGACGCAGGGCAACTAGGCCCTCGCGCCACAACTACTGAGCCTGCACGCTCTGGGGCCCACACACCACAACTAGAGAGAAGCCTGTGTGCTGCAACGAAAGATCCTGTGTGCCGCAACTAAGACCTGACGCAGCCAAAAATAAATAATAAATAAATAAATATTTTTTTAAGGAAAGGGTAAGAACAAAGGAGAGTTCTAAAATTTTCTTACATTTTTCCAACTTTTATCACTGAAGACTTAATACTTTAGTTCTCATCTAATGAATTACAGGTATAAAATAACAATGAGTAATGAAATAATTACATGTGCAGAAAGCCCTTCTAATTACACTACATGAATATTTCCAAAGGTCAAAAATGAAAAATTTCAGCTAAGTTTCTTATACTTAGTGAAGACTATTTTTCATTAGTTTTGTTTCAATCTTTAAAAATTGATCAAAATACTGTGATTTATAGCTTTGAGACTATACTATTGGGATTTCTTAATAATGCATTTGTAATTTAAAGTAATTGGTAATTTGGGCCTTATGCACATGGACCTGTGCTAAGCAATTCATAAGGATGCAATTTTTGCCTTCCAGAATTTTGCTGATTAGGGGTACCTCTCCTTCTGAATTAAATTTAGACACAACAAAAAAATAGTAAATTTTCTTCTTTTCCTAAAATACAGAAGTCTTTCCTCCTATGGGACTATTTCTCAGGATGGTCCCAAGAGTTAAGAGTCAGCTCTCAGTCCAAGATGTGCTCAACTTCCCAAGATCATTCAATAACACAGCAGAACGAGAAGTTGCTACACCTCTAGTTCCAGTCTCCTCCTGGCCAGTCCAGTGTGCCCCTTCTCTCACCTGCCCCCTGAACCCCCAGATATACAGAGATGTCAAGGGAACAACAGTGTTAAAGGTACCTTCCAAGCCTGATAATGTCTCATCCTGAATCTTTACATTCACTGGTGAAAATGGCCTAAGGGATTATTTTTCTTATTAGGATTA
The DNA here is from genome assembly GCF_009873245.2 of Balaenoptera musculus. NCBI lineage: Eukaryota > Metazoa > Chordata > Mammalia > Artiodactyla > Balaenopteridae > Balaenoptera > Balaenoptera musculus. The sequence continues at coordinate 85,909,885 of NC_045799.1, forward strand.
GAAATGTTTCCTTTGCTCTTATTACACATGAAATAAATGCTTCTCTGTATGTATGCAAGAAAAGAAATGTAAATAAGGTGGAACAGAGATGGCTACTTATCTAGCCCAATATCCATTCTTCCATTCCTCTTTAGTAATAACAGGCTCCTGATTTTCAGCTGGGCACAAAACACCATATCTTGTTCCACAGGCCTAACATTTAGCCAGTGAGAAAGAGTGCAAGTACTGTACAGCAACTTCCAGACACCTCCTTAACAGAAAGCTAAGCCTATACCATTTGCTCTGTTTTCCTTGGCTCTCTTCCTTCCTGCAAGCAGAAATGCATGAGAGCTGGATGAGAGCATCCATCTATGACAACGATATGCTGTTCGTGGCAGAGTGGTGAGTCACATGGAGCCTGAGTCCTAATGACTGTGGACCCACCACACCAGCCCTGGACTACCTACCTCTCACAGTGTAAGAGAAAATTAACCTCTCTCTTGTTTAAGCCACATGGATTGTCTATTGAAAGCAACCAAAGGTAATCTACCTGATATGTAAATTTTCTACAAATATATTTGTGAGTTTCAACCACGTATTTGTTTCCTTGTTGCATTAGCAGAAAATACACATTAACACGTAAAAACATGACCAAGAAACAATAGAGGATTATACAACATATTCAACTTATAAAATGCAGAAATGTCAATTGTAAATCTCTTGCAGAAAAAAAATCACACTTGGTAAAAAACTCCATACAGTAAGTCTGTAAACATTTGCTCTGAAACCTATCTTGTCCTTCTTCTCTTTCCTTATCTCTAAAATACTGTTTTCTTTATATTGTACACCATAATTTCATGTTTCAGTCACATGAGTCTTAAGTCTTCATTAAGAGACATTAAACATGACAAAGATTTAAATAAAGAGATTTGCTATGTATAGGAAGACTATTTTTTAAATGTCAGTCCCAAATTGATTTATAAGATTAGCACAATTCCAAACAAAATCCCAGAATTAAGGGAAAATGTAGATGTAAATATTTACCAGCTTTCTGGATGATGTTTCTACGTTTAAAAGAAATAGAAGAAACCATAAAAGAAACAAGTTTATCTACTCAGACCATATTTTTTAAAACTGAAAATTTGCAAAGTCAACTTAAAATCCAAAAGCAAATCACAAACCTAGACAAAATATCTGTAACAAATATGACACAATATAGATAGGTTAATTTCATAGCAAGTTAATAACAATTTAAGGACATGAAAAGACAAGGAAGAAAACAAGAAATACAAATGGATAATACATATTTGAATAATTCTCCATTAATTTTTCAAAGTACACCAAAACAAGAAGCCATGTCTCAGCTATAAAATTAGTGAGATATTAAAAACAGAAACTTTATAACATTAGCAATCTAGGGTTGAAAAGCAGTGCAGTGTTTTCTTGCCGTGCAAAGCAGTACAGCTAAGAGGACGCAAAAGCAAGGGCTCTGGAGGAGAAAGGCCGCCTGGGCGTGAATCCTGGCTCTGCTTCTGCCATCTTTCTGGGCTCCAGTTTCCCCAGGGATAAAACAGGGTTATCACAGGTACCCCCCCACACAGGGTGTTTAAGAGGATTTAATGAGATAAAACATCAGAAAAACTAGGAATAAAAGGGCTCAATGTTAACTGCTATCATTTTTATTAGTATAACTATTGAAAAGCAACCTCATAATGTGTATGTAGACCCTCAAAAATGTTCCTATTCTCCAAACCAGTTACTTTATTTCTGGGAATGTACTCTAAGAAAATAATCCAAAATACAGGAAAGGTTTTTATGCACAATTATTTTAATGGCAATGCTATTTATAATTTTTAAAAGGTGAAGATAACCAAGATTTCTAAGAAGAGGTGAATATTAAATCTCATTACAATCACACAGCTCTTACAATGACATGATGCATTTTCAACAACACAGGAAAAGAAGCTTTTATTGTGATGCTAAGTGGGGAAAAAAATAGTCACAAAATTATATTTACCCCAAATCTCAACTACTCATACAAATAAGCATGGAAATCATTCAGTTTTTCACTTAATCCTCCATCTACCATGTTAATCCTTTTTTTTTAAGCAAAACATCAGAATATCAGTACCCAGTTTCAATACTGTCACAGGACATAAAAAACCAAGCACTGCATGGTCAGCAAACACAGGTGAAGTGAAAACTTCAAGCAGCCAAGACGTGACCAGTGACACCTATGGTGCAACAGAGTCTTCGGTGCAAATTGATTACACTTTGAGCATTCAGGCCCTGCTTCCTTGTGAAATTTTACACTCCTTGATACACTGGCTTCCTCTCCACCTCACACACTGCTCTTCTCTCACCTCGTGACTAGCAGCACATCGTGGTCTGCAAACTTGAATTCAAGCTGCAGTTAAAAAAAAAAAAAAAATCCCCAGGTCCAAACACTGCAAAAACACTGTGAGATCTACTTCTGATAAGGCTGTCTCCTGAAAACCCTGGAGGCACAAGCTGTAACTGAGCCCCCCCGCCCCCCCAGCCTACATCAGTGGCTCTTCTCAACCATGCCTGCACCGCGGGGCCACCTGGGGAGCTGTGACAAGTGCTGGAGGTCCTGATCCTCACGTGCAGCCTGCGCTGATCTAACTCCTTCTACTCTCTAAGATTTAGACTCTACATGCTCACTCCCCAGTTGTACTGGGGGCACTCTCTACCCGTCCTGTTCCTTTTCTTACAGAAATCCTACCCAGGGCCAACGGCAGAGGACACATGCCCTGTGTGACGGTTGCTGTGGGAGCCTGCCCGCACTGTTAAATGGAGGGTCACATGGTGAGTGAAGAAGCAGGCATGATGTGGGGAAAAGAACTTGGAGACAGATCAGCTCTGCTCCTTGAGGAACCCTTGGAACACTCGGCTGACTGGCCCATAGTTTTGGATCTGTAAAACAGAGATGACAGAATAACCCCTAATATTGTGGGTCTAAGCATTTATTTAATAAACCCTTAAACAGCAATGATTATGTGCCAGGCACCCTTAAGTGCTTTACAAATCATCATTCCCATTTTTACATGTGAGGAAACTGAACACGAAAAGGTGAAGAAATGCCTTAGGTCACATCTTGGCAGAGCTGGGATTCAAACCCAAGTAGCTCTGGCTCCAGGGTCAGCCTGAGAAGCTCCCATCACTAATATTAGAAATATAGCACAATTAGGAAAGCCTGAGAATCTATCCCCAAGCATATGTGCCAGTGCTGATACCTTGGGGGTCAAGTCATTGGGCACAATTCCATTACTTAATACGACTTAATCTTACTTAATATACTGACTGCTCCTTTAGGATGGACTGTGTATGTATGTGTGCACATTATCTCACAAGCATGCACACAAACACAATGTACACACATGCACACAGACCTCATTCCTTAGGCTACCATAAAATGTTGAGTTCATCACTGCTCCTGGCCTGCTATCACTGCTACAGCTATTACTAGAACATTCGATTTACTAAAACATTTTAGATGTGTTTACTCTTTAAGAGCAAAAGAATAAACTACATGCCACATTCAATAAAAGAAAGAATCACTTCCTATAAATCTTATTTCTTCCTTTGTTCACCAAATATATACTCACTAAGTACCTACTTATAGAATCAGTTCTTACTTACAACATAATTTGGGAAACAAGTTTGGGGAAAGGCCAATGCAATACAAGGCAATTCCCATACAAAAGCTCTGTGTGTTAAGATAGAAAAAGTACAGAATGCTTCAGAGAATTAAGAAAGGATTCTTGGAATTAGATATCTAAGTTGCAATCTCAAGAATGATAATGTCAGAGGGGCAAGAGCAATGATTAGTTCAATTTGGGGTACACTAAGTTTGAAAGTCTGATGGACAGGGAAGGCAACAGCCAGTTAAGCTCAGAAAAAAGTATGGCCAGAAAAAAAATATTTGGAGAACACCAGCTTATGGATGATAATTCAAGTTATGGAACTATGTGACATTGCTAAGGAGGAGTGTGCAGAATTAGAAAACACAAAGACCATGGACAATACTCCAATAATCACCATCATTTTATGCCTGATAAAAGTAAATCAGACAAGATAGGGATAGCCTTAAAGGGAAGAAGAAAAGTAGGAACTTATGATATCAAAAAAAGGGAAGAAAGAATTTCAAGAAGTGTCAAATGCCACCAGAAATTAAGTGAGATTAGTACTGAGACAGTCTGCTCGTTTAAGCAATAGGGGAGCCATGAGTAACCCTGCGAAATGCTACTGCCGGAGAACTACTAGGTGAATGCAAGAATGAAATAGGTTGAGAATTAAGTGACAGCAGGTCCAGATATGGCTGTTTAAGACAAGGAGAGATTAAAGCATATCTAAATGCTAATTGGAGGACATCAGCCCTGTAGGAGAAATAGAACATACAGGAGAAAGGGAGAGATCATCTATTCAATAAAACATTCAGCAAATATTTATTAAGCACTTACTGTGTATTAGGCTTTGTTCCAGACTCAATGATACAAGAAAGACAGGAGAAAGTCTCTGCATTAATCAAGGTGACAAGATATTAGCAAGTTAAACAGTAATAATAAAGGGACTGCTAAACATTTCAAAATAACTAGCATTGGACCAGTCTTCCTGGAGTAAAAAAAACTAGAAAACAAAACAAAATACGAGAAATGACTGTTTTCTGTCGCAGACTATGATGCCCCAGAAAAAGGAAACAAATGAAGTGAGCCCTATAGTCACCTTAGGTTTCTGCCTGGAGACATTTATTGGACTACGTTATGGCGGATGGGAGCCCAAGAAGCTGGTCTTGTCAGCTGAGGAGACAGAGGTGAGAGGAGTCTGTGGAGCAGAACACTAAGAAGGAGGAGATTTACAGAGAAAGAAGTCCAGAAATCTGCCTACGATCCCCCTGACTCCATGTCTGAATACTAAACTGTGCATGTGTAGGGCGAGGTTAGAAGAGACAAGGCAAAAAACAAAAACTGGGGAGGAGTAAGCTGGACACCACTGGAGTGCACACAGGGTCGGACGACATCAGAGTCCCACTGGAACCTCCCTTAAACACCAGAGGCATTAAGTAGAGACCTCTGAAGACCATGAACTAGAATTAGGTCTAAAACACTGCTATAGTACAGACCACTGTTCACCCACCAATCAAAACTCAAAAGCCAGACTTGAAGAGGTCAAGTTGACACACGTGTAATTTAGCTTGCCACCAGAAATACATAAATGCTTTTAAAGGAAAATGTAATTAACCAGAAAAATCAAACAGTATAAACAGATGCAGCAATGACAGAGAGGATGAAATTAATAGACAAGGACTTCAAATGAGGATTTAAAGGAAAACAAACATAATTAATTTATATGAAAATATAGGGGAAAAGAGTTGAAAAATACAACAACTGAAATGAAAAAGTGACTGAATGCGCTTAAAAGCACATAAACCTAGGAGAAGAAAAGAACAGTAGATTTGAAGACAGGGCATTAAAAACTGTACAGACTGAAGCACGGGGAGAAAAAGAGCCTGAATGAAAGACATAGTCACAGTAATCAAGCAATATGCTCTACCTGTCATTGGAGTCCTGGAAGAAGGTGAAGTATTTAAATTTGGGAAATTAAAAACATAAATCCACATATCCAAAATGCCTATAAACCCCAAACAGAATAAAAACCAAGAAAACACACCAAGGCATTAATAATTATATTTCTGAAAACTAGTGACAGATAAACTCTTACAAAGCAGCCAGAAGAAAAAAAGAGAAAATAGATAAGAGATATTACTGACTTTTCATAAGAGACAACACAAGTCAGAGACAATGGAAGAAAATCCTTCTCTTTCAGAAAAATAAAGAAAGAAAGAAAACCATGACCTTGGGATTCTAAATCCAATGAAAATGTCATTCAAAAATAGAACCAAAAAAATGTTGAGATAATTTGATTTCAAAAGACCTGAACTGCAAGAAAAGCTAAAAGAAGTTCTTCAGGTAAAAGAAAAATGTTATAAAATAAAAGCTTGGAACTACAAAAAGGAATAAAAAGCACTGTAAATGGTAAATATGGATAAATTTAAATTGAATTTTTCTTATTCTTTCAATTTCTTTAAACAGACAGAGTTAAAAGCAAAAATAAAAAATAATTGCAGAGCTTATACATATGTAAAAAATACGTGATGGTAATAGCATAAAGGGCAGGAAGGGGGAAATAAAAGTATACTGCTTTGGTTTATTATCTTTTACATGAAGGGATATAATATTTAACGATAGACAATAAATTAAATATGTGTACTGTAAACCCTAGATTAACCAGTAAAAATTAAAGAGCATTAGTTAATAAGGCAAAAGAGAACAGGTAATACTTTAAAATTCTGAAACCAAAGGAAGGTAAGCAAAAAGGAAAATTTCTACTTTATTTTTTTCAACTACGTATAACCTGTGCTTTTTAAAGAAAATTATTCTAATGGTCAAAGGTCTTACCATATAGAAAAAGAGCCAAATTAAACATCTAGAGGTGTATCACCCCTTGAAATGTTATATATTTTACTTGTTTATTTATTTACTTATATTATTATGTGAGGCATATAAGAGGTGCTCAATTAATACTAGTTGAACAAATAAATCAAATTCTTATAAATGGTGGTTCATGCCCTAAATATCTACTCCCCATTAATTTATTTTTTAAAGCAGTACAATACATTTTCCAAACAAAATCATATGTGGAACTACAACCTATATAATAAATAAAAGAAGAGGGACTTCGTTAGAAGTTGGAAGAAGGCCTGGGGGCACCTGAGGTCCCTGTCACTTATCTTCCCTATCACCCATGGCAACCCCAAATACATCTCTGTGAAACAAAACTGGCCCATGAAGCACAGTCCAAAAACTTCTGTTTTACATCATTTTACTGACAACTACGAAATAGCCGGGTTTTAAGAAAGTACTATTGAGATATGTCATATACCATAAATTTTAGCTGTTTAAAGGGTACAATTTAATGGATTTTAGTAAATTCTCTGAGTTGTATCACTATCACAATGCAATTTTAGGATATTTCATCACCTCAAAAGAAACTTCAATTCTATTAACAATTAATTCCCATTCCCCACCTCACTCCCACCCCTAGGCAACTAGCATCTTTCTCTCTATATAGATTTGCCTGTTCTGGACCTTTTATATAGATGGAATCAAACAATATGTGGTCTTTGTGTCTATTTTCTACACGTAGTATACAGTTTTCAAGGTTCTTCCATGTTATAGAATGTACCAGTATTTCATTCCTTTTTATTGCTGAGTAATATTCAACAGTATGGATATACCACATTTTATTTACCAATTCATCAGTGGATGGACATTAGGATTGATTCCACTTTCAAGCCATTATGAATAACGCTGCTAGGAACATCTGTGCACAGATTTTTGAATGGATGTATACTTTCATTTTTCTTGGGTACACATCTAGGAGTACAATTGCTGGGTTATACGCTAATTGTATCTTTGACATTTTGAAGAACTGTCAAACTGTTTTCCAAAGTGACATTCCCACAAGCAATGCATGAGAGATTGTTTTTCTTTTGTTGCCTTTGCTTTCAGAAACTACTGCCTAACCCAAGGTCTCAAGATTTACTCCTATGTTTTCTTCTAAGAGTTTTATAGCTATAAGAAAAATATTGAATTATTTTTTGTACAGGTGTGAGGTAGGGATCTGAACATTCTTTACACATGTGTATACAGCTGTCTCAGCACAATTTCCTGAAAAGACTATTTTTTCCTCCATTTAATTGTCTTAGAACTTTGGTTAAAAATCAGTTGACTAGGGCTTCCCTGGTGGCGCAGTGGTTAAGAATCCATCTGCCAATGCAGGAGACACGGGTTCAAGCCCTGGTCCGGTAAGATCCCACATGCCGCGGAGCAACTAAGCCCGTGTGCCGCAACTACTGAGCCTGTGCTCTAGAGCCTTTGAGCTACAGCTACTGAAGCCTGTGCACCTAGAGCCCATGCTCTGCAACAAGAGACACCACTGCAATGAGAAGCCTGCACACCGCAATGAAGAGTAGCCCCTGCTCGCCGCAACTAGAGAAAGCCCGCACACAGCAACGAAGACCCAATGCAGCCAAAAATAAATAAATAAACAAACAAATAAATAAATTTATTTTTTAAAAAATAAATTGACTATAAATGTAAAGGTTTATTTCTAGACTTTCAACTCTATTCCATTGATCTACATGTCTTTCTTTATGCCAATCCCACACTGTCTTGATCACTGTAGCTTTGCAGTGTTTGAAACTGGGAAGTGCAAATCCTCCAACTTTTTTTTTTTTCAATATTATTTGGTTATTCTGGATCCCTTGTATTTCTATGTGATTTTAGGATCAGCCTGTGAATTCTGCAACACTGACAGAAAGATTCAGCTGGAATTTTGATATGAATGTGTTTAATCTGTAGATCAATTTGGGAAATAATGTCACTTTAATAATATTAAGTCTTCTGATCTATAAACATGTCATGCCTTTCCATTTATTTAGATGTTCTTTAATTGCTTTTTAACAATGCTTTATAATTTTCAGTGTACTAGTCTTACACTTCTTTATATTTATTCTTAAGTACTTCACTCTTTATTGCTATCATAAATGTAATTGTTTTCTTAACTTCATTTGTGGATTATTCACTGCTGTATACTGTGTTTGACAAGATTGAATCATCACTGGCTGAAAATGAATGTACTGAAATATTATGAATACCATAGGCCAAATAATCCAATTTTTCCAAATACAATTGCTGCAATTCCTGAATCTTAATTAACATTTTCTTACTCCCTGTTTTTCCCTAGAGCTGATAAATTCTTCAGAACCTTGTAATTATGTATAATTTAAATATTTTATGTTAATATTCACTTGCCATTTGCAGAGGACAAGATTGCGGCAAGCATGCCACTATCTCCATGTAATTTTAATGAAAAGAAATCCAAAACATTGGATGATACAATTATCTAGTCCACTGTACTGAACATAATACATAATATTAATGATAGTATCATCTATTTAGGTAATTCCAATTCTAAGAAGAACAAAATATTTCACAAACATTAGTTCATGAATCCCTACAATACTGCAATGATTTGGTAGAATCAGGATTAACATCTTCATCTCAGCTTTATAGCCTAGAAAAGTGTGTTATAGAACAAATAAACAATTTGTTCAAGGCCTCTCAGAAAATCAGAAGCTGGAGCTGATTTCTATTAAAAAGCCCCTTCATTTGTCAAAAAATATAGGTGTATGCTCATGCAACATATGCTGTCCTGAAAATGCATGTGAGTCCAAATTTTGTATATATAATCAGGATTTAAATGTATTAAAGATACTATTAAAATAAATCATCTTATGAAACATTTTGTTAAAAAAATTTATTAAAACAATGAATGTTAAAATTCTGAAGCAGCAATCTCCAATTAATGATCCTTGTGTACACCTGAATTTTCATTTCATAGTTTTGTTTTAATGGCAGTGACTAAACCATAATTTTAACATTAATTGGTTAATTCATAGTAACCAAATGACAATGAGCTTATGCATAAATGGAATTTTTACTAAAGGTTTTTCTATCACTAGAAATCCAACTATATAAAAACATATAAAGTTATAAAGAAAAAACATCTCTGGCCTGGGAGGGCAAAACAACAAGCAAGAATAAGGATAAGTTAAAATGGTTACAGAATACTTGAAATTTCCAAATGTCTGTAAATCAAAAGGAAATCATAATATGAACCTTAGAGAACATCAAAAGTAAGAAGTATTTCTCAAACACAGCCTCCCATTACTTTTGAGAACTTGTAGATAGTTTATAATTGCAAAAAGTCAAATGACTGTTCTACTTCAACAAAAATAAAAGGAAGATTATGATAATTATGGACCAGTAGTATTTACTTCAGTAACTAGGAAGATTAGAGAAGACATTAATAAATAAATCATTTTATAATCAGCTAGAAAAGTACACATACTGGATCAACTGAAATGGTTAAGAAAAAACAAATTACTCCAGAACAATTTGCATTAATACTTCATCTACTTAGAATTCTGTTACATGAATACATCATGTTTCCAGAATACATCCAAGAACACAAAATAAACAAAAACATGTTTCTAGGTTACCAAAATAGATGCCAAAAAATCCACACATTTAAAGCATTTTATGCACAGGCCAGTCCCTTAGGCTGTCACTCAGGATTTAATTGTTATAATTTCAAACAATCAGGTTCTTCCCCCTGACTCCCTAGCTTATAGAAAATTGCAAACAGCAAATTAGAGAAAGGGAAAGGAAGAAAAAGTGACAACAGCTAAACTCCAAGCAAGTGATTGAAGTAATCTTCTCTAGGGAATCTAATCAGTCCAACAGGAATTCTCTAAAGATACTAATGTCAAAGGTGACCCAAAAAGAGCTCAAGTAGATCACCCTGCAATGAAATTTCAAGTTAAGATGTCCCACCCACATGCTTAGCACTTTCAGTCAACTTTTTTAGCCTGCTATTTGGCATTATAAACACATATATAGGATTAACAGTCATCTAAGGAAAGACTTCAACAGAGAAGTTAGAAATCAAAACAATCATTAAAAAAAGAAAAGCAACTTTTGGAAAGTAAAGGCTATGGAGAAAGAAGAAAACGTCTTTAAAAATCTATCATTAAAATTCTCAGAGATATGAAAAAAATATTGCATCTAACCAAGAAGAACAGGATGCTATAAAAAGGAAAAGAACAAAAAAAGAACTCTTAAAAATTAACAGCATGATAGCAGGAAAAAAGGAAGAGCTGGAGAATGAAGTTAAAGAAATCTCCCAGAAAGTAGAGCAAAAAGTCAAAGAAATGCAAAATTAAAGAAATAGAGGGCCAGTCCAGGAGGTGCAGCATCCAAATAACAGGAATCCCAGAAAGAAAGAACAGGAAAGAAAAAAAATGGAGAGAAAATCATTAATGAAATTTTTCAAGAAAACTCAGAACTGATTCCACCTAGGTATATCATTGTGAAATCTCAATTCATTGGGGGAAAAGAGAAGTTCTTACAAATAGCCTACGAAAAACCACAGGATCACATCAAAAGAATTAAGAAACCAAATGGCTTTTAACTTCTCAACAGTAACAATGGAAGCGGGAAGGCAATGGAGCAACACTTTCATGCTACTGACAAAAATTATTTCCAACTGAGAATTCTCTATCCTTCGATCTAAGAATGAGGGTAGAATAGCGACGTTTTTAAGATATATAAGATCTCAAAAAAGTCATCTCCCATGCAGCTTTATCTCAAAAAATACTGGAGGATATGTTCCACCAAAAGAAAGTAATCTAAAGAAGAGGGAAATGTGGGATTCAGGAAGCACAAGATCTAGCACAGAGAAGAAGCAAACGGAAACATCAAAACACAGTGAAGAATGATCACTGGATCAGAACCGTGAGACAAATACACAGAGAACTAATCCAATTTCAGCAACGTGACTAATGCGATAGACATGCTGAGGGCTATCACCACAAACCCCACTCCCTCCCCACCCCCACCCCCCCTTTTTTTAACTACCTTTTCAACCTGAATACAAAATGCCCAGGTGAGCCAGACCCAGACTCTTATCTGTACTTTGGCTCATCCTAACCACATGTTAATGAAGTTCCTACTCAATTTCCCACCAACTCCCAATCCCACCTTGAAGCCTTTATCCACTGAGGACTTTCTTTTCACCCTATGATGGCTACTTTCATCTACTCTGGAGAGCCGTGGTGGCCATAGTGAACTTAGAAACAGAGAAGCACGCATCCTCTCTTACCATATTTCTGCCAGGCATCTGACACATGACTCGCACATCAGCCCTGCCAATTTTTCTGATTATGGTAAACCTTATGTTTCCCAGAACTCGTTCATGACCTTGAGCATTAACTTCCCCAGAAGGGGCTCTGTAAACTCCCAGGAAAAATGAAGCGCAGCTATGACCCAGAGACTCAGTTCAGTTTCTCTAATTATGGAGACCACAGCGGCAACATTGCCTTTCCCTTACACAGCTGGATGTACAAAAGTTACTCAATTTTTCAAAACAACAATAAATTGTTTTACGCAAAATAACAATATGGTGGTTAACCTGTAAAGAAGAGCAAGGAAACAGCTTGGGTTTACTTCTGGGTGTGAGAGAAAGGGAAGCAACAGGGAATGAGTCCACAGGGGGCTTCTAAGACATTGATAATCTTATTTGCTTAAACTGGAAGTTGATTACCTAGGTGTTCATTTTATTATTACTCTTTAAACTATAATACACATTTTACACATGCTTCCTCATATAGTATACGTCTCACAATTAAAAAAAAAAAGAAAGTAAAAATAGAAAAAAAGGCTAAGACATTAAAGCATAATTGGTTAATAAACCCCATTTTAACAAAGCAAGTTAGTGCTTTATTAAAATGACTGAAAAGCTACGATGACTGGAAAGCTAGAGCACTTTCATATAAAGGTGCAATGATGTCTGTAGCAGAGAGTTACAAAAAGAGTGATAAATATCTATCAAAAAAATGAAAAACAAAATGTAAAAAAGAGTAGGTAGCTTGACAAGGCATTTATCCAAGTTAATGTTGTATATATGACTGTTGAATTAAATCAAGGCCTAAGATAAATTTGAAAAGATGTCCATCTTAAAGAACCAATTTAGTGCTGCACTGGGTACAATTTCAGCAATTCAGAAAACCAGGTTTTCCAAAATAATTGCAGAGGCATCATCGTAACCAGGAACTGTAGAAATGGAACACTTGACTAAATTTTACTTATTGTATGGTGTGACACGCAACATCAGATTTTAAAAAACAAAGTACAGAACACCTGCATTTTAATTAAACTTTGAATTTCCACATATTTTTAATTAACCAATAAGAGTTGGCTCCAGATCAATGGTATTCATTCCCGAATTGATCTCTACCTGCCCTTATGGCCACTGGGTCCCCTGATATGCCCTGGAAGCAGGATAAGAAGTGCCCTTCAGAGGAGCCCAAAAGAGAGGTCTGGGTTGGAGATAACCACGTGGAAGCTGCCAGCACACAAACAAGTGACAGCTGAGGTCTTGGCTGTGGCTCAGGTTATCAAGAGCATGTAAAGTAAACAAAAGATAATGCATACAGGAGAAATTCCAGTACTGAGCAGGCAGATAGATGAAGAGGCAGGTAAAAGACTGAGCCACCGTGTCAGTGATACTGGAGGAAAACAACGTAAGAGGAAGGTTTCAGAAGCAACAGAGGAGAGAAGCTCAAGAAAGGAAGGAGTAATCGGTAATGGTAATCAGCAGGAAAGTAAATGTTTTCCTCACACTGTGCTATGCAGTACGTTAAGCACACGACATATTACTTCACTTAATTCTCCCAACGATGCAATGAAATGGGTACTATCATCACCCCACGTTCTAGACTGAAGAGACTCAGGGAGGTTAAGTAATGAGCTCAAATCTAGAAAGCTGGTAAATAAGGAAGCCGACCCTAACACCAAACTCCACGTACGTTTTCAGCTCTTGCAAAATCTAAAAAGAGACATAAATTAAAACTATAAGTGCACGTTCATATACAGTCTGCAGAGTATAAACTATTATTCACAAAAGCTGACGTTTTTCAAGGCCGGCCACAAGTATTTTCACCCCCAAACCTCACACAGACAAGAAACAAGGCTTAATTTTACAAATCAGTTCAAAACAAGTTTCAAGAATAATGACTTAAAAATTCAAATTAAATGTAGGCCATTGGGCTTCCCTGGTGGCACAGTGGTTGAGAATCTGCCTGCTAATGCAGGGGACACGGGTTCGAGCCCTGGTCTGGGAAGATCCCACATGCCGCGGAGCGGCTGGGCCCGTGAGCCACAACTACTGAGCCTGCGCGTCTGGAGCCTGTGCCCCGCAACGGGAGGGGCCACGATAGTGAAAGGCCCGCGCACCGCGATGAAGAGCGGTCCCCGCACCGCGATGAAGAGTGGCCCCCACTTGCCGCAACTAGAGAAAGCCCTCGCACGAACCGAAGACCCAGCACAGCCAAAAATAAATAAATAAATAAAAATAAAAGTACCTATAAAATTTAAAAAAATAAATAAATAAATGTAGGCCAGTTTAGCCTCAGGGTTTCAAATGACCAACTTTCAGAGAGCTGGTTCCTTTAAATCAATTATGATCGATATAAACCAGATGGCTGGACTGTCAAACTGGATAGAGCTGTCTGCATGATAAGGTCACTGCATCTGTCACTGGGAGACTTTGGAAAAAGTGTCACATCCAGAAACTCAAAAACCTCACAGCCCATATATCTGAGAAAAGTCCATCAGGGATTAAGATGTGCAGTGAGGGGATTAGATGAGGTTACAGCGTTTGACAGTGTTTGTCTGTCAAATTATTGTTTGCATTTTTATTTTGGGAGTAAAGAAAGGAAACAAAATCAAAAGCTCTCCACAGCCTAAATAGCATCTAAGGGGTTTATCAAGGTATGTGATTTTATTCCTTCATCTTTAAGCCACTTTTTACTCCATCTTACTACAAACAATATAATCTTAACAGGCGCCACACTGTGTCTGATATCAGGAAGGGTATTACCATAATTAAACGTTATTTCTGTGAGGATATGTGTGTTACAGGTTGAGACAAGATCATATGTAGTATTATTATATTGCAATTTGCAAAATCATCTCACTCCTGCTGCTTCAGAAACTCACTCTGGAATAGCAATGACTGGAAAGCTACAGCACTTTCATAATAAAGGTGCAATGATGTCTGTAGCAGAGAGTTACAAATAGAGTGTTAAACATCATCTATCAAAAAATAAAATGTAAAGAAGAGTAGGTAGCTTGACGTTTCCGACAAATACTATATTTTTTCACACAGATCTATAGCCCCAGTCCCCTTGTGTTCGTTTCTATTTCACAATTTCCGCCCTAGGGATGCCTATCTTCGGGGCAAAACAATCTAAAAAATAAAAGAGTAACCACTGCGCTCATGTAGAGGTAACGTGCTTACAGGAGCATTATTCAGGATCTCTCTTTTAAGTCATAGATTAAAATAAAGCCTTAAGAATAAGCGCTGTCTTGTCTGTTAATAAACATTCTTATCTAGAATGATTTCAACTCTCACATATTTGTTGTGGACATTTTTCACTGGAAAAATGGCATGACGAACACCAATAATCATTTAATTATTCCATGCTGAGAACATAAAGGGACAGAACTACGAATACGGGTACTCAGATCGCTTGGCTGCTTCACACCCGCAGTTAGATCAGGTGACCTCTGAAGAGGAGCCTGGTCAGGCACTACTGAGCTAACTGTGAGAGGCAAAAGGATTTTTATCTTCCAGCCTGTAGAAGAAATCAGCCACATTTAGCTTGGATCTGTATACCTTCACTACACGAAATGAATTAACCAACGGGCCACTCTTCATGCTCTCAGAATGTAACAAATGAAACGGAATCGAAAAGCAAAATATTTGAAGCACAGATATTCTTCGCAAAACAGAGAAATTCAACATGTGAAAATTCACTGTTTTGAAATTTATTGAGCATAAACCAATGTATTATACTTGACCTGAATCCTCACTATTTTAAATTTTCACCTTCACCATGCAACCTATATCCAATTAACTCATTCATTAATGTAAAACAGTATTATTTTCCGTATATATTATAATTAGGAAGCAAAACAAGATAAAGTAGGTAAGACAGCTTCCTTCTATAATGCTGAAAATATAATGTTAAAAATAGGACTTGATACTCTGACAAGTTATAGAAACTTTTAAAAAGTATGTAGGTATAAGTGTCGGTTTGAAAAAAGATAGAACAGCTTTATTTGGAATTCCCATAAATAAACTGTGGGGATTACAAACACAGCTACAACCATGAAAACAGTAACAGCAGCAGCTAAAATATACAGCACATGACTGCATACCAGACATTATCTTTGAAGCTCCAGAAATGCTAACTTGTTTGTTCCTGCAGCAGCCCTGTGAGATACGTACCATATCACCCCCACTTTAGTGACTAGGAAGCAGGTCTAACAGAGGTTGAAGTCATGCAGCTACTTACTCTGTGCTAGAGCAGGAATTGAAAACCAAGCCGTGTGACTCCAGAGTCCAAGCTCTTAACCACTATGTTATACTGTCTCTATTCCTTGGGAAAAGTTTATCAATAACTTTATTTTACAGTTGAGATCCTATTTGATCTTCACAGCAACAGTCCACTGAGAAAATATGATAAGTATGTTCTAATTGTGTAGAAAATTTTCCTGGAATGTACGAATTGAAATTTTGAGAAGTATAGCTTACTACATCCACACTAGAAGAAGATGTTAACTCGAGAGACAGTGGTCTGTTACTTCCTTGGCTTCAGTATGTAAAAGAGCCTCCAGGCACTGAGAACAGAAGGTGCCAAGGCACACGTTTGTGGTAGGACACAGCCCACTGCAGAGACCAAGGTGGTGCACGGCGGGGGAAGGCAGTGGAGGGAGCCAGAGCAAAAGAGGGATGCAGGAACCAGACGACAGAGTAGTTAGTGGGGGGTCTCTGTGGGAAGCATGACATCATCACTATCATTTTAAAGGGAATAGTTATATGTCAACACTGTGGAAAGCCGAAACAAAGGGAAAACATTTACAACTGTTACATGTTCCAGCTGTTGGCCTGAACTAAGGCAACAGAAAGGGAGAAAGGGGTCTCATTGAGATGACAGTTCTGAGGAAAACATAATGTTGTGATCAACAGGCTGTGGATAGTAAGAAAAGCATTGAGAGACCCTAAAGCTTCAAACTTGAGAGACCGATGGTGGTGTCCCCATTAACCAAATCACGAAACACCCCTGAGTAGTAGCACTTCAGAGAGACAGAGAGAAGTTTGTGTTCTTTGTTTTAAGTGCCTTTATTACAAATTTTAAATCTGGGGAAGTCCTTTTTCCCACCCAAAGAGTTCATAAATAGAGACAGCAGAGCAAGTTCTGTATTGTAAAACATGGTTTATGAATAGGTAAAAGCTGACACTCACAGCCATCAGTCCAACTTCTACTAGGCAGTGCACAGCACCAAAGCTAGTAAGCCTGCTTCACCATCCAGAACTCACAGGCTAATTCCTACACTGAACAAGGAGGGATAAAATTTATATGGTTCAACAGGAAAGAACTATTTCCAAAAGACACTCCTGTATCAGTCCCCAAGTTTTCCACCCGAGGTGATACTGAGTTTTTCTGTCCCACTGGCCCTTGGTATTCTCCCCATACATACTACTATTATTCTCTATCTCTTTTTACACAAATGTGTTCGAGTGACATTAAGGTTTCTTTCAGGTTCTCACAAGAGAGAAACATCGCTAAACATTAACCTACAAGAAACAATAGTCTGGAACTCAAGCAAGAGGTTGGGTTGCAGATGGAGAGAGAGAGACACACATGAAACCACAGGACCAAGGAGTGGGCACCTGGTGAGAGGAGAAATCCCCACATGACTTCCTGCATATGATAAATGTTTCCCAAATAAAGTATATGGAGTAATCTCTGAATTATGCAGCATAATCAGTGAATGAGGTAATCCAAATAGGTGAACTGTACAAACATTTGCTCTTATCGTTTTAAACATTAGGTTAACATTTTAATGACTTTGGTGGCCTTCCCAATATATTGTCTTCTTTAATAAAGTACATAAAACTTAACCCTTTTTCATAAATTTATAATTTCTAACACTAATATTCTTACTATAACATAATGTTATGATATTCTTATAAGTTATTATTGGCTCGGAGTTATTTAGCACCACCCTAAATATCCCCAGACTATTATAACTCCTCCCCTCTCTTCCAGATATGATTCCCCCATCATTTCTCATTGCTCCATCTTGCACTACTTATCACCTCCCTCCAAATTCCTATCTTTAATCTGGACTATAATAGAATAACATATAGCAAAGCTCATTAAAATCGTATATAAGGTAAGTATACTGATTCAAGATAAAAAAGCATAAAAGTCTTCCTTATGCAATAAGAAAAAGAGATTTTATAATAGCTATTTTGAATGTTGAAGTGAGAAGGAGGTGTTTATTTGCTTTCTCCTAGGTCCTTGAAATATATCTGAATTCTAAGTAAATGGGATTAAAGTTTAGTAAAAAATCTAACTTTTCAAAACTCACCTAAGGATAATACCGAAGCTTGAATTGATACTTCCAATTCAAACTAGAAGGCTGGATGAAAGATTTGTAATGGAACTTTGGTGCCAATTCAATCTGGTCATTCCGTGTACAGACAGATTCAGACTGATCTACTGTAGGAAATAATGTTCCATAAGCCAGAGGCTATGTCATAAGTGAGAAAGGATGATCAAATGCACGATTTGTGAGCTAACACAAGAATAATTCTCTTAACCTTGCAAGAGAGAAACAAACTGAAAAGCCCTAACAATACAAAAGCCCTGATTCATGAAGATGAAATTCATAAAATTCTTCCTATAATCCCTCCTTGTCTTTAGTTAAATAAAAGAATTATCCCAAGAAAATCAAATTTCTTGATTAATTATGACTATTTTATCTGTGTGGCACTTCCTTGTAAATATGTATAAATTAGAAATAAAGGAAACAATATTCTGTAGTGAGAACAGCACACTACCCAAGAAATATTTTTCTTTTTTGAGAACAAAATCCATAAGCATCATTAAAATACGATTATTACACTAACTGAAAGAACAGAGCTCTAGACTTGAAGACTAAAAACTCAGTTTTAGCTCTCAAGTAATGTCAAGGATGGATAAATAGATATTAAGTAGGCAGGTAGACAGACACATATTTAAATCTTCTCTTGGAACACAGTACATGCATAAACTACTTATTATTTGAATCCCATTAAATTCCCAGTGTTTTCCTGGCTCATCTAAAATATAAAAATTTTAGTCATTAGGCAACTAAAGGCCGAATTAAGTTCTATGTTCAATCAAGAAGAGCAGGCTAAACAGCTGCATCTTTCTGTCAATGAGTTGGAACTTTGTTTTATAATTACAGTCTTAATAGGATGTCAGGATGTTACGTAACTAACAGAACATCAGTCAACCAGAAAGCAACAGGGCGCTTGTTAAATGTGAACTGTTGAGATACAGGATGAAGTGCCGTGTTGAGGAGGAGGAGGAGGAGGAGCGCTGATGAAGAACTACTCAATGCACGCCTGCTGTCCACCCATCCCTTTGGTAAGATCACCCAATTTCACAGACATCTGTCAGACACAAGCTTTCTAATTAGAGACATTACCCTTTAACTCACAAATCTGCCCTCACACATGATAAATTTTAGCAGGGAAGAAAGTCTGAGATGAACAGAAAAGACTCTTGGAAATGCTCAGGATTTAAATAAGCAGTTATTATACTCTCCTCATGTCTTAAGTTCCTAAAAAGCCCCTATTAGAGAAAATTTAAGTTTTATCCCGCCAAATGTCCAAATCACATTTGGCTTTGAAAATGAAATCAACACCTTGAGCTGTATCCAGAAACCAACAGGGAGTCAATGTAAAATGGAACAAAAGGTAATGTGTTCCATATGGATAGAGGATTTTAAATGCCTATATGTTTCATAAGAGGACCTGTATTCACTGCATCAACTAAGTGGTGGTCAATAAGATACTTTTATCTATGCTAATTACTATTTCTCATTCTTAAATTTAAATTCTGTTCAAGAGTAAGAACTCTTTAAATGGCTACTTTATACTTTGATTACATAATTGTTGGCACATAGTAGTTGGCTTGCAAACAATGTTGGATTTATTGCTCTGATCCATTTAAAAAGCCATAACACTCAGGTAACTTTCAGTAGAACAATGAGACAATACCTAAAGTTCTACCTCAGCTAAGAATGCCTAATTATTACTAATTATTGCCTTAATTAGTTGCTGCAAAAAGACTTCAGGAGAGATACAGCTATATGTTTATTTCTTTTTCTAAGTAAATCTCATCAGGCAAAATTAGGTAATTCTGCAGAAGACTGTTATCACAATGGTTTATGAATGGGGGAAAAGAAATGCTTTAATCTTTAATTCATTTTATAGACAACTCAACATTTTTCAGTAACATCTACCCTAAAACTGCAACAACTGCATTATTCAAAGCTCTAAACCAGTGGTTCTCATATTTGGCTGCATACTGAAATCACCTGGACACTTTCAAAATCCTGATGGCCTGGGTTCCACCCCAGAGGCTCTGACAGGGATCTACATACAGCACTCCATACTGTGGTATTATGATGTGAAGATATACTGACCCACCAGTCTCATTGTACGGTGTCAACATGAACAGAAGCCAATGTGGGCCCCTTAGCAACCAGGGAGACGTCCTGCTCACTTAAGGCTACATATGCCTGTAAAATGAAGTTCATGAGCATATGCTTGAACTTCTATGAGGCAATCCAAACAAGATCCTCGTCCTTTCTGTCCTGCAATCTATAAAGGGGGGTAATGTGCGGCTGAGAGCGAGAGTGCATAGAGCACAAGGTGTGCAGAAGCTGATCAACCTGGTGATGGTGGCTATTCTCACATCTGCAATTTGTGGCCCCAGGATGAATGCTACACAGGAGTAAATGCCAAAGAGAAGAAAATTTGCCTGTGGGAGCGAGGGACAGGGGGAGTCCACTACTCACCTAGTCTTCTCCTGAAGTTCCAAGAATGCCCCAAGAAGTTAGGGAGAATGCACTTCATCAAAGCCTAAAGGAAGCTCCGTGCCTCGCAAAAATCTGGGAGACTGCCCTCAAATTGCAGGGAACAAGGGTTCCTGCAATATCCTGAAGCTGTTTGAAGAAGGAGTGATCACAGAACCCCCGAGTCAGGCATGTGGGCTCAGGCAGTGTTCTCCCCTCACCAGCCGTTCCACGTAGTTGAGTGTCTGAGCAGGTAGGGCTTCATGCATGTGTTCACACTGAACTGTATTCCTGACAGAGAGTTAAATGGAGGTGACGGGAAGTCCTAGCTTTCTACGTGGTAAATTCTTAACACAAAATAAGATCTCTAAAGAAATACAAGAAGACAAGGAATAGCAACCTATAAAATGATGTACAGAACACATGAATGACTGGCAATCACAGACACTCAATAAATACTGTTGAATTAATACATAAATTTATTCTATGCCAGATATGATTCCTAGGCCAAATTTCATACACCTTCCCCAAGAGTAACAAAACAATCCTGAAAGAGCTATTATGAAATATAAATCCTTGGAATTCATTTCTCTTTTCCTAATCAGTATCAGTGATAAGGACTATTAACTTAAAGTATGCCTATTTCCTATAAAAAGAATTTAATAATCCATCATTCATATTAAATTACCTGGATGCAAAGTAAAGAACCTAGCAGTTACAAGATTAAACAGTTACAAGATACTTTGATGCAAAGTAAAGAACCTAGCAGTTACAAGATTAAACAGTTACAAGATACCTATACTAGTTGTAATAATTTTTACTAAAGACAGATTTCTTTTTACTTAATTGGTACCTACATCTAAACATCAAGAGAAATAATTCCAGGTTGAAGGCAAGTGACAATATATCATTTTTTGTATCCTCTCAACAAAACTGAAAATAAACAAATGAACAGTAAGCACAAGGGGGGTAAAAAAGCTCATCCTGACATTTAGTTATTCAAATATATTAGCCTTTGACTACTTTATGTGTAATTGGCAACATCACTTCTTTATGACAGGACTCATTTAGTGACACTACAACTTCACATCAATTCAGCATTTTACAACAAACTTGAACTAGTAATTATTTGGCATGAATCTTGCTGCATTACCATATACACTTTGTGACCAAATTTTAATAGGACTATCTCATCTGTATTCACACAATGTTGTTAAACCAATTATTTTTTATGTTGCCTTAAAATAAATCTACTTTATTTTTCATATTAGAAGCTTTCCCTGGATTACAAATATGCAGGAAAAAAATAACATTTTAATAATAACAAACTAGGTAGCTAATCACATCCTGAGTTACATTTCAATCCATCTCCAGATATGTACCTTTTATTATTACTAATAATGAGTTTCTGGAAATCCAGTGCTCACTGCTGAATGAACAATAAAGAAGACACAATGTCTGCTCAAAATCCTAAGATTCTGAATTATAAACAAAATAGCAAAATATATATATATATCTGACATACTCATAGTAATAGAAAGAGAATTTTATAGTAATCATTTTTCGGGGGCAGCAATTACTTATTAAAGAACAAAATCACACCAAACTTTCCAGGATAAACTCAATTATTTATAGCCAAAAAGATGCTTAAGTTACACCCGAAAAGAACATTCCAAATGAAGCGTATGGATTGTTTGTGCAATCTTATGGCTGATAAAGTATTGCACTGTGGAGACCATAATACTGGTTTCCCACCCAACCACCTTCCCTGCACTCCCTGCCACACCTGCCTTTAAACTTACTTGTGGAACCCTGATTTTGTTCACTCTGGCTCAGGTTCTTTGGGAAAGGCAGCTGTCCTTTCGTGCCTCCAATCCGGACTTACACTCAAGCAGCAAATTATTACTGCACTTACTACCCATGGTGGTCTTGTTCCCGATGACTGCTTTAGGAATGGGCCTGTAACACAATTCCAGTCGTTCAAAGAGCCTGCTGGAGCTACAGAAAGCTTCTGGGAAGGCCTTCCCCCCACCCACCCACCCACCCACACACCACAGGCACTGAAATGAGGGCATTTATTCTTTATCTGGTCGTTATCTGTGAGAGTCATCCTGAAACCATGGGGAGAACCAGCCCAAGAGGATAAACCTAAGCTGAGAAGGGGAGAATGGAAAAATGGAAAGAACTCAGGTTTTTGATGATGCTATTGAAGCCCACAGTTAACAAGCCCTAGAATTACCCTACTTCAGGGCTTCTTATTATATAGATCAGCGGTCCCCAACCTTTCCAGCAGCAGGGACCAGTTTCGTGGAAGACAATTTTTCCATAGACTGGGCGCGGGGGGGGGATGGTTTTGGGATGATTCAAGCGCATTACATTTATTGTGCACTTTATTTCTACTATTATTACATGGTGATATATAATGAAATACTTACACAACTCACCATAATGCAGAATCAGTGGGAGCCCTGAGCTTGTTTTCCTGCAACTAGAAGGTCCATCTGGGGGTGATGGGAGACAGTGACCCCCGAGGTGTGTTGCTTTATGTCCCGTCTACTCCGTGATCTCGCTTTGGTTGCTGTCACTGCAGAAAACCCTGCTTCACAAAGACAGGATGCTGGAAATGGAAGCAGGCTTTTCAGTGCTTTTGTGGCAATCTCAGGATATTCTGCCTTGACTTTAATCCAGAACGTATGGAGATCTGAAGTTGTCTCAAACATACTTTTAAGGCCACCTTCATCTGCAGTCTCAAGCAGTTGATCCTCTTCTAGCACGGACAAAGTCGATTCACCTGGCTTATTCACAAATGGGTCGCAGATCCATTCCTTCCCAGTTCAGGGGTCTTTTGTGGTTGGGAAGTAACGCTCAAACTCTTCTGAAAGCTGAGATAGGTGATCATGCGCCAGCTGGGAGAAAGAAGGCCCTAGCTCAGTCTCTTTCAAAATCTCTGCTAATGTTTGAAACACGTCAAAAATCCCAGTGGTCACTCGTCCCCCCCATAATTCCAGTTTGGCTTTGAATGCAGCCACTTTATCTGCCAACTTGAACACAGTTGTCATTCTCCCCTGAAGTGACAGATTGAGTTCACTGAGCAGGTTGAATATGTCATACAAGTAAGCAAGTTTTGTAACCCATTCTGTGTCACTGAAATGTGCTGTGACTGTTTTTCTAAAAGAAATCTCTGGAGCGGCTGTCGTAACTCAAAAACTCTGGCCAGTGATCTACCTTTAGAAAGCCATCTCACTTCTGTGTATAAGAGAAGACATGTGTGCTCTGCGTCCATCTCCTCACAGAGCTGCGCGAACAGACGTGAGTTAAGGGCATGTACTTTAATGCAGTTGATAATTTTAATCACATCTTGCAAAATGTTAACTTCAGGTGACATTTTTCGGCTAGCCAGCATTTCTCTATGGATGACACAGTGCGTAGACTCACATTCAGAAGCCGCCTCTTTGACCCAAGCAGTGAAACCAGAAAGCCGTCCAGACATGGCAGCCGCTGCATCATGCATACACCAACACAAACGACCAATTCATTTTTTCTGATACGTATCATTCAAAGGCTTGAATAGTTCTGCCACTGTGGTGTTGGTTGGCAACAAAAGTGCACATAACATATCCTCATGCACATCCTCCTGAAAAATATATCACACAAAAACAAGCATTGTTGCTTTGTTGTCAACATCTGCAGACTCACCAACCTGGATTGCGTACCATGGTGACTCATTAATCCTAACAATTGTGCCTCAATATCCTCTGCTATTTCATCAAATCGTCTGGTTATGGTGCCAGCCGAAAGAGGAACACATGCCACCTTTTGAACTGCAGCCTCTCCTAAAAGTTCATGACAAATGTCCTTAGCAGCAGGCAGGATCAACTCTTCACCAACAGTAAAGGGCTTCTTCGCTTTAGCAATGCAGTTAGCCACTAAGAACAATGCTCTCAGTGCAAACACATGTGATGAAGTGGTGGCCCTCAATAATTGCTTCTGTTCTTCATGTTCACGTTTCTTTCTTTTGAAAAACTCCAAGGGCTTGTCTTTTGATGCAGAGTGCTTGGTCTCCATGTGGCGAAGCTGTTTTGAAGGTTTCCTGGCTTCATTGGATAGCCGGTCGCCACATGTTACACAAAGCAGACTTGGAGAATGTGAATCACCTGTTGCAATGAACCCATAATTAAGTAGGACTCTTGGTGTCTTCTTTTAAATGCAGCTTTCTTTTTGTTGGCAGTCTTAGAGTCTTCTGCTGTCTCATCATTGGGTCTTTCTCCCTTTTTCAAAGAAGCTCTCCAGCAACATTTGTTTTTTACTCATTTTGTCTAGGGTTAGCTTGTGGGCTTACCAAAACTGTGATTGAGACAAGTGTGCAGTGTGGGAAAGAGGCATGGATGGAAGTGGTAAATAAAATAATGGGTGGGCCACTCGTGGACTAAAATAAGTTTTGGATTCTGACTTAAAGCCTGCACCAGATGCAGCTATACAATTGAAGTACATCAACTCATTTGCCACTATAAAGCCTGCAGATGCAGCTTAATTGTCACTTGCCACTCACTAATAGGGTTTTGATGTGAGTTTGCAAGCAATTGATTTATATAGTCTCTGGGCAGTCACACCTCTCTGCTAATGATCATCTGTATTTGCGGCCGCTCCCCAGCGCTAGCATCACCATCACCACCTCAGCTCCACCTCAGATCATCAGGCATTAGATTCTCGTAAGGAGCGCGAACCTAGATCCCTCGCATGTGCAGTTCACAGTAGGGTTCGTGCTACTATAAGAATCTAATGCCCCCACTGCTCTGACAGGAGGCGGAGCTCAGGCGGTAATGCGAGTGATGGGGAGCGGCTGTAACTACCGATGGAGCTTCTCTCACTCGCCCGCCACTTACCTCCTGCTGTGCAGCCAGTTCCTATCAGGCCATGGACTGGTACCAGTCCCTGGCCCAGGGGTTAGGGACCCTGACGTAGATAATAAATTTCCTTTCTGCTTAAGCCATTTTCAGCTGGTTTTCCATTACCTGTAGCTGAAAGCACCCTAACTGATGATCATTGTGATAGACTTCAAAAATCATTTTGTGATCACAGAACCCTTATAAAACTTGATTACATATTATGCCACAAACTAAGCCTCAGTTCAAAAGCACATAAATTACAGAGATCACATTCTCTGAAGATGATGTAATAAAAACTGAAATTCATGACAAAAATATAAAACAAAAACAGCTAAATAAGGAAAAGAAAATTTTTAAATTCTCCTCAAATACGAAATCATTTCTCAAACAAACGAGAAGCTAAAGATGCAATTATAAAAACTTTAGAAAATAATTCAAGAATACTGCATACCAAAAAGAGAAAGAAAAGATGGGGAAAAAAAGAAATATAACCAGATTTATATCAGAAAAAAAGATACAGCATAAAACTAGGGGGAGGAGAAGTAGAAAACAAAGTAATCATTCAATTAGGGATATTAGAAAGCAAAGAAAAACAAGCAAAATAAAGATGAAAGATATAAATAGATGAATATGGGAAAGAGCTGAATTGGAAAACTAAACCAAGAGTTCCTTGAAGGCACTAAGCTCAGATGGTTTTTGGAAGAGTTTTCCAAATCTTCAAGGAACAGATAGTTCCCAGGTTATATAAAATGTCTTAGGACAAAGAAAAAGATTTTTTAAGGAGCTACCTAACATATTTTAAGAGGCCAACATAATTGAATTCATAAACAAAATAAATATGAGAACAGAAACTTAGATGGAAATAACATTTATGAACATAGGTGTAACATTTTTAAAATAAAGTATTATTATCTTAAAGTATAAAAGTTAGGCAAGTGTTGTGACCATGTGGCGTTTCTCCAAGGTATATAAATATTTTTCAATAATATAAAAAAAAAGGAAAAGAAATAAAGAGCCCCAATGAATTTACTGTAGTAATATATTAAGGGGGAAAAATCATATAATTATCAAATAGACGCTGCAATATCATTTGATGATATCCAACTCTAATTCCTAACAAAAATGCTTAGCAAATTCAGATAAAGGGTATATACCAGAAATTTAGAGAAAATTTTATATATAATGGTAAAATATTAGAAGCATCCATTAAAGGAAAAGTAAAACAAGGAGCTGGGTTCTACCTGCTAATATTCCACATCTCAATACCTGATTGGGGTATTGCAATAAGAAACAAAAATTTAGAACTATAAATATTGGAAAGGGAAAGATAAGATTATCATAATGCATAAACAGTATGATTATTCACCTAGAAAATCAGACGCAATAGAAAAATAAGAAATTTTGGCAAGTGTACCACATACAAGGTCAACACAGAAATCAATAGCTTTCTTCCACCTCCAAAACAGCCAGTTTAAGAATCTAATAGAAAAAAGCAACGTAAACACTAAAGTAGAGGTATAAAACTAAAAGAAATGTCCAAGATCTTTATGAAGACAACTGTAAAACTTTACTAAAGGACATAAACGAAGCCTGAATAAATGAAAAGACACGCTCTGTTCAAGAAATGGTGAGACTCAATATTATAAAAATGTCACTTTTTAACAAATTCATTGATAAATGTAATCCTTATCTCTATCAAAATTCAAACATGATTTTCCAGGAACTTGACAAGTTAATCCTAAAACTTACATTAAATTTAAAAATATGGAAGAAAATTTTCAGAAAGAACAATGAAAGAGTTTGAGCTATACGAAATAATAAACAAAACAAAACAGCGCTGTATTTAGTTAAAGAGTGTGACAGTAATACAGGAAGAGAGGAAGCAATGAAGAGAATTTAAAAAGCCTTGAGATCATGAATGTCATCATTGCTGCCATCGTCGTCATCATCATCATAGCGAACATTTACTTGGCACTTATTAAGTGCCAGACATGGTTCTAAATTTATTGCATAGATTAGTTCATTTAATTCTTACAACAATCCTTGTAGGTAGGTATACTTTTATTATTCCCACGTTATAGCTGAGGAAACTAAGACTCAGAGAGGTTAAGTAAGTTGTCTAAGGTCCCACAACTAATGCTTGGCAGACTGGGATTCAAATCCAGCATATCCGACTACAGTAACCACCATATTATCCTGGTACAGTGCCATATCGTTTATGGAGGTTGAGAATTTTAAAAGGTAAAATTTCCAAACATTAGACACGTTTAACATCTTCCACATACCTCTCTAGATGCGCCCTTCTGCACCCTGCTCTGTGCACAAGACGCTGGCCTGTTTGGACTATATTAGCGGGCTCCTATGACTTCCAGTTGGTTTCACCCAATGGGGAATAAGGGTAAATAATTAGGTCAAGATATTTATTCTGGCCCCTGAGCCCCAACTGCCCGCCCCCGCCACACACACATACACATCAGCTCCCTTTCCATAGGGTTGCCACAAAGCTCACTACATCCCTCGGCAAAATGTCACAGCTCCTATCAGGTGGCCTCTCCACTCAGCCCTCTCAACATCTATTTTCCACTTCCATTGACATTATCCCTAAAGGCCTAAAGTGGAAAAAGCAGTTGTCACTTGCTCCAGAGTATGGCAGAATTCCTTTCGGTTTCCCTCAACTGCCACACGTTTGTGAAAGTCTTTTTATTAAACTCTTCAAAAACTATCCCTGTTTACTTGACCAATCTGTTTTCTGCCAGGACCCTGACTGATACACTGAGAAAGGATCAGTTAATCAAATCAGCTAATCTTTGGGGGGAATAATGGTTAAAGCCTACCTCATATCAGTCACACAAAAAATTATAGACAAACTGAAGATCAATATATTCAAAATAAACTATATAAATATTAATAGAAGGTACAGGAAAATAAATATTTTATAACCCTGGGTAAGAATTCCTTCTTTAAAAAGACAAAAAACTCAAAACACATAAGAGAAAAACTTAATGAATTTAATGACATCAAAATTAAAATTTTTGTGTGACAAAAAAAAGCAACAGATTTGACAGTCAGAACTTATAAGAAAAGATTAATAATTAAGGCATAAAAAGGATGTCAAAACACCCATAAAAATGATGAGCCACACAACAGTAAAGTGAAAGAACATATTCTACCAGACATATTGTAAAACTACAGCAATAAAATGTAAAAAAGAGACAGGTTTTATTTTACAGTATTATGACAGATCAGATGCCCTAAACTATGTACCTACTGACAGCAATTTAAAATGTTAGATGAAATATTTTTTAAAAGGTATTGCAAAATGTATCTCTGATCAGGCAAGAGGGTAAGAAATTGTCAGGGAAAAAAACTGAAAGCTGTACTCTAGGACGGCAGTGAGATTTCACCATCTCTCTGAACTCTGGTGGCCGGGAGCCTCTGATTTGAGGACCGCATGGGGCATCAGAGGTAAGCAATAAAGCCTATGGTCTCTACAAGGTGGGAAGCTCAAAAGAGACTTCTGAATAAAGTTGGAATCACAAAGTCCTTCACCCACAGTGTAAAGGTGAATGAGGAATAAACCCCTGTATAGAAGAAAAAGGCAAAGACAGGTCTGACTTACTGGTTTAGAAGGGAAAGCTCTTCCCCGAGAATTTCTAACCACCAGGGGGCCTCATGCAGGTCTGAGGTCCAAATTCCCACTACACTACCAGGAAGGCCAAAACAACCTTAAGCTAACAATTTTTAAATGTACCCTTCAGGTAGCTGTGCCCCCAGGCAACTGGCAAAAGCAAATACAAATCCTCTCTGGAGGCAAGCAGCTTCAACCCAGGATTCAAAGCATTACTGAAGGCAGCAAACAGAAAAACAGGTAAAGGATTAGCAAGCAATTCACACAAGATAAAGTGTACATCGTCAATAAACAGAGGACACAGAAAAAGATGCATCATCTCACCAGGTGCAAGAGATATGCAAATAAAAACAACAACACGATACCACCGCACCCACTTGATTGGCAAAATTTATAAATCTCATAATACTAGGTGCTAACAAGGATGTGGGAAAACTGAACTCTCACATGTTGCTAACTCATTCATTATTCAACAAAATATTTATTGAGCTCCTAAATATACCTGGTATTATTTTGGTGAAAACATAAAGTCTGTTTTGAAGCTTATATTATAGTGACCAGAGCCAAGTAATAAACAATTATATGTTAAGGGGAGAGGGAAGGGCAGAGAGTTAAGGGTTATAAAGAAAAATAAATTAGGGTAAATATATAGAGCAGAGGTCTGCAAATTTTTTCTGTAAAAGGTCAGATAGTAAATATTTTAGGATGTACAGGACAAACAGCCTCAGTCGAAACTACTGGCATTCCTCATTTTATTGCTCTTCACTTTATTGCGCTTCACAGATACTGTATTTTTTACAATTGAATCTCCGTGGCAACCCTGAGTCAAGCAAGTCTATCTACACCATTTTCCAACAGCATTTGCTCACTTTGTGTCTCTGTGTCACATTTTGGTAATTCTCACACTATTTCAAACATTTTCATCATTATTATATTTGTTAGGGTGATCTGTGATTAGTGATCTTTGATGTTACTACTGTAATTCTTTTGGGGTGCCACAAACCATGCCCATATAAGACAGTAAACTTCATCTATAAATGCCCATTGTGTTCCGACTGCGCCAGTGACCAGCCATTTCCCCGTCCCTCTCCCTCTCTTCGAGCCTCCCTATTCTGAGACACAACAATGTTGAAATTAGGCCAATTAATAACACTACAATGGCCTCTAAGAGTTCAAGTGAAAGGAAGAGTGGCACCTCTCTCATTTTAAATTAAAAGCTAGAAGTGATTAAGCTTAGTGAGGAAGGCATGTCAAACACTGAGATAAGCCAAAAGCTAGGCCTCAGTTAGCCAAGTTGTGAGCTCAAACTAAAAGTTCTTGAAGAAAATTAAAAGTGCTACTCCAGTGAACGAGGCCTCAACTCTGTTCAATTCTATAAAGGCTGAGAGAGATGAGGAAGATGCAGAAGAAAAGACTGAAGCTAACAGAAGTTCGTTCATGAGGTTTAAGGAAAGAAGTCATCTCCATAACATTAAAGTGCAAGGTGAAGCAGCAAGTGCTGATGTAGAAGCTGCAGTAGGTAATCCAGAAGGTCCAGAAAAGATAATTCATGAAGGTGGCCGCACTAAACAACAGGTTTTCAAGGTAGATGAAACAGCCTTACATTTGAAGAAGATGCCATCCAGGACTTTCTTGGCAAGAAAGGAGAAGTCAATATCTGGCTTCAAAGCTTCAAAGGACAGGCAGACCCTCTTGTTAGCAGCTGGTGACTTTAAGTGGAAGCCAGTGCTCATTTACCATTCCAAAAATCCTAGGGCTTTTCAGAATTATGCTAAATCTATTCTGTCTGTGCTCTGTTAATGCAACAACAAAGCCTAGATGACAGCGTATCTGTTTACAACATGGTTTACTAAATATTTTAAGTCCATTGTTGAGATCTACTGCTTGGAAAAAAAGGATTCCTTTCAAAACATTACAGCTCACTGACAATGCTCCTGATCACCCAAGAGCTCTGATGAAGATGGACAATGAGATTAATGTAGTTTCATGCCTGCTAACACAACATGTATTCTGCAGCCCACAGATCAAGGAGTAATTTCAACTAATTTTACTATTTAAGAAATATATTTCATAAGGCTATAGCTGCCAGAGATAGTGATTCTTTCATGGATCTGGGCAAAGTCAATCAAAAACCTTCCGGTAAGGATTCACCATTCTAGATATCACTAAGAACATCTGCGATTCATGGGAAGAGGTCAAAATGATCAATATTAACAGGAGTCCAGAAGAAGTCGATTCTGATCCTCATGAGTAACTTTGAGAGGTTCAAGACTTCATTGGAGGAAGTAACTGCAGATCTGGCAGAAACAGCAAGAGAATTAGATTTAGAAGTGGTATCTGAAGATGTGACTGAATTGCTGCAATCTCATGATAAAACTTGAAGGATGAGAAGTTGCTTCTTATGGATGAGCAAAGAAAGTGGTTTGCTGAGATGGAATCTACCCCTAGTGAAGACGCTGTGAAGATTGTTGAAATGACAGCAAAGGACTTAGAATAGTACATAAATTTAGCTGACAAAGGAGTGGCAGGATTTGAGGATTGACTCAAATTTTGAAAAAAGTTCTACTGTGGATAAAATGCTATCAAACAGCATTGTACACTACAGAGAAATTGTTTGTGAAAGGAAGAGTCAATCGATGCAGCAAATTTCATTATGGTCTTATTTTAAGAAATTGCCACGGCCGCCCCAAACTTTAGCAACCACCACCCTTATTAATCAGTAGCCAACAACACTGAGGCAAGACCTTCAACCAGCAAAAAGATAACAACTCCCTGAAGGCTCAGATGATTAGCGTTTCTTAAAAATAAAGTATTTTTAATCAAGGTATGTACACTTTTTAGACATAGTATCATTGCACACTTAATAGACAATAGTGTAAACAACTATTCCAAGCAGTAGGAACCCAAAAAATTTCATGTGACTCGCTTTAATGCAATATTCGCTTTATTGCAGTGGTCTGGAACTGAACCTGCAATATCTCTGAGGTGTGCTGAACTCAACTCAACCCATGTAGCACAAAAGCCGCCACAGACCACACATAAATGAGTATGGCTATGTTTGTCAACCCCTAATACAGAACGAAGAATAATTTGTTTTTGTTTGTTCATTTGTTTACCTATTGTGAAAGTTTCAAATATAAAGTATTTATAAAAACAGTTTAATGAATATCTATATACCCACCATCCAGGTTTAATATGAACATTTTGGTATATTTGTCTTATCAATATCTTGTTGAATTATTTTTGAGTAAATACTAGAAATCATGACATAGCCTCATGCATACTCCAGCATGCATTTTAAAAAATATTTTCCTACATAATCACACTATTGTCACAGCTAACAAAATTAACAATAATCCCTTAATTTCATTTTACCCTCTGTCCATATTCAAATTTCTACAGAGGCCTAAAAAAAATTACTTTTACAGCTGGTTAGTTCAAATCAGGATCCAGTCAAAGGCAACAGAATGCATTCAGTCATTAGCTCACTCTTACATGTGAGCTAATCTCATTTTAATCTCAAGTAGTCACCAACATTTTTTTTCATGACAGACTTGATGAAGAGACCAAACCAGTTGAAACATGGAATGGCTCACCTTACCAACTTAACTGATTTCATTTCCACTTTTAATTACAGACCTTAGAGAAACTCTCCCAAATATGCACAAAGAAATAAATGCATGAGAATATTTTTGTTTATAACAGCAAAAAAGTGAAAACAACCCAAATGCTTATTGATAGGGAACGGATAACTAACATATCACTGCTTATTGATAAGACAGAATTTCATGTAGCAGTTAAAAGGTATATACTATATCTGTATGTATTTACATGGATAAATCTAAAAAATATGATTAGTAAAACAGCATTTAAGAACATACTATATTGTTTATATATTTAAATAACACATTCAAAAAGTAGTGAACACTGTTCATAAATGTTCACATTCTAAAACTGTGTATATTATAAAAAATAGAAAATAAACTAATCTAGACCCCTCAACAAAAGCTTTTTGTTGCAATGAAATACACAAAGAAAGATGAATATTTGAACTCCTTTTATGTGCATAGCTTAGCTTGCAAAGAAGAGAGGGAACTCCTTTTCAAAGGATAGAACAAATAAATATGAAACATAAAGATGGAGCACAGACCCCAAGCAGCTTAAATTGGTGGTCCCAGAAACTAGAGCTTCTGTTTTCAATGACTGCACAAAAAACAAGGACAAGACCTCAGGTCTATATAGGGTGGGAAACTAAAATAAAGACAGAGCCATTAAAGGTCCCTACATTTACTGTGAAAAGATAAAAAAAGCTTGTCGTTTTTTGGTCTTAATTCTGGATAAAGGAGGGAAAAAAAGTCTGAATTCTAATCACAAATTGACCTTAATGAATGATTGAAATTTAATTTTACTCTATCTGTACAGTCCAAAGCACTCCAAATAGAGAAATTAATTTGAAGTAGTCCCATCTTGGTAGCTGTTCCAAAGAAACAGAAAACATAACTGCCTCTAGAGAAAGTCTCCCCGTGACACAACCCTCACAGAATTTTTACAATTAAAATCTCCATACACATGAGCTCATAATAAAAATGATAACGTATAAGAAAAGAAAGCATCATAGTGAGGGTCAATAGAAAGAGCAAATGTGATGAGACTCATTAAAAAACTTAAGATACACATAACATTGAGATATAGAAAACAAAGTAAGGTACTCAATACGTTTTGAAAAATAATAGGCAATTAAAGTCACAGGAAAGCACCAAGAGACAATGAAAGTATGAACAAGTGTATTTTACAAAGTAAAAAATACACCTTCTAAAAATAAATAGAATTAACTAAACAGACAATTAGATATAGCTGAAAAGAGAACTTTTGAAGTAGGAGATAGAAAAGTAACTAGAATGTGGCATAAGGCAAATAGTAAGGAAAAAAAAAAAAAAGGTGAAGAGACACAGATAGAGAAGTATTAAAACACATGTAATAGGAATTCCCAAAGAAAATGATAAGAGGGAAGAAATAATGACTAAAAATCTTCCAGAGTTGATGATAGACATAAATCCTCAGTTTCAGGAAGCACAATGAATCCCAATTCAATTGGGATAATTACAAAGAATTCATACTTTGGCACATTACCATGAAACTACAAACCATCAAAGACAGACCATCTCAGCAACAGCATGTCAATTTACACAGAATTCTCAACAGCAATATTGGGAAGACAGAAGACAACAGAATATTCTATGATGCAGAAAGAAAATAACTGTTAACCTAGAATTCTATAGCAAATAAAACTGTCTTTCAAATGCAATGCAAAAATAAAAATATTTTTTCAGGCAAACAAAACCAAACAATGTGAAAAGGAACTTCTGAATGACATATACTTGAAAAAGAAAGCAAACCCAGAAGGATGGTCTGAGAATGCAAGATGAAAAGCTGGCCACAGGAAAGAGTAAACATGTGGTTAATCCCAAACACATATTACCATATAAAATAACAATAAGGATACTGCATTTGGGATTAAGAAAGAAGAGACAGAACTAAATATACTGGAAAATAAGAATGTGGAAGAGAAATGACCAGAATTAAGAGGTCATTTAGAGGTCCTTGGATTGTTAGGGCAAAGTTTTTAGACTTTAAATATGCATGTTAAACCTTTATATGTTTATACATGTAATAATATGTTTAATACATGTTTAATACATGTTTAATAAATATAATTTATTAAATCTTAAGTAGTGGAGGAAAATATGAAAAGGAGAAGGTTTTTAAATCAAAATGGGGACAAAATAAAATGATAGAAATACAGTGGTAAAAATGGTTCCAAATGTATAGTAATCATAGTAAGTATAATTGTTGAGTTCTCCAACTAAAAACAAATATTGTCTAACTAGGTAAAAAATTCAAAATCCACATACATAATGCTTACAAGAGACACAAAACACAAACATAGTGAAATGTAGAAAGATAAAGAAAAAAGATACACCGGGGAAATACTAACCAGAAGCCTGATGCAAGTCTCACTGGGCTACAATCAGCAGAGCTGCATCCTTCCTGGAGGTTGTAGGAAGAAGATATTTCCTTGCCTTTTTAAGCTTCTAGAGGCTGCCTGCCTCCTTTGACTCATGTCTGCTTCCATCTTCAAAGCCAGCAAAGCTGATGGAGTGTTTCCCACGCCACACCACTCTGACCTCTCCTCCTGCCTCCCTACCCCAACATTCAAGGGACCCTGTGACTACATGACATGGCTAGCAAGTGGTGGAGAGAATCTTTCAACCCAAACCAGTCTGACTTGAAAGACCAGATCCTTCCAATACCCTTCACTGCTGTGCTAGCTCAGAACATATACGAATTTGGAAAAATAGCCTAAGAAAAATAAATGAAGACAATACAATGGTCTAAAATGATCGCCTAGTTTCTATCACACTCCTAAACATTATAAGTTAGCACCTTATTTTGGGAGCTAGGGTTTAGGAAGAAGCTAGAAGTAGAATGAAGGTAACTAGAAAGATAAAATGAGGGACTTCCCTGGTGACACAGTGGTTAAGAATCCGCCTGCCAATGCAGGGGACACTGGTTCGAGCCCTGGTCCGGGAAGGTCCCACATGCTGCAGAACAGCTAAGCCCATGCGCCACAACTACTCAGCCTGCGCTCTAGAGCCCACGAGCCACAACTACTGAAGCCCGTGTGCCACAACTACTGAGCATGCACTCTAGAGCCCGCGAGCCACAACTACTGAAGCCCACGTGCCACAACTACTGAAGCCTGTGAGCCTAGAGTCCGTGATCCACAACAAGAGAAGCCACCACAATGAGAAGCCTGCGCACCACAACGAAGAGTAGCCCCCGCTCGCCACAACTAGAGAAAGCCCACGCAATAACGAAGACCTAATGCAGCCACAAATAAATAAATTAATTCTTAAAAAAAGATAAAATGAAAAAAAAGCAATAATTGAAGATATATTAGCAGCTGAACCTAGAGGAAAAATGTAGTAATCAATAAGCACATGGAAGCACACGGTTGAATTCAAAAGGCTTTTCTAGTCATTTAGGACTGCAAACATCCCACTTCATGCAAGAATCCCATCTAGAGATACATGGTCCCTCGGGTTTAAAAACTCCACAAAGCTATTCTTCAAACCAGCCTAGATTTTTGTTTATACTATCTAACTACTAATAGTACATATAACACAAATCTACAAGGATTATTAAAGAAGTAAATTTATAAAGCATTTTTAAAAGGCACAAGCCAAGTAATTACAATAAGCATTTAATCACAATTTCACTCCTCATTTTCCACATGTTCTAAATGATTCCCTGGTTTGGGAAAGGATTTGGGATGGAACCAGCTTTCTGAGAAGCAGTGGGAAAGGCTTGCAGAAGGACATTTGAGTTTGAGGTCTTGTTTCACTTGCTTCAGCAAATTATTTCACTGATTTGCAGGTGTGTTTTCTCACCTTAGATCAATCTTGACATACCTCACAGGTTTCTGTTATGCTCAGGTAAACTGGTATATATAAAAATATTTTTTAAACCATAAGGAGCCATTCAAATAGAAGGCATAATGACACTGATGTTGACAATGATGGAGAAAGAACAGGAGCAAGAGGAAGAAGGAGAAGAAAAGGAGGAGGGAGGGAAAGGGTCAAATATACGACCTTTCATTTATTACATCAGTAATGCTTATGAGAGTTTCTTCCTTAAGTATGGCCAACAACTCAGACTCATATGTCAGCCCACGTTCTAATGCTGACACTACTATTAGGTAGCTGTGTAACTTAGGCAAGTCACTGGTCTTAATTTCTTCAAATGTAAATTGAGTAATTTAAGCTAAAGTTCTAAGTTTTCAAAGCTTTCTGGTTCTCCACAAACTTCACTTCAATAAGGTAGTGATTCATTTTCTTTAAAATTCAAATGGTAGTATCCTGTTCATTTCAAGGCCCTGTGATGGAGAAGTAACCATTTTTAACTAAATAAAGAACTAGTCATTATCAATTACAATTATTCTGCTAAGATATAAAAATAATCTTATTTATTTGTTCTTTCAAAACATACTTATATATTATCTTTAGCTTGTATTGTTTTCTAACTTATTAGCCTTGTCCCTCTAACTACATAATAAAAAGCTCTTCAGGTAAGAAAGATTATTAATTCTTCTCATGTCCTTCACAGTACCTAGTAACACACTGGGCATATGCCAGACACTCAGTAAAATTTATGCAAAATGTGTAACATGTAGAAACTCAACTGTTCTTTACAATCCTTCCTCCCTCAGCAAAAGGTGTCTCAAAATTGTGAAAACATAATAGCTAAAAATGGAATTCTGTGTATATCTAAAAAACAAGAGATGCAAATATTTTTACAATCCTTTTTGCCAACAAAAAGTAGTGGAGGGAAGTATGAATTTACTAACTCAAAACACAGTAGAGAAGGAGACATGGATAAAGGATAAGAAAGCACTCATGTTCACTGTAACACTACTTTTACATAAGCCGAAATACAAAAGAAGGATATAAAGATTACAAAAGTGAAAAACTGAAAAAATGCTCAAGACTACAACACATGATTCAAGTAAAAGTGATTGTGGTTATGAATAATTTGAATAGCCTGATATTTTTTAAGAGGAAAAAAAGCCTTTTTCACAAATCAAATGCAAAACACTTCAATGTTTGTTTCAGAGACATTTCATGTTATAATTGAAGTTTAAAGTCCCAGAGTGTTTTAAACTACTATAATATAATCAGGAAGTTTTATATTAAAAACAGAAAGCCAAAGGGACTATAAAAAGTAAAACCACACAACACTCATTTTGTTCTTAGTACTACTTAGTAAAAGTAGTATTTTATCTGATTCTTAGCAATGTTATCAGTCCTTCACTTGAACACAACCTAAATTGGTCTATGTAAGTAAGTTGACAACATTTCTTATTCTTGACTTACTTCAAACATTTCAGGCAAATTGAAAACAAAGTGTAAATATGTAAAATTGAATTTCATCTGAATTAGTTGGAGAATCTAAATTGACTGCTCATATGGTTAACTTTATTAATGACTCCTTAATCAGCAAGGTTTTAAGTACCTATAGTTTGAGGATTAACACATATTAAAAATAACAGTGTGAAATAACCCAATTTACAATATCAGGAGATGATAATGATTTTGTAGAGAGAAACAAGGTCTAATAAAAATAATCTAGATTCCTAATACCACTTACTGACAATCACAGCTTTATATCATGCTAAAATTACATACTTGTCTCCTCATTAGCAACTAATCTCACTTACTCTCCTTGCCAAACCAATTATGAGAAATTTTTGGACTCAAAGGAATTAATAGGACACTTGGACCTCTCTCAGTCTTCTCATGACTCAAGTAATTAGCATGCACTTGAATATGAAATCCATATTGTTTTCCTAAACTGATTAATGAAATGAAGGACATCAAAATGTTATCAACTAATAGCAACTAAAGTCCCATATACCAATAGTCCTCAAACAGATACAATAGCTGCCAGAGGTTGACAGGTTCTTTTTGGTCAACTCAGAGACTAACCTGGGGTGTAAATGAGGAGAAGGAAGCAGAGGTAGTTGCTTATCAAATACAGCAAACTATTTACGTGATAAAGGAATATTTTATAGGCAATGCTTTGTATATTAAACAGCTTCTGGACTCTCCCAACTCTTTAGGCACATAATACAAGGTGAACAAATTATTATAGTAGAAATTTGCATTTATATGACACTTTCTTCCAAGCAGCTCAAAATGGAAGAACATAAGGCTAAGCCATTTTCTCAGAAGTTCATAAAAAGCCTGGAATTTCTGAAAAGAAATTTGGAAAGCTTGTTTCTCCTGTCAGTCCTATTTTCCATGTCCTTTCAACCATTCATTTCAGAAATCAGACTGTAACCGTTCGTTAGACTTTCATATTGTTTCCTCTCCTTCCACAATCCTAAACTCAATAAAAAGTTTCCATTATACACAGTTATAGCTTCCTCCCCAAGGTTTTCTTACTGACTGAATGAGAGCCTCAAAGCAGACTTCTTTTTACGGACATGTTTTATATTATAAATTAACAGCTCATTAGCTGTCCCTAGCTCTAACTTTTTAAAAGGCTAAATTAATAGTAAGTCAGAAATTAAATTTAGTTTGATTACAGACTTTATATTTCTTTACTAAAACTGAGGCCCGTCAAGAGATCTTTAAATAGTCGTACACAGTGTTTTGAGGACAGTACTTTGACTCTCTCTGAAGCCCATTGCCTATTAGATCCTAAAGATCCTGGTAAATAGTACAAACCCAGAGTCTGGCACAAAATAAGCACTCTATATGTATTTGTTTAAAAGGAGGGAGGGGGGGCTGGCATACACATTTTTGAAAATTGTCAACAAGATTCAGAAAAGCCCAGTTGCAAATTCTTCCAAAGACACCAGGCCCCGACAAGGCTGAAAACAAACGCAACCTTGCTAGTCTCTTCCCCATGGACATGAGTAGTGTTAAATATGGTAAAATTAATGAAAAGAAGTTGCTTCTGGCCGTCAATATTATTGCATGAATTTTGTGCCTGAGGTGAAATTTAAAATATTCTCTCATACCAAGTCAAGCAAATCTCTGAAGTCTCTAACCAATGATTAAACCATTGATCAGCACAGTTATTTTCCTAGGTCTTAATTCAGAGATGAAGCTTCACCTGATCTGAAATCTTAGAAAGCACTTTCAATTTCCTTGGGAATATGCCTGACAGACTTCTTTTTAATCTCCCTTTAGATAAAGCTCTCTGAAGATCAAAGGGGCCTCACTCAGGCAGATGTGTTTTGCTCTCAATGGCTATGGGGGAAAAACAGACTTTAAGCAAACTGCTCAGAGAATCCTTAAACAATTAGGCATTAAATAGAGAATACAAGCTCTTCAGAAATGTCAATGGATAAGGAAAAGCATGTCATTCACACACACACAAAAAACTTTCCTTGGAAAACCAACCTAGAAATAAGCCCTACCTGGGAAACTAGTCACAATTAAGTAGACAAGCTCTTCATAAATATTTAAAAATACTAAAGAAGTATACATACAGTAACATACATACAGTAACAGTTACATACATACAGTTACATACAGTAACCTGATGCTATTTACCGAAAGTCTTAATTTCTAAAGAATTTCTGATGGAATCACTTAATTGACACAAAATTCCAAATTTAAAATCAGCCTATACATAATCACATAATCAGAAAAATCAGTCTTTAAACCTGACAACATACTGTTACTATTTCATAACTTCATGTAATTAGAGAAAAGCCCAAATTGTGTAAACAGCCCCCAAAATTCCATAAACTAATTTCTGTTTATATCCTTCCAGAAAACATATCATTGGGCATGAGAAAGTCATATTTCACTAGTACTAAAGGAAAACATTCTTCTCTTGGACAACATGAATATCACATGAGGTTAAGAATAAAAAAAATGTTGAACATTTATCTGAACTTTTTCACAACTTGAACAACGATTCTCTATGCTTTATTTTTTCCATTCTAAAATATTAAGATAATTATTCATTTCTTGGATATACATCATTATAGATGTCTGAGGCAAAGAACTGCTTAAAATCCTCAACAAATACAGTAACAGTAATGATAATGTCATCTATGTATAACAATTAGAAAGCCAGGAAGCCTAAAAATTATGCAAAAGCAAGATCTCTAATAAACCTGTGATGCATTTTCAGATTTTTCCAAGCACTGTTTCAGTGCATAAGCTAATAAACAAAATCTAATACTAAGGAAAAGTAACTAAATTTTCATTTGGAGAATAAGTTTTAATTAAACACTGTCCAATTAATTTTACTGTAAAATTAGATGTATCTTTAATCCTACCTCTATTTACAAATCCAAAAAAAGTAGAAAAAATCACTAATAAGGAAACTGGTTATAAGACAAATTCTTAAAGGTTTCAGCAAACTTTGTTCTTTGTTCTTTGATAGCTACAAAATGTGCGCTATGATTTCCATTGTATTTTAGTAAAGATAACAATTTTTTAAAAACTTACTATAATAAAGAATTACCTAAAAGCAAATAAACTCACTCAAGGAAAGGAACATCTAGCCTATCTCTCCAAACACCAATAAGACTGTTGTTTTACCAGGTATAGTTTTTATCTATACCAAAAGTACAGTGGGCAACAATTCTTAAATGCCTGTGAATATGGCTCTTAAATTCATGAGTAAAAATATTCTCCTTTTTAACGGAATGTAAGTGGTATTTAGCTTCAATTCAAATGTTGCTCAATATACAAATTTTACTGTTGTCAATTATTGGCAATTTTTAAAAGTATTTTTTTCTACCGTGAAAGTAACATGTGCTTATAGAAAATTTTTTTTTTTACTGATTTCACTAAAAATAACACATGGTCTCCATGAAGCATAGATCAAAGTATAAAGAAGTAAAAAGTAGCCTAAATTCTACCACCCAGGTATAAACACATTTATCAACATTTTGTGCCTTTCCTTACTAACTACATGTATTGCTGTTTTCACAGTTGACTATATACACACACACACACACACAAACACACACACACACACAGACATATATATGAAGAGAGAGAGAGAAAGAGACAGATTTTTACCAGCATATTTATCAAAGGAACTAAAGACACTAATGGTACGTAATGTTTACCATGGATGATTCGTGAGTATTTCCAACTTAAAAAACTCAACGCCTCCAGTCATTTCCCGTCAATTTAAAGACACAGTAAATCATTAGTCAAAATCCTAAGCCATGAAAATTCCCTTTATGTTGTTCAATTCAACTCTGCTACGGAGAACGGGGGTGGGGGAATACTTTGTGTAATCCTCTTGACAGATTATCATAATCATTTGGATAGTTCTGCCATTACTACAAATGCTACAATAGAAAAGGAGCCAGTTGTTATTTTATGTAATAAGCAAGAATGACAAGCAATTTCATATGAACTGTGGATATGGAACATGGCTCAAAAAACAGATATACTCATTCTGAGATAAGAGTGGATGAAGATGGGTAAACCTGCCAGAAACAGTGCAAGGCTGAGCTCATGGCCCAGGCTAAAGAATCCAACTGACAAGACACAACCCAACTGAATTCTTGAGGTTAGGACACAAGCTAGATAAGAATCCTGTCTGTGAAAGAAAAACATTCACTTTGTTCTGTGGGTGAGCACCCAGAATGTATCCACTATCAGAGAGAAAGTGTAATGTGATACCGCCGTGCTTCCCATTAGTCCCTCTTCTGGGAAGAAGCATCTATGATGGAACATCTCACTGTCTGTTTCATACCCTGCAGAACACAGCTCTCAGAACTGGCATATAAAGCGAAGAATCCGCCTGAGGACCCTCAGGCTCTCTCCGTATCCCAAGAACTAAACAAAAGT
The DNA here is from genome assembly GCF_009873245.2 of Balaenoptera musculus. Classification (NCBI taxonomy): domain Eukaryota; kingdom Metazoa; phylum Chordata; class Mammalia; order Artiodactyla; family Balaenopteridae; genus Balaenoptera; species Balaenoptera musculus. The sequence continues at coordinate 85,952,399 of NC_045799.1, forward strand.
TAGTTTCCCATGAGTTTTCATGTGTCAAATCATGACTGCCAATGTGTCCAATCATGACTGCCAATGTGTCCAACAGTCCCGTTCTATGAGGCAGAAGTCAAGGCATAGCCAGTAGCAAAACCTCACCTTCTAACACAGTTGTCCATTTGAGGAGAGAAAAGCCAGCACACCTCCTGAAAGTGGAATTCATTCAAAGGGATCCATGTCTATGCTTTACTATCAGTCCAAGAAAAAAAGTGATGGAAAATTACTGCAACAACTTTTATTCAGGAAGGACTTGGTCCATGTGAACATGTCTCAGGTGTGGTTAATACAAAATTCTCCTCAACATGTCCCTATGGTTGGTTGGGTATTTAGACCTATGGCTAACTCAGTGTTGACTCCCTGAAATGCTCCGTCGTAGGATGTAAAATGCTTCAGTAACCACCAACACCGTGCTCTAAACTGGCTCACCAGGCACTCCTTCCAGACCTTCCAAGTCCTGTGCCTGAATGGTCAGATAAGTGAATGATAAGAAAAAATGGGTCCACCTCCCTTTGTGGGTCTTTCCCATCCTCCATTAAATGGTTAAACAGGAAGAGTATGTTCTCAGTGTATGGGGGGGGCTTGATTCCACCAACAACCTAACAGTATACAAACTTCAGCAATTAGAGCAATGAAAAGCCATTCAAAGAAGAAAGGAAACTGTTCATAGTAATACCTATGACAGGAAAAACAATGGTCAGGGACACCAGAGTATCTCTACTAGAAATACCTCCTCTCAAACTTAGGCTTCAATTGCTGAGATCTCAAATTATGCTGAGGTTACTCATTATGTTTTATGTACCTACTTCTCCTAATTTTCATTTTTGGTTTAAATAGTTTTATTCATAGTTGAATTTGCATGTGTTATAAAAATGTTGAAAAAAATTATGATAATCTCTAGAGAATGCCATCCATTGTCACTAGTGACAAACTGGACATGAGGGCCTCTGCTTCATCTCAGAAGCCGAACCATATCACAAATCAAAAAGTCCACTACAGAGTTCATCCTTAGAATTCCACTAATCACTGTGAACTGGAGGCCCAATTCCAATTTGCTTTGGGGAGCTCCCTACTTGTAGTCTCACTTATACAGTTGTCTCCACCACACTCAAATTTTCTGACTCGATTTCTGTAGGAGTTTGTGCCCTTCCTTTCCAAAGTCTTCCTCTAAGTGTACCTTCAGTTAGTAATAATGTTAGACTTGGCAACACAAAGTATATTATTTTTAAAATACTCAACAGATACTATAGTTCAGTGTCAAATACTAAAGGAAAATCATATAAATGTATATTTTCTCCAGATAAGGACTAATTTAATGTACAATATAAAGTCAAGACTTATCCTGTAATAATCTATTAAAAACTTGAACTGAGGGCTTCCCTGGTGGCGCAGTGGTTGAGAATCTGCCTGCTAATGCAGGGGACACGGGTTCGAGCCCTGGTCTGGGAAGATCCCACATGCCGCGGAGCAACTAGGCCCGTGAGCCACAATTACTGAGCCTGCGCGTCTGGAGCCTGTGCTCCGCAACAAGAGAGGCCGCGACAGTGAGAGGCCCGCGCACCACGATAAAGAGTGGCCCCCGCTTGCCACAACCAGAGAAAGCCCTCGCACAGAAACGAAGACCCAACACAGCCATAAATAAATAAATAAATAAATAAATAAATAAATAAATAAATAAATAAATAAATAAATAAATAAAATTTAAAAAAAAAAAAACTTGAACTGAGAAATATGTCGTAAAATTGAAATATATTTCAGCCAGAATACTTTATGTGTACAAGTATACGCATATGTACACATACAATGAATGTTAAAAATGTACTATGAAGCAGGTATTAAGCAAATACTTATTATCATATTCTAAATGTTGTCTTAAAAAACAACTTTTCTTAAAAAAAGTAATTGACAGAAGGAGAAGACATTTCAAGTTTTAACTTTTCTATCTTGCTTTAACATAGGAAAACAGTTTCTCTATCCCAAAAATTGCTTTATATACATGAAATGTGCACTTATGTATTTCACTCAGAGAAAAATGTATCAGTGTAACAGTACACAGAAATAAGTACATAAAATATTTTTAAATGACTTTTACAATTGGTAAAAAAAAAAAAAGGTCATAGTTAAAACATACTAAAAGGCATTTGTTTGTTTTTAGATTAAAGCTACCAGAAAAAGAGAGGAACATTTTACATCTGCATGGCCCTCTGAGTCCAAAAGCTCCAAAGATGGGGAAAATGGCCCTGAGTTTTCAGATGCCTGGAGTGGTATAAAAGAGGAACTATGGGGCCCACATACCTGGAATATGTCAAAGTTCAGGTTTCTAAGTCACCATTAAATGTGAAAATTACAATAGAAAGAATAATACACAAAAGTCATGGATTAAAAGATACAGTACTGTAGAGATGTCAGTTGTCCCCAAGTTGATCTGTAGACAATATAGTCCCGTTCAAAATCTTTGCAGAGTATTTGTGTGTGTGTGTGTGTATGTCTCTCTGTGTGTGATTTGACACACTGATTCTACAAACTTATATGAAAATACAGAAAGGTCAATAATGATCAAAAAAGAATTAAAGAACAAATTTAGAGACTTTCATTTTCAAGTGTAAATCCTATTCATTAAACTAGAGTAATTAAAATAGTGTGGTAACAGTGCAACGACAGACAAAAGAGAACAATGAAACAGAATCCCTATTTGCTTGAGCAAAAAGAAAGAGTCCTACACATATACAGTCGTTTGATTTAGGACAAACGTGACACTGCAGTGCACTGGAGACAAGATGATCGTAATGATGATGTGCCAAACAGACATACATGTGGAAAAAAACAAATCTTGTACTCTATCTCATACCATATATAAGAACAAATTTCAGACAGACCGTATACTTGTAGATTATTCTATTTCCCATCAGTACTCTGACCATAAAGGTGATTTAAAACAAAAAAAAAAAAAAAAAAAGAAAATGAAGAAAATAGGAGGGAGGGCTCTTGAAAATAATACTATATTAGCAGACAAAAGAACAGGTAAGTGGGAAGATTGATTAAGAAAACCTCCCTGTATACAGAACAAAAAGGAAAAGACTTGTACAAAAGAAGGGGAAAAACAGCTAGAAGATAAATCCAGATTTAACTGAAATATAGAAGAAGTTCATTTATTCCTTCATTCAACAAATATTTATTGTACAGAGTACTAATACTGTAAAGACAGTGTTCTAGGCACTTGGGATAAAACAATGAAAAAAAGAGATAAAACTCTCTCCAGTTTTAGAGCTTATATTCTGGCAGAGTTGTATAAAGTAAGAAGAGAGACACAAGAGGAAAGCTATTACCAAAGAGATAATATTAGACATTTTCCCAGGGAAGAAAAACAGTTTCCAGTTTAAAGTAGCCCACCAAGACCCAGCCCAATGCCACAACACCACACTGAGGTATATCAATGAAAAATTTCAAAACATCAAAGATAAAGAGACATCTTAAAGTATTAATCTTCTTATATGTCAAATACAAGAATCAGAACACCATTTGATCTCCCAAGAGAATCACTGGAGGCTGGAAGGCAATGGCAAGACTTTGAAAATTCTGAAGGAAAATAATTCTCAATTAAGAAGTTCATACCTAGACAAGTGTAAGAGTAAAACAGGTATTTTCAAAGATCAAAAGGGTCTAAAAATGAACATCTCACACGTGCATTCTCAGGGAACTCCTAGAGGGTATGTTTTAACAAGCAAGAAGCAAAATAACAAAGGAGACGTGGAATCCCGTGAACTAGAGACAACAAAGGAGACCAGTGAAGGAAGCGGGTGGAGTGGTGGTGATGTGAAGTTCTAAGATGGGAGCTGCACAGAAGGCCCAGAAAACAACCAGCTCAGATTGAAGTCTGGCTCTTCGGGGAACATCTCTAAGATGAAAAAGGAACTGATAAGCCACCTGATGTGTTTGACTGTATTAAGCTGAATTTCATAGAGTTCAAGAATAAACCAGTAACAGGTATATAGAAAACCTGTGAAGAAAAGAAATATCCTCCATAGTACACTGTGTGGGCCAGCTATGGACAATAATTATAGTCATAACAATGTAAGCACCATGTTCAGATTCAACCAAAAGTTGTGAAATTGGGAGGATGAAAGGAAGGGAGAGGACAACGTGTATAATATGTGTAGCAATAGGCTGGGGAAAGGCACAAGAATCAGCTAAAAGAGTTAAATCCTCACCCCACAAGAACTGTGAAAGATAAAAAGAAGAAATGAATTGGTTAGGGATGCCAGGATTGGAGGAGCAGCAAAATGGCAGTACATGTTATGAACACCCACCTAACAGATAAAAACAAACCAGGCCTGGTGTTTCCCAATCTCTAAACTAGCAAAGAAGGCAGCTAAGGTGGGCTCATTCCTTCCCTTGGTCAGTAAGAATCTCAGCAATGACACCAGGCAAGCACAGCAACACCAGAAAGGGGGTTCAACTAAGAACCTCACTGAGAATAAGCAGCCAGAAGCAATGCTCCTCTTCCCTACCAGGTCTGAGACTCAATTTCCCCAAAGCAACCATGCAGCCCAGACTGGGGAAACACCTTCTGTACCCTCAGTAGGCACCAGCAGGAATCAGTGCAAGTCCTGCAGGCACCAGAAGAACAAAACAGATCGAAACAGCAAGACCAAGGCTCTAAAAAGTAAGGTGTCACTGGAAGCACTAAAAAAAGTAGACTAGAATCTGAATGCTGAACCTAAACAAGGTGACTGTTGGCTAAAATAAAAGGTTTAAGCAAGACCAAGAGTCTCCCACCATGATAGGCAAAATGTCTAAGACACAATTAAAAATCATACATCACATCAAACGCCAGGAAAATCACAACTTGAATGAGAAAAGACTATTGACTGATGCCAACACTAAGATGCACTTGTTAGAATTACCTAACGAGCTTTTAAGTAGCCATCATAAAGATGCATCAATAAGCAATTACAAATTCTCTTGGAACAAATTTTTTAAAAAAAGAAAAGATAATCTCAGCAAAAAATAAAATAGAAGTTATAAAAAAGAAACTGAACAAAATTTACAGAATTGAAAAACACAGTAATAGAAATGAAAAAAGAAACTTGCTGCAAGTGCTTAATAGGACAGTGTAGATCACAGGATAGAACTGGTGAACTTGAAAATAAAACAGTACAATTTACCAATCAGAACGAGAAAAAAATACACCAGGGGAAAAATATGACAGAGACTCAGGACCTGTAGTGAAATAACAAAAGATACAAAATTTGTATCACTGGAATCCCAGAAGGAGAGGTGAAAGCTAGTGGGGCAGAAAGAGTATATGAAGAAATAATGACTATTTTCCAAATTTAGCCAAAAAAACATAAAACCTACAGATTCAAGAAGCTGAATGAATCTCAAAAAGGATAAATGCCAAAAAATCCGTATCAAGACAAATTAATGAAAACTTAAAAATTACTGAAATTAGTGAGAGAGAAACAACACCTTACTTACAGAGGGATAACAACTCAAATGACAAATTTCTCAGCAGAAACCATGAAGGCCAGAAGGAAGTGACACATTTTTCAAGTGCTGAAAGAAAAAAACTGTCAACCATAACTTCTATATCAACAAAATTATCCTTGAGACATGAAGAAAAAATAAAAACATTCCGAGACAAAGGAAAACTGAAAGAATTCATGACTAATAAACCTTTTCTTGAAGAATGTCAATCATTCCCCCAAACTGATCTATTGGTCTAACATGACTTCTATCACAATCCCAGTACAAACAGACATTGCAGACATAGACAAGATTATTCAAAAAGTTACATGAAAAGGCGAGTAACTACAACAATCTTGACAGAGAAGAACAAAATGAAAGGAATCGCATTACCCAATATTAAGCCCTACTATAATACTACATTAATCAAAACTGTGTGATATTGGCAGCAGGACAGATACACAGATCAATGGAACAAAATAGAGAACCCAGAAATATATACACATAACTATGCCCAACTTACTTTTGACAAAGATGCAAAAACAACTCAATGAAAGAACGAACAGTCTTTTCAACACATAGAGCTGGAACAACTGGGCAACCATGGGTTTAAAAAAAAAAAAAAAGAACCTCAACCTAAAGTGTCACATCTTATGCTAAAATTAACTCAAAATGGATCACAGATGTAAGTATAAAGCTTAAAACTCTGTAAGTTTTAGAAAAAATAGGGGAAAAATCTTCCAGAACTAATGGTAAGAAAATAATTCTTAGACTTGACTCTAAATTAAACACATAAATCCATACAGGAAAAACCGGTAAATTGGACTTCATCAAAATTTAAAACTTTTGCTCTGTAAAGACCCTGTTAAGAGGATGAAAAAAACTACAGACTGGGAGAAAATATTTGCAAACCCACATATCCAATAAAGAACAAGTGTCTGAATATATAAAGAACTATCAAAACTCAACAGTAGGGAATTCCCTGGCAGCACAGTGGTTAGGGCTCTGCGCTTTCACTGCCGAGGGCTCAGTTTCAATCCCTGGTCAGGAAACTAAGATCCTGCAAGCTGAACGGTGGGGCCAAAAAAACAAAAAAAAACAAAAAAAACCTCAACAATAAAAAGGAAAAAAAGCCAACCCAATCATAAAATGGGCAAACAACATGAACAGACATCAAAAGATGTTCAACATCAATAACCATTAGAGCACTGTGAAATCACAATAAGATATTACTACATACTTATCAGAATGTCTAAATTTAAAAAATGATTATACCAAGTACTGGCAAGAATGCAGAGAAACTGCGCCATTCATACATTGCTGGTGGAATACTAAAATGGCACAGCCACTCTGGAAAATAGTTTGATAGTGTCTTATAAAACTAAATATGCAACTACTATACAACACAGCAACTGCACATTTGGGCATTGCCCCAGAGAAATGAAAAATTACGTCCACACAAAAACCTGCACATAAGTGTTCACAGTAGCTTTACTGGCAATAGCCAAAAACTAGAAATAACCCAGATGTCCTCCAACAGGCAAATGGTTAAACATACCATAGCAGATCAATATCACGGGATACTCCTCAGCAATAAAAAGGAATGAACTATTGATAAACACAACAACTTAGATGACTTCCAAGAAAATTATGCTGACTGAAAAAGAAAATCCTAAAAGGTTACATACTATAACATTTTTGAAATGACAACTTATAGAAATGGAAAACAAATTCATCATTGCCGTGGATTAGGGATTGGGGAGGGGATGGTTATGAAAGCACAACAAGGGACCCTTGTAGTAGTAGAACTACTCTGTATCTTGACTACAGAAACACAAACCTACATCTGTGATAAAATTGCATAGAATGTGTGCATGTGTGTGCACACACACACACACACAACACAAATGACAAGTAAATCTGGGATAACTTGAAAAAAATCTAAATACATTAATACCAATAAAAGTTCATTTTTAAAGGGAAAATTAAAAGAAAAAAACAATAAAATGTAACATTAAAAAGCATGGTAAAGATGAAACTCCAGAAAGTGAGTTGATTTTTATGATCTGGCTATATCAATTTTATCTTGGGACTTGGTTTTCTCTTATGCATATTGTATTTACACATTCTTATTGCACACTGCCTCAAAGTTTTGCAGAAAAACATGTATAAATAGACAACCAACCAACGTTGGCTCCAGGTTTATATAAGAAAAAAGAAAGCAGTTGTTAATTACTACAAATAGGAAGTAAATTACAATGAAAAAGTTAGCATTTTAATGAAAATGATGAAGTTCTCAACATAAAAAAGCCACATAACCTAAAATTCTTAAATTTTCCCTTTCTTCCTCTATCTCACAGCCATGCTTTGTAGCAAAATTGAATAATGAATGAAATTACTTTATAGATCTAGACTAATCCAAAATAAGTTTCTGGGCTCTACCCAGAGCTATCATATCAGTTCCTGTGGCTACCGTAACAAATACCGCAAACTGGGTACTTAAGACAACAGAAATGCACCCTTTTAGATTTCTGGAGGCCAGAAGTCTGAAATCACAGTGTTGGCTGGGCTGCCCTCCGTCTGGAGGCTCTAAGGGAAATTTTGCTCCTTGCCCTTTCCAGCTTCTGGAGGCTCTCAGCCCTTTACACGTGGTAGCATCATTCTAACCTTTGCCTGGTCACACTACCCCCCTCTTCTGTCTTCTCTGTATGTCTCTCTTATTAGTACCTTGTGATGGCATTTAGGGCCCACCTACATAATCCAGAGTGATCTCCTCATCTCTAGATCCTGAATTTATTCACATTTGCAAAAACCCTTTTTCCAAATAAGGTAAAATTCACAGATTCTGGGGATTTGATGTGGGATATCTTGGGGGGGGGGGCATTTTTCAGCCTATCACAGCTACTGAATCAGGATCTCTGGCTGTGGGGAACAGGGGTCTGCATTCTTTACATGCCAGCAAATCTCATGCATAGTCAAGTTTCAGAGCCACTGTCCTAAGTACTAGGAAAGGGGACTCCCACAGCGCCAAGGCACTCACCCTACTCAGGCGCTGGTACAGGGGCTTCAGCAAGTTTGGAAGAAGTGGGCAGAGTACACTGGGTCTAAGCTCTGCCACAGGTCCAGACACCAGTAGTAGGATGTGGACAGAGGGGCAGTGATGCAGGGTCAGTTCTATCATGGGGTCAGGATGGAGCTGAGGAAGCAATGTTGCGACAAAGGGAGTGGTAGCATTAAAAATAACAGTCGCGTGTAGTTTTCTCATGGTTGAATGAGGTGGAATGGGGCAACTGACATCAATAAGGGCTTCACAATGGAACGTGCTCTGTGCTGGGAAAAAACAAAAACAGAAAGAGCCAGAAAACAAAAACAGGGAGAGAAGAAAGGGATATCTCAGCAGGAATAGCAACAGAAATCTGATTCATCAAAAAGCTTACAAGACTTTTGGAAAAAGTAAACAATGGGAAGTTCTAACAGGGTGATGGATGAAGAAAGGGAAATTCCCACAAGAAGGATAATTCACATAACTACATGTATTCCTTTGAATTCTAAATGTCACCATAAATAGGACAATACTGTAGGAAGTGTTTCTCTAATATAACACAGCAGGTTGGCAAATATTTTCATTATTTTAATATTTGCAAGACAGCATTATGAGCTCTAAGTATTGAAGCAAATATACACAAAATTAAGAGTTTTCGTAATGTGACATTTTAGTAGTAAATGTTTTATTTTGTTATTTATGCCTTTTCCAAATAACTTCCTTGCTTTTTACTTTTGATACAACAATCACAAGGTTAACTTTATTCCAGGGATGTTTATTGTAAGAATTTCCCTATGATTCAAAATGAATTAATAAATCCATGTTACGTAAATCCATTGATACATAGGTACATAACTCCCAACCTGCCAGTTTGTAGTATCCATCACCTGCTTCTAGAGAGTGGCAGAAAGAAACCAGATGCCTAGCAAAGGCAATGTACAGCCAGCATCTAAGAATTTGAGATGGCAACATCATTCTAGAATCCTTAGGAAAGTAACTACTTATTCTGAAGAGCTTAGATGACATTCTACCTGTTCTAAAGAAAGCTGACATGACAAAGGCCCCAAATATGTTAAACAGATAAGATACAAAAATGTCTGTAACTTAATTAATTTTAATCATGTGAGTCTGTTTCAATGACCCTTGACAAATTTACACAATTTAACTCAATAAAAAGTTTAGTCCTCTGTTCCTGGTTCTAAGACACCAGTTTACTAATGTTAATGAGTTTTGAACAAATTATTTTTACTATATACGAAAAAAACAATATTATTCACAGCTCATAAGCAGAGACACCTATACACTGTGTTAACACCCCTACTTGGGGCCCATTTTCTTGGCAACTGCCCAAAGCAATGCCTTCATATACTGCCCCAAGTCTCTTCCCTACTGCACTGGTCTGACTGGCCATATACAGTTGGTTCATAGTTAGAGAGAAAAACTGTTAATATTGGAAAACGGAAAGTAATCAGGTAGAGCAGAGTTCCTGAACTCTGATGGAACTATTTAATTTTATGTGTTTTGTTCATCAAATATTTACTTTAGCTTAAATTTCAGTAAATTACTCAGTCCTACATTAAACATAAATTCTCAGTATCAAACATCTTATGCAGTGAAAGATAATGGAAATTAAATTAAATCTACTTAATTCCGATTCCAGGTCAATACAGCAACAGGAGCGAGGAGACCGATCTTGTGCTGAGGCGCGTTTGCCAGGCAGCTCCCCTCGCTGCCCCAGAGTCCCCAAGCCCTCCATCTCTCCGCTCTCTGTCCTCAGATGGCATCTCTTAATTAAAACAGAAAATGCAGCTGTCCTCATTCTTCCTCCTGCCTACTTTGCCTCTGACTCAAACTTGCCTGCACCTTACGTGCTCATCTTTTCATCCGTCTCTCCAGACACGGTGGGAAAGGGGCCCCTATTTTTTAATAGAGCTCCATGCTCCCTCATGTCTTTAGGGACCCTGTGTCAGTTACCTCCGTCATCTCCTTTATTTTCACTCTCTATTCCCGAAACTTAGGACATTGCTCAAGTCTTGTTCATCTTTCTCACACACACACACACACACATACACACACACCCCTCCCTCAGCCCTACATCATCTCCTTCTAGCTATTGTATTGTCTACTTTTCTTATAGCCAACCTACTGAAATAAAATACTAGTATCTTTGTCTCCACTTCATCTCCCATCCTCTATTCAGTCCCTTTAAGCTACCATCTTTCAGTGCCACTTCAGGAACCTGGTCTGGCCTACACCACTGATAACCTCTTTGTTGCCAAATCCAACAGACACCTTTAAGGACTGAGCTGACGTGAACTCCTGTGCCAACTGACCACACTAAGTACTGCTTCCCTTAGAAAACTTTCTCCTCCTTTGGCTTCCACAAAACTGCTCTCCTCCTGTTTTCTTACCTTTCTGACTATTCCATTTCAGTCAGTTTTATTTAGTAGATGAAAATGAACAAATTAGTCACACAAGTCTCTTTGCTACTTGGTATCTTTTGAGTTTAAATGCTGGATATCTACTGTAGATACTAATTTATCATGAAACATAATATTGTGAGAATATTTATCAACTATATTCATCAAAAATATAATATTTAATACTTACATACTGTTCCATCCTAGGAACATAGCGTATCTATTTACTTAGGTCCTTACTGTCAGATAGTTAAGCTGTTCAGTAAAGTGTTCTGAACAGACTTCAATAGCCTATTTCTAATTAAAGATGATCTATCATCACAATAATGTAATATATAACCACAGCTTCTCAAATCTGTAATTGATATGATTCTTGCTGCTGCCTCCTGATTAGAGATACTGAAGTCACCTTCGCCTCTCTTTCATTCCTTGTATGATGGTGGATAAATCCAATCAGCATTCCTCAGCAGGAAGATTTTAGAAAGCATGATGTTGTAGCACCAAGCCCAAGGACTTATTTCCACAATGAATAAAAGTAACAGATGCCTGGATTTGACCTCTCGGTGCAGCGCACACTTAAAAGATGAGCCCAAATAGAACTGAGGGTAGAGGGTTTGCCTTCAGAACCCTCTGGAGGAGCAGCTTTGAGGTGTCCCGAGCCCAAACCACAACCGTCTTTCTTGGAGAGCCATCCCTACGTAGCTTACGCCATGAAGGAAGAGAAAGGCTTCTGTGAACCTAACTTCTCTGTGTACGTGTGAAAAGAAAACAAGAGATTTCATTCTTATAATTAATCAATTATTTTCTTTACAGTGCTTATATGTTACTGCTTTTGTAGAGGCACTGAATGAATATCTCAAATTTTCCCTTTGTTACCCAGGGTCTTAAAATTGTTAAGTTACATCCTGATTGGTGGATTTGTTCACAACAGTAATCTTTCTTGTGCTTGCAATTTTAGTCAGCAACAATAAAGAGTTATCAGGTAGCATTTGACATTTGAGCACAGAGAAATAACCTTTCCAATTTACTAAATCCTGCTTTTAAAAAGTCATTACCTTTCTGAAAATGGGTTAAGCTGGAGAAGAAATGTAATCATTTAAGTATTTTAAAAGAATACTGATGGCATTTAAATTTAGAGGGGGAAAGGATGGTTTATTTACTAAAAGCCATTAGCATAATAAATGGCTAGCTATCAAGAAAAAGGCAAAGCTTGGCCTTTGTATCTCACCATACATAGAAGTAAATTCCAGGACTTCCCTGGTGGCACAGTGGTTAAGAATCCGCCTGCCAATGCAGGGCACATGGGTTCGAGCCCTGGCCCGGGAAGACCCCACATGCCGTGGAGCAACTAAGCCCGTGCGCCACAGCTACTGAGCATGTGCTCTAGAGCCCGTGAGCCACAACTACTGAAGCCTGCGTGCCACAACTACTGAAGCTTGTGTGCCTAGAGCCTGTGTTCTACAACAAGAGAAGCCACTGCAATGAGAAGCCCATGCACCGCAACAAGAGTAGCCCCCGCTCACCACAACTAGAGAAAGCCTGCACGCAGCAGCAAAGACCCAACACAGCCAAAAATACATTAATTTTTTAAAAAAAAGTAAATTCCAGATGACTTAAAGATTTCCGTACCAAAAAAATAAGACAGTAACGTTCAGACTAGGAGAATTTAGGAGCATATCTGTAGAACTAGGGAAGATAGGAAACTCTCCACAATACAGATAGATAACTGTGATAACATATTTTTTGTATTTATTCTATAGCAAAATAATAACAAACCACTTCAAAAATTTATAGACTGGTAAAAAATACTTCCAAAATAAATGATCAAAGAGTTAATACCTGATACAGAAAGCACTCCCACAAACTGAAAAGAAAAAGACAACTCAATGTAAAAATAGGCAAATAACATAAAGAGGAAATCCACAGAAGACCAAACTAAAGTGGCCAATAAGAAATGAAGATGTGTTCAACATGACCAACAGTCAGAAAATGTCACTTAAAGCAAAAATGAAAATCTCACAGGAAACTACTGAAATGCCCAATGATAGGGAATGCCTGCATAAACTGGCCATCCATACTACAGACACTACATACTGTAGTTAATTTTAAGTAACTTCGATGTATAGCTATTGTCCTAGAAGAAGGAGAGGAAAAAGGCAATTTAAAGACTCAAGGATAGAGAACGATCCCATTTATGGATCACATATTACTATTAATGAAGTCTAGTACATTTGAAATGTATATGGGTATATGAAGGTAAGTATGTGTGTGTGTGTACTTGAACGTGGAGAAAGATATGGAAAGATAAACCCTCCAATGTTAACATTAGCTGGGGAGAGGGAGAGAGGATGAAGAGGAGGCTGCTGGGGAAAAGTAACTTTTCCTTCATTATATGTTAATCGCTTCAAATGTTACAATTATTTTACTCTTGCAATTAAAGAAAATATTAAATATAAAAATTGTTTCCTCTAATGTAGTTTAATGTATAATATTTAATATATTAAAACAGATATAACTAATAGTGAATTACAAACCTGCTGAGAACACTTTTAAAATGAGATTGAGTCTATCTCCATCCTCTAAGATTTCAATAAGATTTCAAGTTCAGAGCTCTGTAACCTGTCACTTGCACAAAAAAGGAACCTAAAACCCAGCACACCAGATTTATTCATATTTCACATCACTTCATTAACTGTCCCTTCAAGAAATTCATCTTTTTCTCAACTTTTTTCTTGAAAGCTGTTCTATTGATTACATGGTCTCTAAAAAGATGAGCCACATAAAGACTTTCTGAAAGTCTGAAAAAGAATTTGAAGAGAATAAATTCATGGTAAAGCAATAATCTCATAAGCAAATGCACTTGATGGTAGAGTTTAACATCCAAAAATATTGTACTTGTAGCTAAAACAATACCCTGGGATATTAACCTAATCCTACACAGTGCCACTGATTTAATATTATTTATTCCTCAAGGATTGAATTCAAATACAGTTTAATCTTGTTTGGAAACAGGTATTGCTTAAAGTCATTGTTAACTTGTTCTACAAATGCTTTTTTACAATACAATGTCAGGAATCTACTAGAGAAAATTAAAAGCAGAGACTTGATAGAGTTGAATGGATCCAAAATATTTAACTTGATAAAGTTTTTGAAAGTTGGTTGTTCTCACTCATACTCTCTTTCTTACTCCTTTTAAAATCCTACTTTAATTGTAAGTCAAACAAAGCACTGAGAAAGTAATTTTAATTTCGAGGGGGAGGAAGGCTAGTGGAAATTTTGCTAACTCTAACATTTTAATCCAATTTTCTGCAACTGTATGATAAAGGCAATGGGCAAATATTTTAGAATTAGACAAACTTTGGTCCGTACCTAATGCAACCATTTCTTCATTTTGTGACCTCGGCTAAGTTAATCTACTTCCATGAGCCTCAGCTCTTCATGCACAAAACAGAGATAATACAACCTAATGCATGGAGGTCTAGAGAAGATTAGAGATAGCACACAGCATGTCAAGCACATAGCAGGTGCACCATGAATTATAGTAACTGATACTGTGATTATTAGCAAAATTTCAGATTTATACCAAGGCTATTAAAAATTCCAAAAACAAAACAAAATACACACAAATACGCATAAAACATGTATAAGTTAAACTGGCTGAACATTCCTTTACCCTAAGAGTATATTCTGATTTAATGCGCAAACTTTATTTAAAAGAAATATAATCATTAAGGAAAGCTTCCTGACTTCCAGCTCCAAACCAAGATGGAGTACACATACTTTTCCCTATTCCTCCTGCTAAGTGCAGCTAAAAACTCTGAACCTAATATAGAAAACAATCATAAAAGCCTCAGAAAGGTGGAAAGAACAAGTAAGATTGGCTAGGGACTCCAGGACCCAAAGAATGACACAGCAGTATATTCTTTTGGTTTTCTTTTCTCCTCATCCCAGATCAGACGCTGAAGATGGTAACCTAGAAAAACCGATGGGAGTAGAC